>NW_027362771.1:334235234-334682734 GCF_046119375.1 Phyllobates terribilis
CTGTACGTCTAGGGGTGAGAGCAATGGCAAAATGAAAAAGTGACCAAAACAACAGCCAAAAAGGATGAGAACAGAGAAATGGTCCGTGGTCACCACCTGCAGAACCACTCCTTTTATAGGGGGTATCTTGCTAATTGCCTATCATTTCTACAAGTTGTCTGTTCCATTTGCACAACAGCAGGAGAAATTGATTCACAATCAGTGTTGCTTCATAACTGGACAGGTAGATTTCACAGAAGTGTTATTGACTTGGAGTTACATTGTGTTGTTTAAGTGTCCTCTTTATTTTTTTGAGCAGTGTGTGTGTGTATGTATGTATGTATGTGTATATATATATATATGTGTATATATATATATATATTCTATATCTATCTCATTATAGAAAAATGGGCCGATACAAAAGTTTGGGCACCCTTGGAAACATGTGCTAAGATAACTTTGACCAGCGTTTCAGACTTTAATTAGCCTGTAAGGGTTATAGCTTGTTCACTATCATCGTTAGGAAAGGCCAAGTGATGCAGATTTCCCAGCTTTAGAATAACCGAGCCTCCTCTATCCTTTTGCCAAAAAAATAGCAGCCATGGGTTCTTCTAAGCAGCTGCCTAGCACTCTGAATATGAAAATGGTGGAGGCCCACAAAGCAGAAGAAGGCTATAAGAAGATAGCAAAGCGTTTTCAAGTTGCCCTTTCCTTGGTTCGAAAATGTAATCCTGAAATGCCGTTGACCAGAATAGTGGAGGTCAAGATAAGGTCTGGAAGATCAAGCAAAATTTCAGTGAGAGCTGCTCATAGAATTGCTAGAATCGGAATCCCCTGTTGACTTCAAAAGACCTTAAGAAAGATTTAGCAGACTCTGGAGTTATGGTACATTGTTCTTCTGTTCAGAGACACACAAATATGGCCTTCATGGAAGATTCATCAGAAGGAAACTTTTCCTGCCTCGTCACCATAAAATTCAGCTTGATTGTTATTGAGGGGAAGAAAATCACTTTTAATGTCTTCATTACACTTTCTGTTAATTACTGTGAAGCACCTGAGGGGTTAAGAAACTTTGTGAATGAGATATTGACTACTTTGAGTGATGCAGTGGTCCCTTTTGGGAGGCTTCCAAAATAAATAAAAGCTGATCGGTCACTTCAAAAATTTAAGTGGTTCTTCAAAAAAATAGGTTTTGTAAATCTCTTTGAAAATATGAAAATTTGCTGCTAAACTTTAGTCTTCAAACATCTTCAGGATATTTGAAAAATGATGCTGATTCAAGTAGCTATATGGTAAATATTGTGTGTTTTTTTTTTTTGTTGTGTGTGGTATAATTTGTGTTTATGGGTATAAAGATTCAAAGTTTGAAAATTGGCAATTTAAGGTAGAATGTGTCATGAAATAAATGATCTACAAAATGCTGGGGTATGTAGAAACATTCCAATGTTATGTCATAAAGTGACAAATGTCAGATTTGAAATATAGGGCTCATCGCAAATGCCCATACTGGCTGTGGTAGGAAAGGTTTAAAGCCTTAAAGGGAATCTGTCAGCAGGATTTCACCCCGCAAACTATTTATATAGAAGTCCAGCAATACCTTTTACATGGCCAGTCTTTCCTCCTTAACTAAGAAATCAGCTTTTCCATTGATATGCAAATGAGACTCTAGCTCTTAAACCTTTGTCACTCCAGCTCTATTCTTGGCCATCTTCTGCTGCTGAACTGAAGGCTTCTTTTTCTGAAGTAACACAGCATAGAGGCTGTCGATCAAGCAGGGTGAGACTGTGCTGGGCAGAGAATAGAGCTGGAGTGACAGAGGCTTCAGATCTACCATAACCATTTGCATATCAATTTAAACTTTGATTTCTCAGTAGCTAAGGAACAGACTGGCTATATAAAAGTATTGCTGGACATGACTTTGAAAGAGCTACATATACATATAAATAGTTTTGTATGGATGGGGGAGGTGTGAAATCCTAGTGACAGATTCCCTTTCAGTTGTGTTTCTCACATGTGTCAATGTTAGCTATAAAACATTTAGGGAGAGCTCATAATTTCCCTGCACAAAATCCCCAGATTAGCCGTGTGCATCCATGAGTATTATCAGTATTGCATCTGATGTTTATGAATACATTGCCGTTATTAACCTTGGAAACTTATCATAATTGACTTATTATTCCCCCCTCGCCAGGAGCTGTGGTATGTGCCAGCCATGGACTGGAGCAGCTCTGGATTGTTGGACACTGCAAATAACAGTACATAGCAGGGGTACATTTATAAGAATATCTCCGCACAGGATAAAAAAAATTCACTTTGAATTGTGGAACTTATTATTATTCCTAGATATATTGATTAAAATGTACCTTGTTTGTGGAAAAATCCTTATGATTATGGTGACACATGAAAAAGTATACCTAATTGTTTATAAATGACTTTTATTCTCCAGGCATAAAATATGATGCAGAAAAAGAAGAACGTAATCTGCAAGAGGCAAAACAGAGGGAGCTCCTACGGATTGAAGAGGCTCTACAGAAAGCAGCTGAAAAGGGTAACCTTTTAATAGCCTAAATTCTTACCTTTCTCCTTTAAAGCAAACATGTAAAGTTTGTAATTTCTTTTACTTAATTGCTTGCCATTGGATAAAGGAGGGCTTGATGACTGCTACAACCTGCAGAGTTTTATGTGTAGTAAGAAACAGTCTGGTGCGTACAAATGAATGTGTGTTTTTTATTGTTTGTGTGTGTGTATATTATATATGTATATTATATCTCTCATCTTCATTCTGCTTTTCATTCATTAAATTGTAACTGCCATTTCAGTATTTTTCCTATTAAACAGAATGTTTGCACTGATGAGGGGCAACACCCTGAAACACAGTGTCTGCAAATTGAGATTCTGGTTTGGCTTTTATCCTAAGTCATATTGCAAGGCCCTTTAAAGGGTCAGTCTTGACTTTCAGGATCGCTGCTTCCAATCGGTGGCGCTAGAATTCAAGTCCTCTTCCTCTCTGAAGAGGCAATTTGCTTATTTAATTTCACAAAGGAGCATGCATGGCATATAAGCCTACTCACTCTGAGATGCCAGGTTTGACATGTCACTCTCCACAAAGAAACATTACTCCTCAGACTCAAAGCATTGATGCAACATTCATTCTTATTACTGAAAAATGCCTGTTTCTCCACCTCTCAGCCACTTTTTCTTTCTCCCTTTCCTCCTACACCACTCACTCACTTTCCACTCTCTTGTAAAATCAGTCTTTAGAAAGGCCATGATGCCTTATTATCTCACTTAGGGCAGACTACAGCAATCTATGTGAATGAGAAGAAGGGATCATACCAACAACACTGCTCAGTACTACTGTATAGTGTCCTCCATGTTGTTGCTGCTTGCATGGGAGACGTTATAGCAGCTGGTGACCACCCTCTGTAGCAGACATAAGGAAATACTTCAGTTAGACATGGAACCTTCGTTAAGGAAAAACTTCTGAAAAATGCAAATTTCAAGTCATCTAATAGTAAAAAGAGGTGTTATTCCTCATGGATTTGAAAAGTTTTTCCTGCAGAAATAAGGTGAAATTCTTATGTAATGTCCAGTTTATTTTATGTACATTACAATTCCAAAGCCTGTATCGCCGGCCTTCAATTTTCAGACTGATATGTCATGGCCACACACATGACACACTTACCTTAAATATCAAACATTTATTTTTATTCATTTAATTTGGGGCAGACAATGTCACTGTCTATAACAACCAATCAGATCACTGCTTTATTTTTCATATTAAATTGTAAGTTTGAAGATTGATTGGTATAGCATAGTCAGTGGATATGCAATAAAGATCAGTCATCAGGATATCCCAGTAAAATCTGAATGTATACTTTAAACAATAACAGGATTTTTTTTTTTTTTTAAGTCTTATTAAAGAAGTCTCCTCAAAATTGTTATTTTGCAAACTTTCCTATTATCTGTGTCATGGTGTGTAAGTATATTAAAATACTTACTGATCTCCGTCTTCTCCAGTTTTCAGCACCACTTCGGTCACAGTTGACCGTTCTGCAGCTTTTTATTCACACGTCTTTGTGTGGTGCTACTTTGCCAGTGTAAGTCTGAGACTCAGAACATGGCTCTGTAGACTTTAAACCACCAATCCAGATTTTAATTTTATTTTTTTTTTCAGTGCTGGAGTGACGCTTTAAATCTAAGCCCGCTGCCACCAGTCACATACTCTCCCTCTGGCATCTTCAGAGTTTTTTCGGTTCTGCTCCGGTACCGCGGCACCTTCTTGTGCATTAATTTCTGACTAGCCGGAAGTCAGAAGTTATGTCACAAGAGCGCAATGCAAGTCTATAAGAGCCAGAACGAGGCTCTCATAGACTTGTGTTGTAAAGCAACCTCCAGGCAGCTCCTTGAAACACTGGAGCTGCAGGTAGGTCACTTTTTGCCGGAGATCAACCGGAGCGGCAGCAAAAACGGATGAAAATGCCGTTAGTGTGAATATCCGACAGGGGGCAAGGGAATTACATTTAAAGCATCACTCCAGCAGTGCAATAAAAGAAAATGCTGGAGTGGTGCTTTAAAATAAAAAAGCGACTTCCAATCCACACATTCCCTGCGTTATCCAGCCAGTCTAATTTCAGGTCATATGGGCAAGAAGAAGACAGGAGCGGCGCTGTAAACCCGAGAGGATGGCGATCTGTAGGTATTTTAATACACTTAAACACCCTTAAAGAGTTGTCCTGTCCAAACCGATAAGTCTTATGAATACCTCCAGCACACGCACTGTACTCTGCGGGGATTTGCCGGTTTCTGAGCCGGCACCAGAGGGTATGTATGCGTTATACATACTCCCAGCCAGTGGGCTCTGCCACTCTTCCATATACTTGTATGGAGCAAGGCCGTGCCCACTGGACGGAAGCGTCACACTGGGGCCACCCACTAGTTTGGCTCTGGTTGGGGTTATGTATAACGCATATATATCCTCCTGTCCTGGGTCAGAAACCGGCGAATACCTGCTCCGCACAGTGCCTGCGCTGGGGGGGATTAATAATTCTGCAGTCAAAACAGAGAGACTGCAAACTTATCGATTTGGACCAGACAACCCTTGTTAAATAAAAAAAACAAAAAACTGAATATAGACTAAAAATTTTGATGAGACTTCTTTAATAGCCTGATGACATTTTTTGTTATTGTTCAAAGAAGACTTTCCATTTAAGTGGTATATTATTATGTGGACAAGTGCACAGCCGTAGGACTTTGTTACATGTTGGCAACATGCATAAAAAATAATATAAATTTTCGGTGGCAACATTTTTTTTTTTTCCTTAATACTATTGTTAGAAAAATCCTTATGTGACCTGGCTTTTTTTTTCTTTGACTTGTGTAAACTTAAACTGTTTGTGGTTCAGATTTAATCAATTTGAATAATTTCCTCCTGGATTTACATTTATTTGACTTTGGCATAATTTCCTTATAATGCTGTCGTCACACGGATTTTTTGTACTATATTCCGTGTTAATTTTGGCTTGATTTTCTTTCTCCTTTTTACCAACTGATTACGACACTGGGAAAGCCCCGTATAAAAGGCACGGTATTACATACCCAAGGTCACGTTTATTGCAGCCTTGTTTTTCAAACCTAGCAACTATTTCTAATTATTTTAGATCTTCAGTATCTGTAGGTTTTAAAGCCAACAGGATCCCTGAGTATAGTACAGATCAGAATATGAGCTAATGTCCTCACAAAGGTATCTGAAGCTTGATTCGCTACTTACTAATGCATGATGAGAATATTTGTACAGTGGTTTGTTCTACTATTGCAAAACAGCTTATTTGAGAAAGAGAGGTGTACATTAGATCCACATTACCGATTACGTAGCTGATGTGGAAAATGCAGATGGTGATGCAGACGCATTGACACGATTTGATATGTACTTGGACATTTGTGCCTGCACGTTGCAGGAGTTGCTGTAATGAGTATCTGTGTAAATAACCAGTGTTACCAGCATGGCCAGACCTGTGAACACTTTTTATATTCCGGAAAATTAATTTTGTTAAAATCGCTGTGTTCTTTTAAGTCTTATTAAAAGGGTTGTCTATTAAAGGCAACCCCTGCCCATGTGATTGGTTAGGGCCTTTACTCATTATCAAGTGGGGTCCTCAGGCCGGGATCCACCCTTTATTACTTAGATGGCCATTTATTTAATTGGCCTCCTTCTAATACTACAGTGGGTACGGAAAGTGTTCAGACCCCTTTAAATTTTTCACTCTTTGTTTCATTGCAGCCATTTGGTAAATTCTAAAAAGTTCATTTTTTTCTCATTTACTACTTTACGACGTTGTCAGTAATAGTACGTAGCTGTGCCCTGGGCCTATAGGGCCAGCTACGTACTATTACGTGCGCTGCGATCGCGCCCGCACACAAGCGGTGCGGGGCGATCGTCACCGGGTGTCAGCTGATTGTCACAGCTGACACCCTGTGCTATGTGCCAGGAGCCGTCCCGCACTGCTGCTGGCACATTAACCCCAGCAATGCTGCTATCGAAGTCGATCGCAGCATTGTGGGGGCAAGTGGAGGTGATCTTTATACTCACCTCTCCTGTCGGTGTCTAACGGTGTCTGTGGTGGCTTCCGGATGTTGTCATGATGACCCAATGTCGTCATGACAACATCCGGGTCACCAGACAGCAGAAAGTTACATTGGTCATGCTCAGTGCACGACCAAAGTAATTTCTCCCTGTGGGGCGCTGCATTCCTGTGTTATACAGGTGATCAGGCTGCAAAAAGTGAAAGTCCCATAGTGGGATAAAGTGTAAAAGTAAAAAAAAGTGCCAGAAAGTGAAAAAAAAAATGTAAAATTATATATATATACAGTACAGACCAAAAGTTTGGACACACCTTCTCATTTAAAGATTTTTCTGTATTTTCATGACTATGAAAATTGTACATTCGCACTGAAGGCATCAAAACTATGAATTAACACATGTGGAATTATATACATAGCAAAAAAGTGTGAAACAACTGAAAATATGTCTTATATTCTAGGTTCTTCCATGTAAGCCACCTTTTGCTTTGATGACTGCTTTGCACACTCTTGGCATTCTCTTGATGAGCTTCAAGAGGTAGTCACCGGAAATGGTTTTCACTTCACAGGTGTGCCCTGTCAGGTTTAATAAGTGGGATTTCTTGCCTTATACATGGGGTTGGAACCATCAGTTGTGTTGTACAGAAGTCTGGTGGATACACAGCTGATAGTCCTACTGAATAGACTGTTAGCTGCTTTTTTCTTGCCATAATACAAATTCTAACAGTCTATTCAGTAGGACTATCAGCTGTGTATCCACCAGACTTCTGCACAACACAACTGATGGTCCCAACCCCATTTATAAGGCAAAAAAATCGCACTTATTAAACCTTTGTTTCCATTGTTTAGGCACATTAGGGGCTGAAAAACACCCCCATAGCCTGATTCTGCCACCACCATGTTTCACTGTTGGGATTGTATTAGGCAGGTGATGAGCAGTGCCTGGTTTTCTCCACGCATACCGCTTAGAATTATCACCAAAAAGTTCTATCTTCGTCTCATCAGACCAGAGAATCTTATTTCTCATAGTCTGGGAGTCCTTCATGTATTTTTGAGCAAACTCTATGCGGGCTTTCATATGTCTTGCACTGAGGAGAGGCTTCCGTCGGGCCACTCTGCCATAAAGGCCCGACTGGGCCCAGTTTGGCTGGACGGCCAGGTCTAGGAAGACTTCTGGTGGTCCCAAACTAATTCCATTTAAGGATTATGGCGGCCACTGTGCTCTTGGGAACCTTGAATAATGCAGAAATTCTTTTATAACCATGGCCAGATTTGTGCCTTGTCACAATTCTGTCTCTGAGCTCCTTGGGCTTTTCCTTTGAGCTCATGATTCTCATTTGGTCTGACATGCACTGTGAGCTGTGAGGTCTGATATAGATAGGTGTGTGCCTTTCCAAATCAAGTCCTATCAGTTTAATTAAACACCGCTGGATTCCAATGAAGGAGTAGAACCATCTCAAGGAGGATCACAAGGAAATGGACAGCATGTGACTTAAATATGAGTGTCTGAGCTAAGGGTCTGAATACTTATGACCATGTGATATTTCAGTTTTTCTTTTTTAATAAATTTGCAAAAATTTCTACATTTCTGTTTTTTATTTGAGTCAAGATGGGGTGCAGAGTGTACTTTAATGGGAAAAAAATGAACTTTTTAGAATTTACCAAATGGCTGCAATGAAACAAAAGGAAAAATTTAAAGGGGTCTGAATACTTTCCGTACCCACTGTACATTCAGTACCTGAAGGATGGGACCCGGCAAGATCAGCTGATTGTTACACTGGACACATTACTAAAGGGAATGTCTCTAATAAGACAACCCTTTTTAATACTTGCATAATTATATATTGCATATTATATTATATAGTTTTGTTTATTTTGTGATGTTTGAAGACCTTGACCAAATTTTTTTAAGACATTACTGAAGCACCATGCATGACTTTTCTCCATGAAAGACAAAATTCCCTTTTAAAGGGTTTGTCCACTACTAGGACAACCCCTTCTCATTCCCCATGTTTGGCCCCTTAAAATAAAAAAAAATTAAACTTGCTTCCTGTGCCGGCGCATTTCCAGCGGTGTCTGCATTCGCGTTCCCGGGGTTCACGTGAGGCTGTTATATGTAAGCCCTTCGCCCAATCAGCGCTGCAGTCACTCTCTCCTCCTTCAGACTTGTACATAATTAACAGGAAGTGAGAGTTGCGGCTGGCTGCTCCACTCCCTGTAAGGCTGTGTGCCAACGATGCGTTTGTTAAGCTTTTCCGCAGCGGCAAAAACGCTGCAGAAACGCTTAAAAAACGCATGGTAGAAGGCCTGCCATGTTCCCCAATGATAATCCGTATGTGCTGTGCACATGCTGCGGAAATTTCCGCTGCGGATTATCTTTGCGGAAACAAACGCAGCACTACCAATTATTTTGCGGAAGTGCTGCATTTTCGCCGCCATTGACTTGCATTAGAACGCATGCATTCCTTTTCACTAGATAAGGACATGCGGAATGCATGCTTTCAATGTGCGGATGGTACCCAGGTGTGGAGGAGAGGAGACTCTCCTCCGCACCCGGGTACCATAGAAGATGTGAAAAAAAGAATAAAATAAAAAATAAATATTATATTTACCTTCTGACGGCCCCCGCTGCACTCGTCCTTTCATGCCGGCAGATCGCGATGGACTGAAGGACCTGCGCTGACGTCATAGTCATGTGACTGGTCACGCGACGTTGACGTCGGCAGGTCCTTCAGTGTACCGCTGCCAGCAGCCAGGATGGAGGGAAGCAAGACACCGGGGGCCATCAGAGGGTAAGTATATATTTATATTTTTATTTTTTACCATTCGCATGTTTGCATGGATTTATATAGTGTGACCAAGTTGACAAGCACTTTCCAAGTGATGCTAAAATCGCTTGGAAAGCGCTTGACAACCCGCATGCGGAAATGCATGTGAAGAACGCTTCATTTCCACATGTCCCTGGCAGGAAAACGCATGTACAATTCGCATGTACAATTCGCATGCGTTTTTTTCTGCCAGGGAGATGCAGAAACGCTCAGGAAAAATCCTGAGCATTTCTGCATCGTGGGCACATAGCCTTAATCAGTTATATGTCTGAATCTGAGCAGTATGCATGCCCGTGACATCACACTGCCTCCACCATGTTTTACAGAGGAAGTGGTGTGCTTTGAATCATGAGCAAGCCTTCTCCATACTTTCTTCTTCCCATCATTCTGGTACATGTTGATCTTAGTTTCATCTGTCCAAAGAATGCTTTTCCAGAACTAGGCTGGCTTCTTAGTTTTTTTTGCAAAGTCTAATCTAACTTTTATATTTTTAAGGCTGATTAATGGTTTGCACCTTGTGATGAATCCTCTGTCTCTGCGCTCATGACGTCTTCTCTCTGTGGTATACTTAGTGTACGTGCACACGATCAGTAATTGCTGCAGTTTGGATGCAGCGTACTTGCGCTGCGTTTAATCCGCATCGGCCAGATGTTACAGCATAGTGGATGGGATTTCAAGAAATCCCATGTCCTCTATGCATCTCTGTTCTCCTGCTGATGACCCGTGGACACAGACATGTGGCACATCTTTACAGACCGCAGCATGTCAATTTCTCTTGCGGAGACGCTAGCCTCCGCTAGAGAAAATATATCACTATAATGTATAGGATGCGGTGCATCTGCATGGTTCAATGAACAGATGCGAATTCACCTGCGATCAGCGCTTTGGGCGCAGCATAAAGTATACTGCGTTCAAAGCGCTGCCAGTACCGACCGTGTGCATATACCCTAAGATAATGATTTCCAAGAGAGTGTTCTTCACTTGGGTGAATGTTGTGAAAGGGTTTTTCTTCATGGAAAGGATTCTACGATCATCCACCACTGTTGTTTTCTGTGGACTTCCAGACCTTTAAGAGTTCCCAAGCTCACCGTCTTTTGTTTGCAGAATGTACCAAACTGTTGATTTGGCCACTCCTAAGATTTCTGTTCTCTCTGATGGATTTCTTCTTTTTTTTCAGCCGAATGATGGTCTGTTTCTGTTCCATTGATGGCATGTTGGGTTTTCACAGCAACAATTCCGAATGTAAATGCCACACCTGGAATCGGCTCCATACCTTTTATCTATTTAATTGATGATGAATTAATGATGGCATACCCTATTCAGTTCATTAAAGAGATTTTGAGATAACTCTCCAATTACTTTTGGTCCCTTTTAAAAAGAGGCAGCTACATTTTAAAGTGCAGTAATTCCTAAACACTTCCTTCAATTAGGATCTGAATACCCTCAAATTAAAGCTGAGATTCTGCACTTTATAGTGCATATTGATTATATAAGATTTTGTGTAGCAATGATAGGTATGACAGGGTTAAATCCTAGTACTGCAGGTCTTGATTAGATGCACCTACCTAGTTTTTTTATTTATTTATTTAGAACCAGGGTCTATGGGCACTAAGTATGTCAGTCTGCTGGATGTTGAGCAGAGTTGGTTGTGCTACTGGTGAGTAACCGGCCAAAATGTCAGCTGGGATAGAGATATGCCAGGGTGTCTCTCTGAATGATGACTGCATGGGTCAGCTAGGTATGCTGAGCAGTCTCTGTGTTGGAGCTGCCGAGAACCGTGTGGAAGCTGTAGCCTGTTCAACACAGTTCACACTGAACAGTTTAGCACTGGGAGCTGCTGGAGCTCCATAATCCTTACAATTGGTGTTTTGTATGCGGGCCAGAAGTCACAAAGAGCACAGGTGATTAAAGTGTGAAGATTGCAATGCTGTAGTTGCCTTTACCCAGGACATTCAAACAGTCTGAAAGCATGGAAGAGCTTTCCTGCTAAAAGGTGATATTGCTGCAGTGTCATGGCGTCGCTGGGGCTGCTCGGGAAAGCTGAGAGCTGTGTCTTTTAGCAGAATTGTGTTTAGGAGAACTGGGGGCTGCAATGCCAGAAGCGAGGTTCACATAGCACCTCGGCACAGAGAGATGATGGAACTGACCAAATCCCAGAACCAGTGGACTGCAGTTTAGGCTGGCGCAACTCCTACTTACCTACCCTGCCTGCAATGCTGTTCCTCCTAATAGCGAGGGGCCCCAGGAGTGCCAGGGAGCTATGAACTGTATCCAGGTGATGGGACTTTGGACTCAGGGAGTTTGGTGACCCTGGGAGGGGGTAAAATGTATCCATGGAGATGCCAAGAACTATCCCATGGCCCAGGTTGACATGCGCACAAACAATGGTTACGTGCCCGACAAAGCGGGAGTGTTTAAGGATTTGTTGCATGCTATTGTAACAGTCGAGATGTTCTGTTATTCTGAGACTTATTGGCTAAAACTGTACCTCCCGGTTTTCAGGAGTCTGCTATGGTACAAGGTCACATGTAAATGGTGCATTTCCTTTCAAGGTACTGATTAGAGAGGATGATATAGTCTACTGAGCACAGACTCTCAGTGCATGTGTAGCAGAGCTGTGTGTGAGGCTGTGTCTGCAGAACATTATGGTACTTGTGCAAGAGATGTGTTTGTTGTATGTTGGCATGTAGTACTAGACTGACTTCATGTTATAGGCAGTGAGTGTCTTTGTGATAAGCATATAGCAGAGTCTGTGTGCGTGATCCTCAGGTAGAAGAATATTGAGTGTAATCTGTAGGTAGCAGAGCCCTGTAGGCTCTGTATGTTGGTAGTGGGTGGGGGGCTATGTAGCAAAGCCAGGTAGGACAGGGTTAAATCCTAGCGCTGCAGGTCTTTATTAGATGCTATCGCCTAGCTCCCATATGTATATATTTTGAGTAAGTGTGCATCTGACACATTGTTAAAAGAAAACAAACAAACAAACCGTGCTCCTTGCAATCATGGGCGGATTCATACAATTTTATAACAAAGTATACCATTTTGTAAAAATGACTGAATAAGTCATGTTTTGGCCTGATAGAGCAAAGCAGAGACTGAGATGCACAACACCAACTAAAAATAAGAGATGTGCAGTTCATAGAAATCACTTTTGCCTAAATCTAAATGTACATATCTTCACATAATCACCAGAACTGAATAGACCAAAAGTCCGAAAATGGTAAAACTGGAGAGACAAAAAGCGCAAATAGGGTCTTATCTGATAACCAAGTGGTGTAAAATATTATAGGTTCGCTCACCTGATGGGGTTGTGACAGTCACAACTCCTATAGAAATTATGATAAACACTGCACTTCCGGGTATACTTCGGTGCACAAGTAGGACCCCAATCCTTTAAACAGTGTAAGAAAGACTTGCCACTCGCTTCTTCACATAGACTGAAATATTTTATTCATAGAAATTCCAGATTCAAGACGTTTCGGTGAGTAAGACCTTCGTCATCTGGGAGTTGATTACACTGCAGTAGGCAGCACTGAAAAGGTGTCTGCAGTATCCACTGCTCAGACAAGTGGCCACTTGTCTATGTGAGGAAGCGAGTGCCAAGTCTTTCTTAGGCTATGTGCCCACGATGCAGAAATGCTCGGGATTTTTCCTGAGCATTTCTGCATCTCCCTGGCAGAAAAAAAGCATGCGGATTGTACATGCGGATTGTACATGCGTTTTTCCTGCCAGGGACATGCGGATGTGAAGCGTTCTTCACATGCATTTCCGCATGCGGGTTGACAAGCGCTTTCCAAGCGATTTTAGCATCACTTGGAAAGTGCTTGACAACTTGGTCACACTATATAAATCCATGCAACCGGCATGGATTTATATAGTGTGACCTTAAAGAATGTTTAAAAATAAAAAAATAAATCTATACTTACCTTCTGATGGCCCCCGGAGTCTTGCTTCGCTCCGTCCTGGCTGCCAGCCGCTCGTGGTACACTACAATGAAGGACCTGCTGTCACATGACTATGACGTCAGCGCAGGTCCTTCAGTCCACCGCGAGCTGCCGGCAAGGGAGGACAAGCGCATCGGGGGCCATCAGAAGGTAAATATGATATTTATTTTTTATTTTATTCTTTTTTTTACATGTTCTATGGTACTCGGGTCTGGAGGAGAGTCTTCTGTCCTCCAGACCCGGGTACCATCCGCACATTGAAACGCTTGGATTCCGCATGTACATATGCAGTGATGCGGAATCCAAGCGATTCAATGCAAGTCAATGGCGGCGAAAACTCCTCGCTTCCGCAAAATAATTGGTAGTGCTGCGTTTTTTTCCACAATGATAATTCGCAGCGGAAATTTCCACAGCACATGCAGATTATCATTGGGGAACATGGCAGGCCTTCTACCATGCGTTTTTTTAAGCGTTTCTGCAGCATTTTTGCCGCTGCAGAAACTCTTAAAAGACGCATCGTGGGCACACAGCCTTACACAACTCCTATAGAAGCATGTAAAGGCTGCAGCAGGGGATGCATTGCAATAAATGAGTAATACGGTGGTTCAGAGTCCGCGCTGCCCAGGGTTCAAAGATACGATCACACACGAAGGTGAAGCATGAATGCAATTTATTATGTCAACGCATTTCAAGATTTTTCAAACCCCTTCATCAGGACCAAGCCACAGTGAACCAATCATTGTGGTTTTGGGCCTGATGCAGAGGTTTGAAAAACCTTGAAACGCGTTGACATAATAAATTGACAACTGCGCTGTCTCCCTGAGGGGGCACGGGGAGCGACAGTGATTGCAGCCGCTGCCCTCTTGTGATGCTTCATTTGAGTATCCCAGCATTCACTGGTGATACTCAAACGAATCGTCATCAGACCGGAAATAGAAAAAAAAAATACAATAGCAGTTATACAGTGTAGTTAGGGAACGGTAGGGAAATTTTAAACCAAGTATATTAGAAAATAGCTTAGATTATGGGACTAAATTGAGAGGGAGTTAGGAGCAAAATGACTTTGCCTTCGGACCACCCTTTTAATATATCCGAGTGGAAACCTGGCTTCTCTCATGTTACATGTTTGGCTGCTATCAATTTTCGTACAAGTATAAAGAAGATAAGGGGGCCGTTTCATCATTGCTTTAACACCTTTTCTATTTTTGAATGCGTTTTGCTCCTGTTTTTTTGTTTGTGCCATATTCATATTTTCATTTGTGCCGTTTTATAAAGTCACTTTTTTTTTTTTGTTATATATATATATATTTTTTTAGCTTGCAGTCGTGGACAGTGTTTAGGCTTTCCACATGCTGTCGCCTGATTCTTCATTCTTGACTTTTCTTAAAGTCACACAATTTTTTTAACATTTGAACTCCAGCCATCCTTGGAGAGAGTTTATGTATGGCAGTTTTTTGTATTGAATTTTTATGACATTTTGCGTTAAAGAGAATTTGTCAGCAGACCTTGATTCCAGTGATGTATCCCTTAGTTTAATGAGTACAGCAGTTATGACGGAATCACTGTTATCTTCCCTACAGTTCTAGATGAGCTCAGATGTTGAGCTGTGTATAATCCTACCCACATCACAGCTTTCTGTCAGTGTTGGGGGCATGGTTGGACTAGGAGGCAAGAGGCTAGTGCTTCTCTAGTGATAATCTCTTGCTGATAAAATACTGATTGTATTGAAACTGCAAAACACAGCCCAGTAAGTGACACCTCACTGTAAATCAGGGTCTCTGTTATCTATATCATGGTGCTCTCATATTACATAGCAAAAACCTGGTCACATTCCCTTTAAAAAAGTTGGACAGAAATAAAGCTAATTTTTGACTTTGCACAAAAATGATAACCATGTGTGCCATTTTGAGGTTCTTGGTGCAAAAAATTGCAATGAATTCAAGGCAAAAAAGAAAAGTGACTTAAAAGAAATGCAAGTGAATTGTTGCCGTAGTTCTGTCCCTGCGAGCAGCTGTAACTTCTTCAGCAGCATGGTGGCTGTACCTAGAGGCTTTATGTGCCCAGTCTTGTACATATCTGTTTATAGTGGCTATGCCCCTGTTGGCAGCCACAACACTTATTGAAATATTCCAGTACTTGAATAATGTCTTTATCCAATTATGAATTATTCTCTTTTTGAAGGAAAATATTGTTCAAAAACCGGCAGGGAAATGCTTTATCTCACAAAAAGAATCCCATCCTATCCTGTGTGTCTCTCTTTTGCTTCCTCCCCTGCCCAGAAGCTGTGGTATGATCAGACCATGTCCCTGCACGGTCAGACACAGCCATTACACAGTACACAGCAGGGGCACATCTATAAGATTATCTCAGCACAGGAACATTTTATTTAAACACATCCAATTATGGAAGTTATTATTATTCCAAGATCTATTGATTAAAATGAACTTTCGTTCGTGGGAAAAGCCCTTTAATATGGACACATATTGAAACGTGTATCATTGCTGAAGGAAATTTTCTGTATCTCTTGTTATATCATTTGTGTCAGTTCCTTCTGTCCATGTGTGTTCTTCCTTGTGTTTGATGTAATCATTTGGTTCCCCTCCATCTAATAATTATGTGGACTTTTCCTAATCACTTTTTTATCCATTTCTCATAACTATGCTTTCAATATGAAGGATCCAAACGTAAAAAGCACAAATCTTTTAAGAACCGTTTTAAGGTTCATGATGCTAAAAAAGGTGGGTACAATGTTTTCAATAGTAAGCATGGTTTTGCATGCAAAAGGGCAGTAGCAAAGGTAGATTTGTGAGGAAAACCAAAAATAACCGTTTTTTGGTTGAGAAGGACATAAAATGCTGATGAGCTAATCTATTTTTTTTTGAAGATCTCCTGTTTATACACCTCAATATTTTAGGAAATATTGGCGGATTTTTGTGGGGGGCGGAGATGGGGCTGGGAAGCTATTTGCTGTGGCAGAAACAGTCAATGACTTCCCTGTCTGCACTGAGAAAGCAAACATGCGCCATCTAAATATCTTAAAAGGGTTGTCCAAAATGAACAATGACATTCATGTGTTATGTCTAACTATTTAATTTAATAATCTAAACACTTTACTAATGTACTTTAATTTAAAAAAAACAAAAAAACTACCCTTCCCTCTCTAGTAGGGTTGAGCGAGTATGTTCTGTCCGAGTATGCTCGGGCGAGCTCTGAGTATTTATAGCTGCTCGGTGATGAGGTTAAATCGCTCCCGTGTGCATGATTTGCAACTGTTTGACAGCTTTATTACATGTGAGGAATGTGTAAGAAATAGACATTCCTCACATGTAATAAAGCTGTCAAACAGTCGCAAATCATGCACACGGGGGTGATTCAAGCATATCACCGAGCAGCTGTAAATACTCGGAGCTCGGCCCGAGCATACTCGGCGAAAGGGTTAATTGAACATACTCTCTCAACACTACTCTCTAGTTTTATTTTCCTGTTTTTTTTATTTCTTACTTCCAATGACTATTTGGTGGATTGGGCTAGGACTCCCAATGCTTTCTTGTCCACCCTGAAACAGAGTCATAAGTGAATCAATGGCGCAGCCTCCGCTGTACCTTGATGACGGCATGTTTCAGTTGTGGTGATGGAAAAGTGACTGCAACTTCTCTCACTCCGCCACACTTCTGTTTCAGAAGCAATGTGGACTGAAGAGCCTATTGAGAATATCCAGTACATGCTGGGAGACTCAAACGAATCTCTGTCTGTACTAAGGAAAAAAAAAAGTACGGAGTAGACGGGGAATGGTGGGACATTTTTAATCAAGGTATATTAGAAAAGTTGTTAAATGATTAAATAGTTAAACTTAGTATGAATTCCACTGTTCTTTTCAGACAACCCTTTAAAGGGACTCAGTCAACACAGACTGACTGTTCAAACCAAGTACCGCCGCTCTGCGTATCATGGTGTAAACAAGCATTTATATTCACCTTCCCACCTGCTTGTTTTCCATCCATCTCTGCCCTTCTCTTCTCTATGAAGCTAGAGCTGTCAGTCAAAGAGGAGGGGGGGGTGAAGGTTGGGGAAAACAATCAGGTGGGAAGGTGTATATAAATGCTTGTGCATGCCATGTTGCACCGAGTAGCAGTGCTTGGCTTGGACAGTCACTCTGTGCTGACAGTCCCTTTAAGTGCATTGTACACTATCGACAAGAAAATAAATCCTTAGGTTTTTTTTTTTAAAACCTTGGATAGAATTGTGTCCAGACTGACAAATTGACATATTTCTGCGCTCGGTGTTCTATTTTTCACTTCTATTCATTTTTAGGGTCAGCGTCCCTTTAACATAGACTTCATATTATCCGTATTTAATCCTTAACAAAGCATCTCTAGATGTTTCTGAAAACTCTTAAGGTTAGATCATGCCTGTTCATCACCAAATAGAGGTGGTGTTTGTGCTGATTTCTTTTGCTCTGAATTTTCTATTTCAAATCTTAATTGGCTTTTTATTGGCATTTTTAAAATGCTCAACAAGAACATCTTAGTCATCTGATGAGCCATGTGGCTGACTATCCATCATTGATTGCTTCTTGTTTGTATGTTTTTGTTATTCAAGATAAGCCAAAAGAGGAGAAGAAAGATACTTTTCTTGAAAAACTGGCAGCACAGGTTATCAAGAATCTACAGGTCAAAATCACAAACATACACATCCGTTATGAAGATGATGTAAGTCCTCAGAGCGTGTTGTGTCATTAAATCTGTGTCCTCAGTAATTATGTAACGCCTCAAATGCTATCCAAATTACTAAGGTGGGTATGTGTCGTATTGTCAACCATAAAAATGCTGTAAAACCGAAATAGGAATGAAAGTCCTGTAGATACTGGATATACAGCATGCAACAGGGCTTCTTAATCTTTTCCTCCTGTGGCCTCATTAGTTAGAATGTTGTGAGGGCCGGACCTTACCAATGGTCGTAATCTGTGCTGAATTCTATACAAAACTGCTCATTTTATCATTTCTCGAATCAGTGTAAAAGGTGAATAAATCTACGCCTGAATGTAAATGTTTTTGCATTGTATTCATAGATTACTGATGTCAGTATTCCAGTGTCTGTAGGAGTGACCCTCGCTGAGCTAAGTCTCCAGGTAAAGTACTGCTTGTGCAGGATTTCTAACCACTTCTACTAATACACTGTGTGCAGAATTATTAGGCAAGTTGTATTTTAGAGGATTATTTTTATTATTGATCAACAACTATGTTCTCAATCAACCCAAAAGACTCATAAATATCCAAGCTTAATATTTTTGGAAGTTGGAGTGTTTTTTTTTTAGATTTGGCTATCTTAGGAGGATATCCGTTTGTGCAGATAACTATTACTGTGCAGAATTATTAGGCAACTTAATAAAAACCAAATATAATCCTATCTCACTTGTTTATTTTCACCAGGTAAACCAATATCTGTGCACAAAATTTAGAAATAAACATTTCTGACATGCAAAAACAAAAACCAAAACAATTCGTGATCAATATAGCCACCTTTCTTTATGATGACACTCAACAGCCTTCCATCCATAGATTCTGTCAGTTACTTGATCTGTTTTCGATCAACATTGTGTGCAGCAGCCACCACAGCCTCCCAGACACTGTTCCTAGAGGTGTACTGTTTTCCCTCCCTGTAGATCTCACATTTTATGATGGACCACCGGTTCTCTATGGGGTTCAGATCAGGTGAACAAGGGGGCCATGTCATTATTTTTTCTTCTTATAGACCTTTACTGGCCAGCCACGCTGTGGAGTAGTTGGATGCATGTGATGGAGCATTGTCCTGCTTGAAAATCATGTTTTTCTTGAACGATACCGACTTCTTCCTGTACCACTGCTTGAAGAAGTTGTCTTCCAGAAACTGGCAGTAGGTCTGGGAGTTGAGCTTCACTCCATCCTCAACCCGAAAAGGTCCCACAAGTTCATCTTTGATGATACCAGCCCATACCAGTACCCCTCCTCCACCTTGCAGGCGTCTGAGTCGGAGTAGAGCTCTCTGCCCTTTACTGATCCAGCCTCTGGCCCATCCATCTGGCCCATCAAGAGTCACTCTCATTTCATCAGTCCATAAAACCTTTGAAAAATCAGTCTTAAGATATTTCTTGGCCCATTCTTGACTTTTTATCTTATGTTTCTTGTTCAAAGGTGGTCGTTTTTTAGCCTTCCGTACCTTGGCCATGTCCCTGAGTATCGCACACCTTGTGCTTTTTGATCCAGTAACGTTGCCGCTCTGAAATATGGCAAAACTGTTGGCGAATAGCATCTTGGCAGCTTCACGCTTGATTTTCCTCAATTCATGGGCAGTTATTTTGTGCCTTTTTTGGCCAACACGCTTCTTGTGACCCTGTTGGCTATTTGCCATGAAACGCTTGATTGTTCGGTGATCACGCTTCAAAAGTTTGGAAATTTCAAGACTGCTGCATCCCTCTGCAAGACACCTCACAATTTTGGACTTTTCAGAGCCCGTCAAATCTCTCTTCTGACCCCTTTTGCCAAAGGAAAGGAAGTTGCCTAATAATTAAGCACACCTTATATAGGGTGTTAATGTCATTAGACAACACCCCTCCTCATTACAGAGATGCACATCACCAGATTTACTTAATCGGTAGTTGGCTCTCAAGCCTATGCAGCTTGGAGTAGGACCACATGTATAAAAAGTATCATGTGATCAAAATACTCATTTGCCTAATAATTCTGCACATAGTGTAGATACTTGAGCTTTTAAATCTTGGCTGATCTGTTTACTACACTAATTTGGTTTCTCTAAACCCAATCGGAGAAACAAAATTTAAAATGCAAGTGTAAACTGTGCATAAGAGAACAAGTACCGTATTTTTTGGATTATAAGACCCAATGGACCATAAGACGCACCTACGTTTTAGAGGAGGAAAATAGAAAAAAAATTTAAGCAAAAAATGTGCTAATGACACTGTTTTAGGGTTAATGTCCCCCAATTCTGTTAATATCCCCCATCCTGGTATATATGGCCCCCTCCTTCCTGTTATGTGGCCCCTCATCCCCATCTTGATATGTGTGGCACCCCTCATCCCCATCCTGGTATGCGTGGCACCCCTCATCCCCATCCTGGTATGCGTGGCACCCCTCATCCCCATCCTGGTATGCGTGGCACCCCTCATCCCCATCCTGGTATGCGTGGCACCCCTCATCCCCATCCTGGTATGCGTGGCACCCCTCATCCCCATCCTAGTATGCGTGGCACCCCTCATCCCCATCCTAGTATGCGTGGCACCCCTCATCCCCATCCTAGTATGCGTGGCACCCCTCATCCCCATCCTGGTATGCGTGGCACCCCTCATCCCCATCCTGATATGCGTGGCACCCCTCATCCCCATCCTGGTATGCGTGGCACCCCTCATCCCCATCCTGGTATGCGTGGCACCCCTCATCCCCATCCTGGTATGCGTGGCACCCCTCATCCCCATCCTGGTATGCGTGGCACCCCTCATCCCCATCCTGGTATGCGTGGCACCCCTCATCCCCATCCTGGTATGCGTGGCACCCCTCATCCCCATCCTGGTATGCGTGGCACCCTTCATCCCCATCCTGGTATGCGTGGCACCCTTCATCCCCATCCTGGTATGCGTGGCACCCTTCATCCCCATCCTGGTATGCGTGGCACCCTTCATCCCCATCCTGGTATGCGTGGCACCCTTCATCCCCATCCTGGTATGCATGGCACCCCTCATCCCCATCCTGATATGCGTGGCACCCTTCATCCCCATCCTGGTATGCGTGGCACCCTTCATCCCCATCCTGGTATGCGTGGCACCCTTCATCCCCATCCTGGTATGCGTGGCACCCTTCATCCCCATCCTGGTATGCGTGGCACCCTTCATCCCCATCCTGGTATGCTTGGCACCCCCTGATCCCCCATCACGCTGCATACACAAAAATAACCAATTATACTCGCCTCCTATCTCCTCCAGTGCTGCTTCCCGCTCTGCTGCCGACACTCTCACTGTGTGAAGCATGCATGGCGTTACTGCCATGCGCTCTCACACAGTGTGACATGCTGTGCCGGAATAGTCACTGCTCCCCATGCCGGGACACTGTGCGTGGGGAGCAGTGACCATTCACTCACCTTAATAGCGGGCACACTGTACCCGCAGCACGGCTCCTGCTGCTGCCGGCGGTCTGTTTGCCCTCTATTAAAGACCATTAATATTCACTACAACCCATGGGAGTGGATTGTAGTGAATATTCATGGTCTTTAATAGCGGGCACACAGACCGCAGAGTGGTGTGCGTGCTATTAAGGAAAATGAATATTCATTGCTCTCCACGCCTATGGGCATGGGGAGCCGTGAATATTCATTTTCTTTAGCAGCTGGCACGGCATAGGCTGCAGCAGGCGGCTGCTGCCTCCTGTGCCCCGCTCCCCCCCACCACTCACAGCCATAGGTATATAGTACGGGGCACAGTTGGGACTATAAGACGCACCCCCCACTTTCCTCCAAAATTTTGGAGGAAAAAAGTGCGTCAGTCTGAAAAATATGGTATAAGAAATGTAATCATGTAGACGGGGTGAAGAACTCTTGGTAAAGATATTTGGCTGTAATTCTGTGTGCTTTTGCCTAGAAGATTGAATCTCACAGATTCAGAGTCATGACCAGCAACCACAACCTTTCTCTAGATTTCTAAACCTAAAATTTCCATGAGGCTTTAAAGATACATTTTTGATATCTTGTGGTTTTCCTGCATTGACTTAGTTGGAATTAAGAGAAAACTGCTCAGGTGAAGTGCCACTGTTATTGAATCTGCCTAATAAGTGCGGCCAGAAGTTTTAGGTAATAATCTGATTTCTAGTTAGCTCTTAAACTGTTTTGGATACTTTCCTACATTTTCACCAAGCTCATGTCAGAAGATATAATTAAAGATCTGATTTCTTTTGTTTTTCTGACAGACATCCAATGAATCCTGGACACCAAGCATATTAAATGAAGCTTCTAAAGTAATATACAAGGTAATCATTTTAACAATGAGAAATTATTTTAGTATCACCTAAATAATTGTGATGGTGGCATTTAAAGAGAATGTGCCATTAGAACATTACTTACTATTTCAAGAAGCACTCCCATCAAAATTTATATATTTTTTAATATATTGCAATCTTTATATTATGTAGCACTGTGTACTTACAATTGCTCATTTTGCCTTTCTACCCAGCTAATTCTTCTATTTTCCTTAAGGTCGATGACATCACATGACTAAAAACTGACTAGCTGAATCCTTGTAAGTTCTGTGTAGAAACAGGAGGTCAATTTTCCCTGTATGAGTCATCAGTCACTGCAAAGTCCCTGGCAGAAGGGAGGAGTTTGCAGCTGGGTCAGGAGCTGAAGAGGGGAATGATAAATTCAGGTATAAGAGACTCCCTATTTCTACATAGAGCAGAGAAAAGAGAAGAATTACCTGGGTAGAAAGGCAAAATGAGCAATTGTACGTACATAGATACATATGATATGAGGATTGCAATATGCTAAGAGGATAAAAACCTTGATGGGAGTGCTACTTTTATTTAGGTTATTTTAAATATTTTTTATATTTTTATATCCCGATCTGTAAAAAAGAACCAATAGACAGATAGAAAGGTTATTTTGTCATGGTTGATAAGCACACATGAATTCGCCAATTTATGTGCCAAGTACCTCCCATTTTTATAAATCTATTCCATATAGCAGTAATGCAGTTTAATATATTCATTGTTGGCATACATCTTGGCGCTTACGGCGTGCTGCTATATTCTTTTGTTTGCATATTATGCAGTCGTGGCAGCTTGCACCTGTTCCCACTTTCTTTATTCTGTGCTGAGGTGCTGGTCGTTTTTTTGTAGATGCATAGATAGATATATAATACACATGTCCACACGTATATAATACACACCCAATATGGCCACTCCTGACAAAATAGCCAGATAAATATAAAGCCAAATACTTTACTGCTAATTTGTATATACACACTATGTTATAATGCATATTTAACATTTTGTTTTTGCAATTGACTAGAATATATATATATTTTTTTCCTAGTTGGTTCGCCTGGATTGTTTTAGCACCTACTGGAATGTGAACAGCAAAGTATATTACCATCAGTCGTGTGAGAAGATACTGGTAAATATCGTACACTCCAATCGCTTTTAAATCGCGCGACACATTTTCTGGAGTGTGGGTTTTGTGTTTGTGAAACAGGCAAACGTGTCATTTAAAGGGAACCTATCAGCTAATTCATGCTGCTGGTGGTTTTTCCTCACCTGCTCAGCTAGACTATTATGTCTGTCCCTCCGTGTGTGTCTAGGGAGAGACCTGTCAGTCTAGCGCGGCGGGCGGTGTGACGCAAGCAGGGCATGCCTCATTCACTAGTCACATACTCTCCGCCATGTGAGTTAGCATCACTAACAGTCTTAGATATATGTTGCCCATAGTTCAGGCAGCATGAACCAGCTGAAAGGTTTCATTAAAATTGTTCATGTACCATTATCAGTCTTTGCAGCACATATCAATAGTTTGTAAAAAGCTATATTGTCAATAATACATGCATCGCTTTTTATTCAAATGTTCTGCTCAGCACTAAGGAATATTAATATTTATACATTTTTAATAAATATGGTGCTGTCACTTGCACCTTTTTTCTGATGCACTGATCCCTACAAATTGTTGCTTTTGATTTGATATATAAGCCCCTTTGTGCTAAGATGACTCCCTAACTAAGAGCTGGAATTAGGAATGTCCGTGAAGTGGAAGCATTGCCCCCAGGTAGTATATTTCTCTTAAATTACTAATATTTAGTTTTGATTTTATTTTAATTAGTTTTATGATTCTTGTAGATTTTCTTGTCCTTATTTCAGCTATATATGTTTAATCTTTGTATACTTTATGATATGTTAGGCTACTGTTGCTAATTGGTGTCTGCTTTTAATCAATACTTTTTTAGTAGAAAGTTCTAGACTGGTACAATCAGGATTTATTGCTGGACATATTAGTTTAATGTCCCTGTTATCGCTGTGGGTTAATGAATAACAATAAGCGTGGACTGGCTTGTTCCAGCTGTATATCTTACACATATGGAAAAGGTGTGGACGGATAACGTATTGCAGCAAGCTGTAACCCCTTCCTGACTTCTGCTGTACATGTGCAGCACATGTGGGGTGTGGGTTTCGGATGCATTAAAAAGCAATTCAAACCTTCTTTGTACCCTAAATTGTGCCAATTACAAACGTCTGCACTTCATAACAAAAAATTTCAAGTTATGGGTCTCAGAGTAGGAGGACACAAACCATATTTTACACAATTGTAAAAAAAAAAATTGATTGCCTTAAAAAAAAATAAAAAAAAATTTGTTATTACTATAATCGTGTAGGTCCTTTTTACTGTACGATAAAATGCTGTAAATGGAGAACTCAGCTGCAGATTTGAAGGTTTGTCGTCGTTTCACTTCATTCCCTCCCTTTCCCCCATTTTCCGTACATTATATGGCCAAAATAAATGGTGTTATTTAGAACTTCAGCTCAAAAAATAGGCGCTCATAAGGCAGTCCATTGAAAAAGTAAAGTTTATGGCTCTTGGAAGCAGAAGAAAAATAAAAAAATGAAGGCGCAAAATCTGAAAATTGTGGCTCGAAGAGGCTGTTCAATTTTTAACTTCTCAGAAGGTGTGTGATGAAACCCAATCACCAGTACTCATCACATCCCCACCTGTTTCCATTTACTTCTGGGCAGATGTTTATTGCTGTCGAAATGCTGCAAAGACTGCCGTGGCTAATCACTGACCATGCTGAATAATTGGCCAGAGTCTATCTCCAGGTTTTTTGCATTTGCCCTTTATTTTACAAAGCAAGTTACGTTTGTCATCTTGTCCTCCGCTCCCTGATGATGTAATGGTGTGCAGATTGAATTGGTCAGTGGGGCGCTAGAAACTGGATAAGGCGCTGGAAAAGGATAAAACAAACCTCTTTATTGAAGTTCTAATGCCCACAACGCGTTTCTGCAGCGGTCTCCTGCCTTCATCAGGTGGAGATGATGTAATATCAGACCATTGCCATCAGTCTGTAATAAAGCCAGCTGATTTCATGGGTATCTTGGAAACACTACTCAGCTTTTGGCTCTCCAGCAAGCTTATCAGTTCCACCGTATGTGCATTCATCTAGCAACCACAGATGCTGAAGAGCAGGACGTTTTTAACTTTTATATGAAAACTGCTGCCCAGATGGTAAAAGGTGTTGTAACTGATAGCAGCAAGTCCTATTTTTAATTAGGGGGTTAAAACTAGCAGTTTTAATTATTCTACTGGTAGAGCAGTAGGCTTATACTATGTTCATATGATATTTTATTTAATATGAATATATCAATATACTGGTTTATTGAGCAATGCAATTAATGAAAGACTAGATAATTTTAGCCAAGGTATGTAACAAACTAAAGCAACTCGCTAAAAGAAGACTTAAAATAGAACATACAGATAAAGGCTGAACACCCAATAAAGAAAATATAAAGCTTTATTTACATAGCGATCGCGACCAGTACATCTAAAAACTATGGAAATTGTCCAAAGATATGGAGGTACTGGGTCTTGGCCTATGATGGGACTAAAAAAATACCCACCTCAAATGGATAATGAAAAACTCAGACTTGAGACAATATTTTACTGCAGTATGTCCATATGATGGAGCTATGTGCATTAGTGTGTTATACAGATTGTGCCATCAGTGGAAGTTTATGCCAATATTTAAGTTCAAGGTCTTTAGTGTATTATGTAAAAAACAAATACACACATGGAAGTGAGGAACACTGTATGCTTAACCCAGTAGTGATACAGCAAGTATCCGTAGAAGAAAGGTCATGTCAGAGTCTCCAAAATTAAACCATATGGGGACCACTACTCTTGGTGTCCTAACATGCAAATGTTGGATAATTGATGTGACATTGAGACAGACATTAATTTTCCATATGAGTGGACAAAATCCAGCATGCCAGATTCTTCTTTCCTCTGACACCTGTTGTACTCCATTGACTTGCATATACTTTGGATGGTTGGTTTTTAATTGCATTTGATTGGTTTGGCACCTTACATGGGTTGTCAGGTCATCAAATATCGATCTACATGATGGGTCGTCCATAGCAGATTGATGGGGCCTGACACACAGCGCCCCTACTGATCAGTTGTTTCTTTTTATTACTGCCTGTGGCTGCATGTAGACATTTTGCACAGAGTTCCATATAAAGTGCGGCAGGTACCGCCAGCCTTTGCAGTCTACTACAGCACAATGTCTGTGCAAAAGCATGGGAGCTGTGCTGAGTACCAGGCAGCGGCCGCTACACTCTCAATGGAGCAAAAAAACAGCTAATTGGTGGGGATGCTGGATGTCGGACCACCATTGATCTGCTATTAATCCCATATCCTGTTAATGGGTCATCAAATACTTCTTCCCAGACAACATCTTTTAAGGCATGACAAAGGCTTTGGAATTAACTTTTTAAATTGTATAATATCTGAGTTGTTTCTGTTTACTTTACTAATTACTTTGTTTTCAGGAGGAAACATCCTCATTACTGCAGGGCTTTACCTAAGCACAGTTTATAAATCCTGTTTGGGTAGCGGAGTATGTTATCTCCACTTTACATGTGGGGCTTCAGTATCAGGCCACGTTCATACATTCAGTATTTGGTCAGTATTTCACATCAGTATTTGTAAGCCCAAACCAGGAGTGGGTGATAAATGCAGAGGTGATGACATGTTTCTGTTATACTTCTGACTGTTCCTCTCCTGGTTTTGGCTTACACATACTGAGGTAAAAACTCCCCAAGTACTCAACGTGTGCACGTGGCCTTATACTGGTTAGCAGGCTTTGTTCTTCCCACCGTTCTTGTTATCATTAATTTCTAAGAAACCACTACCTGGAATAAGTGTTTAATGTTGTCACCTGTATTGTATCCCTAATAAACGGCAATATGTATCTTCTTCCTGTTCTGTCCTGAAACAGCCGGTCTCTGTTCACTGTTGGTGCCACTATTTATTTGCACTGTTGGCGCTTACGTCAAACCACGGAAAACTTGTTTATCGAGTTTGAAGCTTTAATCTCCATTTGACACAGATGCTGTCAGACTGTGTGAACAGGGGGTGCTGAAGTTATATTAAAATGTAATTGCATTTCTCAGTAATTGTGAAATTACCAACATAAATACTTGTTTTTTCATATGTAAATCAGCCCACATTGATGCCATGTTTCTCCTTTGGCTATAGCCAGTCTCCTCCTGTTTCAATAGTGTATTTGATAATTGTGATACCATGTTACACAGGATGTTTGACTCGGGTTTGCATATTAAGGAAGCTTTTTGTCACTGAGATTTAAATATTATCCTACTGAATTTAAAAGGAAACGTTTCCCCGCTAAACAGGGACGGTGTTTCTTGCATTTGCTATTTAGTTATCATTTACATAGTATACTTTTTCAATTTCTTTTTTGTTTAGGTTTTATTTTATTTTTAATAATCATTTGATAACATGCTAAATTTTATTTTATTTTTTTTTTTTTATTTGTAGGCTGATCTGAAATCTGGGGTTATGTCTTATCGTAAAAAACCTTTAGACTACCAGTATAGTAAGTGTCTTTTTTTAGTCTTTAAAACAAAATGTGTTCTATACTTGTTGTTAAATGTGTTTAGACTTATTAAGGCAGAGTTATTAATATGATCTGAAAGTTAGTTAGATGGGATAAAACTAGATCATGCATTCAGAAACTGTGCCAAATGTATCACCTTGATATTTGACTAAAGAGAAGAAGGAACCCACCACCACACTGGGGATTTTCAGTAGACCTATTTTTGGAGAGACAATAAGGCTATGTGCACACGGTTAGTTTTTTATGCATTTTTGATGTGGTAAATCCACGTGGAATCGGCCTCAAAAGCGCACTGCAAACCTTATTTCAGCATTTTCTATGAAATTATGCAAGATCTGTGCACATGATCAAGATTTTTCCTTACAGAATATCATGTGCGTTAAAAAAAGCAGCATGTCCGTTCTTTTTGCGTTTTGGCCTGCGTTTTTCCTATACAATGCATTGGAAGAAATACATGGCAAATCTGCAGGCAAAAACGCTGCGGAATTTCTGCAGCATTTTTGCTGCCAAGAGGTGCAGGAATGCTGCAGAAATTTCTGCAAGCAAATACTGATCGTGCGCACATACCCTAAAGGTCCGTGCATGGAGGAACAACATGTCAAGCCCGGGCATAGGCAGTGATCTATGGAAGGAGCAAACTTGAATGTAGGACTCCTGCACTGAAGAGAGACAGCAAAATCCAAACCAACAATGTCATTTCATTTAAAATCAAAAGTGGGTGTGCATTCAATTAAAAAAAAAATCCTGCTCTTTTCAGATAAATGCTTATTCATAACGTAAAAAATGAAAAAAGGGCCTATTTCTATCAAAGACTCATAAGCCTAGACTGTTTTAATGGGCATTCACCACTTTTGTTGGTCTTTGTTTAACAGCAATAAAGTTTGGAATTTAAAGGGGATATCTGGGACTTTGAAAAATGTGCCTAAGCTCTAACAGGCATGTAGTTGCTAACAGAGGCCACTACCTGCTGGTCACTGACCGCTCCTGTCTGAGATTCAGCTGCTCCCTGTCAACAGAGCAGCAGTTCCTCTTCCTGTTGAAAGGGCGGGACTACTGGTGTCATGCTGATTGACAGACGGCTTCCCCCAATTAGGCAGCAGAGAGCAGGCTGTCAATCAGCATGACACCAGTAGTCCTGCCCTGTCAGCAGGAAAAGAAACTGCTGCTTTGTTGACGTGACGTCAGCGGAAGTCTATGACCGCCCTGTGCCGGCAGAGAACGGCGTCGGGCACAACAGGTAGGTGGGTAGCAACTCACTGCATGTTACTGATTAGGCAGATTTTTTTCTTTTTTTTTCAGTCCTCGTTATATTATTTAATGACCTACACCCCTACAGTGCTAGAGATCTACATTTAAAAAGAACCTGATACAGGTTTCCCAACTCGCCGGCTGCCGTGTGTTTCAGGCGCCGGCTGCCGTGTGTTTCAGGCGCCGGCTGCCGTGTGGGTCAGGCGCCGGCTGCCGTGTGGGTCAGGCGCCGGCTGCCGTGTGGGTCAGGCGCCGGCTGCCGTGTGGGTCAGGCGCCGGCTGCCGTGTGGGTCAGGCGCCGGCTGCCGTGTGCTTCAGGCGCCGGCTGCCGTGTGCTTCAGGCGCCGGCTGCCGTGTGCTTCAGGCGCCGGATGCTGTATGTGTCAGCCAGGTATGTTTGATTCTGAAATCCTGCGGCGTTTCAGAGTAGAATATATGTAAATAGCTGCTGGGGACTGAGACCTTGCTATAGACTAGCCGGACAGCCAAGTCCCTGGCGTCTTTTACCTGCCCGCTACCCTGGATTGCTAGGTCACTGCTTATGTGCACATATAGGCGGAGACCTGTCAATCCTGGGAGTGCTCCGGGAGAGAAGCTGCCAGGAACCCTGTCTGGCTAGTCTATAGCGTGGTTCGGTCGCCGATAGCTTTTAAGGTATATTTTTCTCTGACATGCCGCAGCGTTTCAGAGTCAAACATACCTAGCTGAGTTTATACAGCGAGTGCCTGATGCACGCTGCCCACTGATCGGCCAGTATCTATCAGCTGTCAGGGTCACTTACGTTTGATTAGTATATTTGACACACATCTTGATGCCTTTTGTTTAGTAATGCTCTCCTAGTGTCATTGTATGTTGTGATTCCTCATTTATGATGTGTACAACCTTTTCTGTTTTTTGTTTGCTAAAGCTAATTGACTGTAAAAAAAATAAATTGTAATGTTATATTTTTTGCATGAAGCTTCATTTCTTCTTATTATTCTGATTTTTAACACTGAGTGCTTGCAGGGAAGCTGTCACCAGTTTTTTGCTACCCTATCTAAGAGCGGCATGATGTATGACAGAGACCCTAATTCCAGCAATGTATAACTTACTTTACCGGTTGCTTCAGTTTTACTTGCTGCAAATCTAACATGTAGTCCGCCATACTCATGAGCTAAGTATACCCCCACCCACACCACTGATTAACAGCTTTCTGTGTACATTGTTCATAGGCAGAAAGCTTCCAATCAGTGGTGGGGGCCGGGTTATACAGAGCTCATAAGTTTGTAGGACTACATGATAGCAGGTTTACTAGTTCTCTAGTGATAATCTGCTGATGCAAGTTATTTTATCAATACTACAGCAAACAACCCAGTAAGTGACATATTCCTAAAATCAGAGTATGTTTTTATATTATGCTGCTCACAAATTTAGGTGGCAAAAACCTAGTGATATTGCTATTCAAGGTGTTGCCTCTGAAATCAGCAGCTGCAAGCCCTTGCTGTATCGTGTCTGTATACTCAATTATAGGTGACTTATGCTTCCCTCCCGGCCGGGAGTTGTGTTACGTGCCGGCCATGAACTGGTGCAGCACTGCACGGTCAGACACAGCCATTACACAGTACACAGCGAGGGCACATTTATAAGATTATCTCAGCACAGGAACATTTTATTTAAACACATTCAATTGTAGAACTTATATTATTATTACAAGATCTATTAATTAAAATGTACTTTGTATGTGGGACAACCCTTTTAATGATATCTGCTCACCAAATACCAGCTCACTCATTCATTCAACTTAGTTTTAAGACTCATTTACATGGGCCGCCTGCAGCCATTAAAGGATCACAAATTGCATTCATGCAAACTGATCAGTAGTGGACAAACCAAGTATGCTTACATGCACATTATTTGTTAATACAAAATGATGTGCTGCCAAGAACAGTGATTTTTAAAGCGTAACCATTATTATAATTTTTATTTAATAAATCATCAGTACAGAGGAAAATAAGCAACTTTGTAAGATATCTTATCAGAGAAATCTGCTTCTTTATTCTTCTGGAATGATCTTTCACACACAGTATATGGTAAAATCAGTATTTAGTAAGGACAGATTTTCCCAATTCTGAGATAGATAACAATTGGTGCTTCTAAAATTTTATGCACAAGGGAGGAATGAGAAGTTGTTACAGACAGATACAGGCATTCTTCTGTACAAATTCATGAAACAGTTACAGTTTCCATAGAACTTTAAGCACCAATTGTTCTCCTATCTCTTTAAGGGTAAAGTCTGTTTTCGCTGTGTCCACACTTTACTCTACACTGATGTTCTGAAACGTCAGTGCAGTGTAAGCAGCGTACCCAAGATCTTAAAACTGTCTGGGTGTTAAGCCAGTTGTACATCACAGTCATACTTCCCAGAGGGAAGATAAACTTGGTTTATTATCATGTCTAACTTCTAGATCTCTGTATACACAGCACTGAACCAGTGCTTGTATATATAAATTAGTAAGCAGTGGTGTTGACTATGCTTCTTCCTCTGGACCCACTGGAACTGCTAAAAACCTTTTTAAAACGGTGATCTCCTTCCCTAAAAAATAATAAAAAGTGAAAATAAACACGTATTTTCTACTTTTCTTTATGTTCCCCTGATGTCAACAAAAAAAGGAATATAAAAATGAAGCCCCACATATCGCGAAAAATGGGGCAAAAATTATTTGGATAGTCATATGAGAAAAAAAGACCTTTTAAAACCGCGTGTATGATGAAACCAAAAAATTTACCTGGTCGGGAAGCGGATGAAATGGCCCGATCGTGAACTGGTTATGTGTCCTAAATAATTAAAATCTCCTCAACAAAATGCTATTTTTGCTGTTTTGTCAGGTGATTACCAGCCTGTTCACACAGGTCAATGATCTGGAACGATTTTGGCCTTTTAAAAAGGGTCTTTAGTGCCCCATTTCATTTCAGATAATAAGTTGGACTCTCACTATCCTGAATTTTATCAATCCTGTTACCTTATCTGAATTGTCGAAGACTTTTTTGTTTTATTTCATTACTGTACGCCTAATATCTTGCTACTGTTTGAATATTGTGTTGCCATTTCATTTTTCTTTTCATTCTAGTCTTTAAGCCAGTATCGGCTTCAGCAAGGCTTTACATCAATCCATATGCAGAAGTTGAACTGCGAACTCCAAAGTTAGATTGGAACATGGAGATTCAGCACATCGCAATAGAACTAACCAAGCCACAGGCAAGTAAAATTCACTTGATATTATCTATACCTTCCACAGAGAGAATTTAAAGGCAACAATGTAATTTTTAAATGATAGGCACTTTTTGCAGTCACAATGTGATTGATTGTATATATTCAACTGTCAATATTGTTTCTTTTCCTAATTTTACTTACAGTACCTGAGCATGATTGACTTGTTGGAGTCTGTGGATTACATGGTTAGGAATGCTCCCTACCGAAAGTTTCGACCAGTAGCAACGTTGAAAGAAGACCCCAGTAAATGGTATGTGCCTACTTTGAGAAATCTTCCTTTTATTCAGGTTTATGTGGCGCCCCTGCGGGTCCAGTCACCACAGAGGTACTGCATCTCAGCCAGAGTTGTGGTACCCCACTCTTTTGTACGGAGGGAGCACTACCCGGGACCAACACATCCACATCCAACACCACATCACTCCAGTAGGGAAGGGCGAGATTGCTCCTGAGGGAGAGCACAGTCCCTGTCCCTGTCTGAGGGGGGAACTAGGTAGAGGAGGTGGGTGGAGGAAGTAGTTTAGTGGAGCACTGAAGGAAGGACTGAAGGTAAAGGGGACCACGTAGAGTGACAGTTGGTGACATGGGTCACATGACAGGTAGTATAAAAAGATGGGTAGAAAGATCTAGAATGTCAGTTAGTCAGTCAGAGCAGTTGGTGACAGGCATCTGTCACAGGGAGTGAAGAGAAAAGGGGTCCTAGGAGTAAGAGCGCAGTAAGTGAGGACTGTTGAAGAGTGAGGGTCCAGTCAGAGGGGCCCAGTAAGAGAAAGAACGAGAGGAGCGAGTGAGTCAGAGAGAAGGGCTCCAGAGACAGAGAAAGGATTATAGGGGCACGGGAAGTGCGGAGTCCACCCGTGCGCCCAAGTTCACGCCAACCGCGAAGGGATCAGGTCGCAGTAGGGGACCGGCCCCAGACTAGTGGAGGACTGCAGGACTCATCTAGCAAACCGGAGGCTGCGGTATCTCTAAGTGCCGTAACCAAAACCACACACATTTGCTGAAAATGTGGCCATATAGGACCAAGGAGACAGAGAGGACGTCGCCCGACAAGGCCCGAGGCCACTGGCTCGGGACACTGTGTGTGAGGTGCAGGGCAGCAGGGCGAGAGCCAGCGCGCAGAGAGACGACCCGGGAAGGTACATAAGAAGGGGGTCCCGATCAAGTGCACCCAAGTTATCTGAGAGTTGGCTGGATCACTTCCCCGGAGGACTCGGGACTCTGTTGCATGTTATAACCTGCTGGCAGTTGTAACCTGGGACATCATAAGAACTGTGAGTAAACACTTGAAGACTGCACCCCACTGTGTCCTTGACTTATTTGCTGCGTCACCTGCCTTGCACAACACCAGCATCCCAAAATCTCCTATTTAACTGCCCTGAGGCCTAGCTCTACCCGTTGAGAGCTGAACTATCTCTGCTGCGTCACCAACTGCCCCAGTGGATCTGAACAGCGGCGGCCACCTAGAACTGCATACCACAGGTGGCGTCACGAAACTTTATCCCCAAAACTTTATAACCCCTCTTTTCATTTGTTATTGACCGCCCTGGGCCACGGACCGGGTCATGCCGCTGTGTCTATCCTAAAAGAACCGACCGGCCCGGCTACCGAGTACCCCACGGCCCCAGGTGGGGTGCGTCATTTACTCATCATCTGTCCCTGTTTTAATTTCTTCCCAGTCAAGACTGATCGGCCATGACTGTGGATAATTTTGATTTTCCTTAGTATGACTTTATTCTTTTATTACCGCAACTATTCATCCATTTGCATTTTACAAACATTAGTCTGTAGTGTATAGTTTAACAATAAAGTGTGAATAATGTTCCTTTTTTTTTTATCAGACACCAACTTTTCTACCCTTGTAAATAAGATCTGTGCATACTTGTATATTGCTTCTACTCACTTGATTAGAAACGGTTTAGAGCCCCCTAGTGATGGCAGCAAGCAGGTGAGATTTTAACCCCCTCTATGCCACAGCCTGTTTTCAGCTTCCTGATCAGGCCAAATTTTTAAATTCTGACCTGTGTCACTTTGTGACAATAACTCTGGAATGCTTCAACATATCCCAGTGAGTCTGAGATTGTTTTTTCTTTTTTTTGTGACACATTATACTTTGTTAGTGGTAAATTTCAATCAATATGATTTGCCTTTTTTAATGAAAATATTGAAAATTTTTTAGAAAAATGAACAATTTTTCAAGTTTGAATTTATATGCCCTCAAAACAAAGTCATACCGCAAAAAAAATCAATAAATAACATTGTTACATGTCTACTTTGTCAGCATCATTTTTTAAACCTAATTTTTTTTTTGTTAGAAGCGTTAAAAATTTAGCTTTATTTTTTTCATTTTTCCAACAAAATTTACAAATCCTATTTTTTTTTTTAGGGACCACTTCACTTTTGAAGGGACTTTTGAGGGTCCTATGTGTCAGAGGACCCCCATACAAAACCTCATTGTAAATATTGCACCCCTCATGGTATTCAAAACCGCATTCAGGAACGTTATTAACCCTTCTGGTGCTTCTCAGGAATAATAGCAAATTAGAAGAAACTAATTTTATATTGCGGGTTTTTCACTAAAATGATGCGTTAGTTCCAAATTTTTAATTTTCACAAGGGTAACAGACAAAAATGGACCATCTAATTTGTTGTGCAATTTCTCCTGAATACACTGATTCACCATATGTAGTGGAAAACTACTGTTTGGGCATACAGAAGGACTCGGAAGGGAAGGAGATATATTTGACTTTTCGCGTGTAGATTTGGCCAAAATAGTCTGCAGATGCCATGTCGCAGTTGAAGAGTCACTCTGATGCCAAAACAGCAGAAAACCCTCAAAAGTGATCCCAGTTTGGAAATTACACCCCTCCAAGAAATTTATCTAGGTGTGTGATGACCATCCTGAACCCACAGTTGCTTCTCAGAATTTTAAAACATCAGTCTGTAAAAATGAAAAATAACTGTTTTCCACAAAAATATTGCTTTAGCCCCAAATTTTTGATTTTCAAAAGAGTAACAGGAGAAAATGGACTGCACAATTTGTGTTTTTAATTTCTCCCGAGTACAACGATACTCAATATGTAGTTTGAATCTACAGTTTGAGCGGACGGCAGGGCTCGGAAGGGAAGGAGCACTATTTTGACTTTATGAGCGTAAATTTGACGGAATTGACTGCATTTGAAGAGCCTCCAATGTGCCAAAGCAGCAGAAACTTTTTGGAAACTACACCCCTCAAGAAATTTATCTAGGAGTTTGGTGAACATTTTGAACCCACAGTTGCTTCCCAAAATCCACAAATCTGGTAATCCAGGAAGACCAGTTTTTTAATGTGTGGGCACTCTTACTGAGCAAATTTCTGGATTGGTAGAGGGTATTCTTAAACCCCTGGTAAATGATACACCCAGTTACATTCTGGACACAACAGACCTATTGATTAAACTAGCAGCAATAGGTCCTCTACCAGAAGGATCCATCCTGGTCGCCATAGATGTGGAACTTTGTACTCTAATATCCCGCACCAGGACGGATTAGATGGCTGCAAAATCTACATTGAAAATTAGGAATTGATGCTGATTCTGTGGTGAAACTTAATAAATTCATCCTCCCCCACAATTATTTGAATTTGATAACAACATATATCTATAGGAGACTGGTACAGTGATGGGAAGTAAAATGGCTCCACAGTACGCAAATCTTTTCATGGCCAAGCTTGAAAGTGACTTTTTGTCCTCATGTCCCATCAGGCCTCTGGCCTACTATCGTTAAATTGATGATATTTTAATCATCTGGACAGAGTCTGAGGATCAGATGAAGATGTTCCATGATCACTAATCAATTTCATCCCACCATCAACTTAACACTCAACTACTCCTCTACTGAAATTAACATTTTGGACACCATCCTTAAGCTTTAACTTTTTGGACATCATCCTTAAGATACAGAACAATGAAATAGAGACATTCCCGTACCGGAAGCCAGTCAACCAACCATACCTTAAATGGGACAGTTTCCATCCTAAACACATAAAAAACTCTATTGTCTACAGCCAAGCCATGAGATACAATCAGCAATGTTCCAACCCTATGGATAGAGACAAACAACTTGGGGCCCTCAGAAAGACCTTTTTAAATCGGGGCTACCATCCAAGAACAATTGTGAACCAGGTTACAAGCGCCACCAGGATATCAAGGAATCACCTCCTACATTACAAAACTAAACAAGAAAGCAGCTGGGTGCCTCAAGTAGTCACCTACAATCCAAATCTGGAGGCGCTAAGGGGAGCTGCATGGAAACTACAACCTTTACAGCAAATAGATGCCCGATTACAATCCATATTTTCAGACCCCCCCACTTCTGTATTTATGCAGCCCCCAAACCTAAGAAGCATCATTGTCAGAATCTCCCTGTCCTCTTCAACAGCTACTGGAACCTTTCCCTGCAACCAGAAAAAAATGTAAAACCTGTCCATTTATAATGACCACGGACAAGATAAAGATCCCCAATTCACATCAGGACATCCCATCCCATCCCATCCCATCACATGCCAGGTACTTTCAGCTGCATCACATCTAATGTAGTGTACTTAATTATATGTACCAAATGTCCAACTGGGGGTCTGTATATTATGGAGACAGGGCAAAAACTTAGAACAAGGATGAATCATCATCGCCACACAATAAAAGAAAAAATAATTGATCTACCAGTGGCAAAACATTTTTGTTTCACTGATCACAGCATCAAGGACATGAAATTATTGGTATTAAAACGTAATTTCAAAGACAGAAGATTCTGGGAATATAAACTTATTACATCCTTTGACACACTCCAATGATGGAATGAATGTGTCGCATGGATTTATGTCATTCTACATCAACTAAGGAATTTGCACTTCAGACCTGTAGTGTCATCACAAAACTCGACCAGACTTCAATCACAGAACAATATAACTTTCACATTCCTTATCTCTGAACTTCTCCAATATTTACGGCCATAACTGTTTATCCCTCTCCTATTTTCAAAGTTCTGCTTCACGTCACTTGTCTCATCTATTGCATTATTTCTATGTCCTATTGTGTATAAATATGTGACTCTTCAGATTTCATGTTATACTATGCCTGATGAAGAGACCTGAGTAGTCTTGAAAGCTTGCAATTTGTTACCATCTTTTCAGTTAGCCATTAAAAGGTATCAACCACTGAGGACTCTCAAATCTAAATAGTAGTCTTGCCAAAATTTTGGAAATTGTTTTTGTGTCCTTTGAGATTTTGATTAAAATCCTACTGTTCAAAGTGGGTGTATTCATTTTTGCTGAGCACTGTGTGTATAATATCAGGTGTGAAATCTTGTGATAAGTACTCTTTAGCATAGGAGGACTCCTCTCTACTACAGAATTTGATCTGTTTAGTCCCTATAAATAGGTCTTACAAACTAAATAAATTGGTACTCAGGAGTGATGAGACCAAGTTAAATGTTTTGGAACTGATGGCTTCAAATCTGTGTGGCGTCACAAAGGTGAGGAATATGAAGAAACATTTATGGTGCCTAAAGTGAAACTTGGTGCGGGCAGTGTCCTTACGTGGTGCTACACAAATTCAGATGTACTGCTCTATATTGAAAGAGAAGATGCTGCCATAGATGTTTGTTATGGATCATTGTCATGTTGGGAAAGTGCACATCTAAGGTCAATTTTGGATTTCTGAAAGGTGAAAGCGATTCAGTAGTCAAATATTATTTGTGTTTTTGGATTTCAGTTTCTCAGTTTTAAAGTAAAAAAAAACTCCCTGACACTCTTATATTTATAATATATAATATATATTTGTGTGTGTATTAATAGCCTCAGCCTATTTTCCACTAAGACCAATGGGGTGTTAGCAAAAATTTGTCTTCGGGGGCATTGGTCTTTTATTCCCTTTATGGCATTGACCAATCATAAGCAATGGGTGTCATGCATAGGAAAAATAAAATAACATGTCTCCAGAGATTCTTAGACCTAATTGCGAGAATTTGTAAAGAGACCCCTCTCTGCACTACTCCCCTTCTCTGCACACAATAACAGTAGATACTGGCAGTGAGATCTGTGAGGAGAGCAGGTCTGGGTGTCCTTACATGTCTCACAGAGAAAGCCGGGTCTGACGTTATCTGGGGCGTTTACTTTTTTTTCCTCCTGCATGACACCACCTCATTATGATTGGGCGTCATCATACAGGGGAAAAAGTACCAGCTGCTAGAGACAGATCTCTGCAAATTCTACTCTGGTCTTAGCGAAAATTATCACAAAAACTTTATTTGCTAATATTTCTGAAAAAGAGCTGAAATTTGAAAAATAAGAATGACATTATATAAAGCTCTACAGCCACTGTTACATGATGTGGCCAGTTTAGTATGCTAAACTTGGTAAAGGGCCTTTTTAAATGCTTCCCAGGAATGCCTCAATCCTGCCCAGCAACTCCTACAAACCAGACAGGACCAAACACTTTTACACAGGTTTTGCACAATTTTTGGCAATTTCCACCTGAGACAACCCTCAATTTACTTTGACAGTCTAGCTAAATTCTAAGGCTGCGTGCCCACAAAGCATTTTCCAAGCGTTTACGCAACGTAAACTCTTGGGAAACACTTGGTAATCCGTCCCCCATGGTCCCCAATGACAAGCCGCAATGTCAATGCCCATGCTGCGCTCAAAAATCCGCAGCATGTCCATTAATTTTGCGGACACTCAGCGTAATCGCCACCATTGACTTGCATTGGACCGCGTGACATCCGCATCACTACATGTGCACAAGCGGATATGACACGGTTCAATGTGCGGATGGTACCCAGGTCTGGAGGAGAGGAGACTCTCATCCAGACCTGGGTACCATAGAAACTGTAAAAAAAAATAATTTAAAATAAAAAATAAAGCTTATACTTACCTTCCGATGTCCTCCCGGTGTTTTCTACCCTTCGTCTGGTCTGCTCTATGGGTCGCGGTGTTATGAAGGACCTGCCATGACGTCATCGAGCCATGTGACCTGTCACATGACTCAATGACGTCACTGCAGGTCCTTCACACCACCGCGAGCAGTGCAAGAGACGGGACGCAGCGGAGAAAACACCGGGAGGACATCAGAAGGTAAGTATAAGCTTTATTTTTTACCATTCTTATTCTTTTTTTTTTTTTTTTTTTAACAAACTTGGTCACACTACTATAAATCCATGCCGGTTGCATGGATTTATATAGTGTGAACAAGTTGTCAAGCACTTTTCCAAGTGATGCTAAAATCGCTTGGAAAAGCGCTTGATAACCCGCATGCAGAAATGCATGCAAAAACAAACGCTTCTACCTGGTGGGAAAAACGCATGTAAAATCCGCATACGTTTTTCCTTCCAGGGAGAAGCCGAAAAAATATGCAGCATTTCTGCATCGTGGGCACTTAGGCTATGTGCCCACGTTGCGGACCTGAAGCATATTTTTTACGCTTCTCCCTGGCGGGAAAATCGCATGCGGATATTACATGCGGTTTTCCCGCCAGGTAGAAGCGTTTGTGAGGCGTCTTTGCATGCATTTCCGCATGCGGGTTATCAAGCACTTCTCCAAGCATCACTTGGAAAAGTGCTTGACAACTTGTTCAGAATGGTAAAAAATAAAAAAATAAACTTTATACTCACCTTCTGATGCATTCTCTGCCCCGTCCGGAGGCTTGAGCGGCTCACGCTGTTGTGTGCAGGACCTGCGGTGACGTCATTGAGTCATGTGGTGGGTCACATGACTCAATGACGTGGCAGGTCCTTCAGACAACAGCGCGACGGAGGGAAAACATCAAAAGATAAGTATAAACTTTATTTTATTCTTTTTTTTACAGGTTCTTTGGTACCCAGGTCTGGATGAGAGTCTCCTCTCCTCCAGACTTGGGTACCATCCGCACATTGATTCCGCAGCGCTTCCGCAAAATTAATGAACATGCTGCGGATTTTTGACCGCAACATATACGCTGCGGAAAAATCCGCAGCATGGGCATTGACATTGCGGAATGCCATTGGGGACCATGGGGTGCGGATATACATGCGTTTTTCAAGCGTTTACGCTGCGGAAATTCCGCAGCATATACGCTTGAAAAACGCTACGTGGGCACACAGCCTTAGCCTAAAGGTTGGCAACTGTCCTATGTGAACATAGCCTAATGCTGATTTCAGCCGTGAAGTGAATAAATGTACCATATATCGAGATTACGCCTTTCCCTGAGAGTCTGGTTTTCTGGTTTTCATGCTGAAACATTGTAGCATACTAGTGGTGTAGCTTGTTGCTGATGTATTTAGCTTCAGTGTTGGACATATATTCACTAATCTGCTGACTTTTCCTAAACTAATGTGCTGAAAATGTATAGGATGAATATACCAAACGTAGAAACTATTAAAACTCTTCATTTTTGGAGTGATTAAACTTGAATTGAAAAGTACCTTTGATAAGAATATCTATAATTGTTTGGAAATAAAATAGATTTAGCAAATTGATTAATTTTCATTAAATAGCTTTTTGTTGTCATTCCTTGTTTTATCTGCAGGTGGAAATATGCAATTACCAGCATCTTGGAAATTCATATTAGACGAAGAACAAAAATGTGGTCTTGGTGTAACATTACACAACACAGGGAAAACCTAAAATGCTACAAAAATGCGTACAAGGCCAAGCTGACCCAAACAAAGGTTCCTGAAGAAACCACAAAGCAGATTCAGGTGACTAAGATGGGCATGATGTACCCATGTGTAACTTATTCTGAATGTAGCATCTAGACCAGGGGTCCTCAAACTACGGCCCGCGGGCCACATGCGGCCCGCGGAGGACTTTCATCCGGCCCGCCGGGCTATGGGCGGAGGAGGGGAGAGCGGTGCCATTGCCTGCCCTTCCCCCCTCTTGCTCAGGGCCCCGGCAGGCGGATACTTGCCTCTCCCCGTGCCTCTGCAGATCCGCTGTTTTCCGTGCTCTGCGCTTCCTGTGACGTCTCAGGTCAGAGGGCGCGGTGACGTCTTTACACCGCGCCCTCCCGAGTGCTGTCACAGGCAGCGCAGAGCGGGACAACGCCGCCGCGACGCTGGAGTCCAGACCGGAGTAGAGCAGCGGCAGCAAGTGAGAAGTGAGGTGAGTATTGGATTTTTTTTTTTTTTTTTTTTAATGTATGGAGGCATAGGTCATTATATGGAGGGTGACATCCTGCAAGGGGTATAATATGGGGGGGTGACATCCTGCATGGGGTATAATATGGGGGGGTGACATCCTGCATGGGGCATGATATGGGGGGAAAGGGACATCCTGCATGGGGCATAATATGGGGGGAGAGGTGACATGCTGCATGGGGCATAATATGGGGGGGTGACATGCTGCATGGGGCATAATATGGGGGGGTGACATCCTGCATGTGGCATTATATGGGGGGGGGTGACATGCTGCATGGGGCATTATATGGGGGGGTGACATGCTGCATGGGGCATTATATGGGGGGGGTGACATGCTGCATGGGGCATTATAAAGACAGGGGAGTGATATCCTGCATGGGGCATTATATGGGGGGGGGTGACATCCTGCATGGGGCATTATATGGGGGGTGACATCCTGCATGGGGCATTATATGGGGGGTGGCATCCAGCATGGGGCATTATAAGGGGGGGAACAGCCTGCATATGACATTATAAGGGGGAAACAGCCTGCCTATTGGGAACATTTACCTGCCCATTGAGGACCTATGCTGCCTATTGGGGACCTATGCTGCCTATTGGGGACCTATGCTGCCTATTGGGGACCTATGCTGCCTATTGGGGACATTTACCTGCCTATTGGGGACCTATGCTGCCTATTGGGTACAGTTACCTACCTATTGAAATACTGGTTGATTTAGCTTTACTTGTTCTTCATTTTAAATATTGTATTTGTTCCTGTATTGTTTTTTTTACTTCAAAATAAGATATGTGCAGTGTGCATAGGAATTTGTTCATAGGTTTTTTTAAAAACTATATTCCGGCCCTCCAATGGTCTGAGGGACCGTGAACTGGCCCCCTGTTTAAAAAGTTTGAGGACCCCTGATCTAGACCCTCTGCTGTTTTAACCTGGGGACCATGACTTAGTGATACAATGTGAAGCATGGATGTAATATTAATACCCCCGAATTGCTTGCATAATTTTAAGTTGGAATACATTTTAACTTGCGGTGCTTTATATATATATATATATATATATATATATATATATATATATATATATATATATATATATATATATATATATATATATATATATATATATATATATATATATATATATATATATATTATAATATAAATAAATCTGAACAATTGGGTCAAAATAGATGTGTGGGAGGGTAGGTTCACATTTATACATGTCTGTATACTGAACAATTGTTTTGATTTCCGTCTTAATCCCTGAAAAACTGGATCCAGACAGAACCCTTCAAAGGAGCCCCAACAGAGAAATTAATTATAATGAAGCAGACAGTCACTTTGGCCTCCGTTTGGCCTCCCTTCTGTTGGTATTTGTCTTTTTAGACCTACTAAACTATTTTTTCCTCCTAAAAAAAAAAAAAAAAAGATGGACACCTACAGACTGGAATGAACGTGAATGGCTCCACAAGTGGTTCTGTCTGAATCCCATTTTTGGGGGATTTAGATGGAAACCCTGATGCAAGTCCTCAAAGTAGAGCACTGCCAGAATGGCAACTTGGCCTGATTGAAATCTGTTTCCACAGTCAGAAAATTGATGGGACATGATTATGAATCTGCGATCAAACTCAATGCTGCTAGCCCAGAACAGCTCCTGAAAATCAGCTTCATTAACGGGATTAGAAATGTTTTATTTTAAAATAATTGCAGCAGAATAGATAAAAGAGTATATCTGTGGGTGTAAATGACCAATTTTATCTCTAAGAATGGTCTGATTGGTCAGAAAATTGTGTGTAAACCATGTTTTAGTCTGAACTCTCTTTTAAATGAGAGAATCATTTTTCTGAAGTGTTTGATTCTTTTAATTTTTTTTGCTATCTTTTGTAGTTTTATTTTAAGGTCAAATTTTCACTGTTTTATTGCCATTTTTGTGTTTTGTTTTTTTCTTCTAGGCTTTGGAAAAGCCTCTTGATGTATTTAATATAATTCTCGCAAGGCAGCAAGCACAAGCAGAGGTAACCTTTTTAGTTATTTAAAGGGAAACCTGCCACCTACCAGTTATTGGGCGGTACAGGGCCTGGAACAGTCACTACTCCTCGCCACGCAGTGAGCCTGCGGTGATTACTTCCCCCTCTACCTTGACTGACAGCCAGCTCTGTAGAGTTATGTCTGCAGACCAGTCAAGAGCAGGGAGAGTAATAACTGCTGTTCTCAATGTATTTTTTTTTATAGAATAAATTATTTCTTTATTCATGGAAGTACGCATCTATGACTACAATTGCTAAATTGCAAATCATTTTAGAAATTTAATGCATTGTTGTTTACACTCTATTTTTAGGTGGTACGGTCAGGTCAGAAGGTGCTGGCGAAAAAGGCTGCACAACCTGGAGAGAAGAAAGGTGGAGGCTGGTTTGGAGGATTCTGGGGGAAGAAAGAAACAGCTAAAAAAGAAGACTCTGAAGAGCTTTCTGTACCTGAAAGTAATTTTTAACACAAATTATAAATCCTTACCCTATTTACTTTTGTTAAAAAAGAGATCATACTAGTAACTAAGGGGTCCTTTTTCAGAGCCAAATGCCTTTTTTTCTGCACTGTGTCAGAAGCCTAGATATAGCAGGCTCTTGGCTAACAATCTGGGTCGGACAAACCTTTTGTTTTTTTGCTGTTTAAATTGTTGACTATATTGGTCAATAGTGACTTCTGCATCCAAGTGATTGGGGGCCTCACTATGTCACCCAATCAAGCCTCCCTTTTTGAACCCCCTGTGATTCAATCGCAAGTTTCTTATGGATTGAATTTTGCAACCTTGGGCCTAGTAGAGACAGTGTTGTAATAGCGGGTTATTTATCTACATAATGAATATTGAGAAAAAAAGCAATGCCAGGATCCCTGTTTTTACTTGTCCCATCTCCTACAAAAATGAATAAATAACAATCAGAAAGACTTGCGTACCTCAAAATGGTATCAAAGAAAATCCAATTGTCACACACACACAATAAATCCCCTCAGACAGAAAAATAAAAATGTTATGCGTCGTCAGTACGTTGATTATATTGCACGGGGAACATTGCAAAAAGACACTGCAAGAGTTGCAATTAATATTTATTTCATTATTTTTTTAGTTCAAAAATCCTCCCAAGTAAAGAGCAATCCCAAGACATAACAAATGCATCCTGCAAAAAACATCCCTCACAGAGCTTCTTCAAAAGAAAAATAAAAAAGTTATGACTCTTGAAATATGACAACACAAATAACAAATTATTATTAAAAGATTTGCAACACTTGTGCAGTAAAAACTTGTCTAAATGTAGTATTGTTGCAGTCCTTATAACCCACAGAATACATTAGGATGTTAATTATGGGCTCGTTGAATGGTGTAAAATTTACAAGGGTAAAAACCGCTGCACTCTAAAGTACCAGCAAAGTGGAAGATATTTCTGAAATCTCATGCACAGGCTACTTATTTTTTCCTTGCAGATTTGAGCCATCAAAGTATTTTTTTTTTTAAATGTGCAGCTTGTCAATTCTTTCAGCTTTTTTGCTTCATTTTCACTCATTCAAATTAATAGGGAAAGAACTCATGTAAAAATGCATCAAAGGCGTACTTAGGCTGTGTGCCCACGTAGCATTTTTCAAGCGTATATGCTGCGGAATTTCCGCAGCGTAAACGCTTGAAAAACGCATGTATATCCGCACCCCATGGTCCCCAATGGGATTCCGCAAGTTCTATGCACATGTTGCGGATTTTTCCGCAGCGTTTATGCCGCGTTCAAAAATCCGCAGAATGTCATTTAATTTTGCGTTTCCGCAAGCGGAATTGCCTTAGTCCAATGCATAAAAAACGCAAGGCAATTCCGCATGTGGAAAACGCGTGATAAACGCGCGAAAAATGCGCGATAAACGCGTGCGGAATTCCGCATGCGTTTTTCCGGGAGAGGACTTGCATTTATGCAGCAGAAATTTTCTGCTTCATAAATGCAACGTGGGCACATAGCCTTAAAAACACTTTAAAAAGCATGCATTTTTTAAAAAAAAAAAATTTATACAGAGATTTCATTCCAACACACTGGTGCTGAAAAATCTGCCTCAAATAATCAAAGTGTGCACATATCCCAACAGTATGATGCTGATGAAGTCTTCACCTTCTGACAAATAATGAGGATATGATTAATCATTGATAATGCTACGCAATTCAGCCGTTAAAACAGATTAGCATTTTGCTAAGAAAATATTGGCAATATTATCTATAATGTATGTGCTTTTATTTTTATTTTTTTTTTTCAGAAATTGAAGACTTGATGACTCCTGAGGAAAAGAAGAAACTCTTTACTGCAATAGGTTACAGTGAAAGCTCTCACAACCTCTGTTTGCCCAAGGCGGTAAGTCAATTTTTACTGGTGCTAACAGCTTGGAAAGAAAAAAAAATCTTAGCTTTCAATAAATGGGATCTCACACAACAACTCAGAAGTTGAGATCTGCTTGTTGTCAGTTGCCCACAGAATACCAGCTGACAGCTAGTTCCAAGGAGGCATCATTTTCAGCTTTGATTTGGGTCATTGTAGGATAGCGTGAATCAAACGCTATCTAAAATGAATACAGAAAGGGGAGGTATGGGGATGAAGCTTTCCTTAGTTCATATTCCTTTTTTCCTGGTGCAAATTGTCCACTTCATCAATACTGAAGTACCAAACGACCATCACTTTTTCTCTACCATACACGATAGATGGTTTGCAGCAGTCCTCCTACTCCATTATCTCTTCATTTTGCTTTTTACCTTAAAAATCTTAAAATGGGTTGTACACAATTGGGGATATTTTTTTAAAAGCATATAATTGGGGCTGAGAATCATTTTGCAAATTGGGTTTGCCTTCTGGTTGCACTGTCTATGAGAACATAGAATTTTTGGCAGAAGAAGCCAACACTTAAAGAAATGACATTAAACATCATGTTACATTAACATCCTATGTAATCAATTAAGTGGAAATAAACTTGTCCCCCCAAATTTGGGGAGGGATCCGTAATATGATAAGTGAGTTTCTGCAAAAGATTAATTAGTCTCACAAATTTTCACTTTATAAGAGAGAGAAAGACTAAAGAAAAGGGTGGGAAGGCGTGGGGAGAGGGTTTGGTAAGGGGATCGTACTAGGAAACCACCCATCCACAATCTAGAAATGCAGTCAAGGAGAGGAGTCTGGGAGAACTAAGTTTGCACATTTAACTTGTAGATCGTCTGTGGTCATAAATCAGCTGAAAGAACATTAGAAAAAGACAAATAAGCATTACAAACTATTCAACAGATTGTCATAGAGGGCTGAATAATGGATTCTTAATTAACCCATTCTGCAGCCATGAATAGACAGTGCAACCAGAGGCTATAGAGAGCAAATGGTGTAAAATGTTTAATGAAACCAATTAAAAAATCTGATTGTCCTACATGTTGAAAGCCGATCATTCTGTTAGAATAACTTTTGTGTATTTTTTCTTGCAGTACGTTGCACACATTCTAAGTTTCCAGTTAGTTAGCACATCTATAGTTATCAGAGAAGATGCCCATGCACCAGAGACATTGAAGGTGCAGATCGTTGATCTCAGCACTAAAGTCTACCAGAGACCAGGAGCGCAGGCTATAAAGTGAGTCAGTTACTTGTTATTCTGTGCAAATAAATGTGGTTACTATATTTATAATCACTGGTTTGTTACTTGTATTAAAATCCAATCATACAACAAGACTACTTTTGTTAAGTCATGGGATGTCGTACCACTTTCTTGAATAAAGCATAGCTGCATTACAAGTTTTTGTGTATATGTGATATATATGTGATGTATATGTGACATATATCCTCCGAAAAGATTGCCAAAATGCTCCTTAAAAACATGGATTAAAGCCTTGTCGTTTGCTGTTGCACCAATCACAACTTATTTTTGGGCATTACAGTAAACGTGTTTGATATATATTTCTTGTGTCAAAAGTTTTATCTTAAGCAATGAGATCTACAACAAATAGCAGTGTTCACTTTGCACTTCTCTTATTTATTATTTGACCAAATGTTCAGTCATTGACGGTAAAAGTGGAAGAGGTTTTCAAAATTGCATTGATCATGTACTGTATTTTTCAGACCATAAGACGCACTCCCCCCCCCCCCCCCCCACCAATTTTTTTCCCCCCAAACTTGCGGTGGTTGTGAAGCTGGATCTCCCTCCTTCAAGGTGGCGGTGGCGGCAGCAAAGGAGGAGGAGGCGAGATACTGCGGGTGTCTGGCTGGGGGCCAGCGCGGGTTGGACTGGATGCGGGCAGTGTCTGGCTGCGAGCCGGGGCGGTGAGCGGCGCAGGTTTCCAGTGTGCGCGGCCACTTCCTGAAGCTGTGATCCACAGTAAAATGGCCGCCGAGCTGGCGTATGCGTTGACTTGTAGCTCAGGCGGCCATTTTCCTGTAGACCACAGCTTCAGGAAGATGGCCGTGCACACTGGAAGCCTGCGTCGCTCATCACCCCGGCCCGCAGCCAGACACTGCCCGCATCCAAACCAACCCCAGCCAGACACCCGCAGCATCTCACTTCCTCCATCACCACCACTGGTCCCCAGACAGGCCTCGGCGGGACGCAGCTAGATCCCGGTCCCGACCCTCAGGCAGGCAGGCTCCTATCACAAAACACTGGCCCTGGCCCTCAGCCAGGGCCAGCCCCCCAGCCATGCACTGGGCCTCAGCCAGGCACCGGCCCTCAGCCAGGCATCGACCTCCAGCCATCTCTTCTGCTGCAGCCGCCAGGTTCCTGAGGGAAGGAACGGAGGGCCCTGCAATCCTGCTCTACCGCTGCTGGAGCACCGGATTCCTGAAGGACCCTGCCTCCTGTGACCCTCGCTCCACTGCCCCCCAGGTAAGATACTATACCTATTAAGACTATAAGACGTATCCCCATCTTATAAAAAATTGTTTTCTATATTCCACCCCAAAATTTGGGGTGCGTCTTATGGTCCGGTGCGTCTTTTATAGTCCGAAAAATACGGTAGTTGAAACAAATCAACAAGAATTAATATGTTGAGAATTTTTAAATCTGCAGTATTCTGATTTGGCAATGAAAAGACACAGATTTTACTCTGTGATGCATAAATTGAAATGTGGGGCAAATCCCCCCCCCCCCCAAAAAAAAAAAAAAAAAACAATCAGTGTCATTCCTTGACTTGATCAACAAAGAAAAAATTATAGAGGTTGTGCATTTTAAACTGTTATTGTACTGTAGGGTTATGGTAGAATTTTATTGTACCCATGCCTAGTCCAGTGATTGGATGCAGTGGTTATGGATGTGATGGCACCACTGAAGCCCATTAACAGAGGCCGAAGAAGCTTTTGAGATGCAATGCTGGACTTGGGGAGGATGGGCAGCACTTTGTTTGTTATTTCAGATCTCTGCAACCCTAAGGTACTATGACAATTTGCAAGGGACAGCCCCTTTAAAGTCTATGTAGGAACATTATTATAATGGTACAAAACAAGTTGCATCAAGTGTGAATGCAGTAAGAAATACTTAGAATGTGGATCACTTGGAAATCTAAAAGTTGAATGACTAAAATTAGTTGTCCAAGCTAGGTACATTGGAGCTCTGTTACTGCCCCTATGAAACAGATGTACTATAGTTTATAGAGTATATTAAGCTTGTGTATTCTGTTTTTGACATTACAGAGTAGAAGCAAAACTTGACCATTGGTATGTGACAGGTCTGAGCCAGCAAAATATTGTTCCGTCTCTAGTAAGTACAATTGGCTCCAGCGAATCATCCCTCCTTAAGATCAAGTTTGAAACTAACCCTGAAGACCACACTGCAGATCAAGTCCTAACATTGCAATCGCAGCCTGTGGAGATCATTTACGATGCTGTAAGTTTATTTGCCTTTGTGTTCAGAAGCACTGCACGTCATTGTCTTGGTTGTAGCATTTTAGACGGTCTTTGTTTGTGTTTTGTAATTTTATTTTGACATGCTCCGTGACTCCCAATATGTTTTAAGATTGAACTCTAAGTGATTTATATTTCTTTTGCCTATATGATTGGAGTGAAAATTCTGAAAACTCTGGTATGATAGTTAGTACACGTATGAGTAATTGTCATGTTTTTGTTTTTTTTTAGTTATTAGACTAGAAATGTTGAATATTAGTCTGAAAAACAAGCACTTTATACTGTGTTTGTAATGGAGATTGGGGATTATTTCTCTCGATCACTGTTCACTGCTATTGTACTTTCTCTACTCACCCTCCAAGACAGCACCATAGGAGGATACTCCCCATACCCTAATAGGGACAGGAAACACACAAAGAGGTCAAATTCCCCCCCCCCCTTCCTGTCTCAAGTGTTTTTTCTTCCTGTCCCTATGGAACATGAGGAGGTCCTCCTGCAGTGCTCTGTGGCCGGTGACAGATGCCGCATTCCTCTTACCTTATTACCGGGCAGCTGAGAACGATCGCTTCGGCCTTCCCTCTGAGATTCTGCTCCTGTCTCCCCGGGATTCAGGACTTCTCCACCCTTCCTGCTCCTCCGGGAAAAGCAGGGCGGCAAGAACCAGGGGCCTCCCTGAGCTCCCCGTCTCTCCTCCTTCCCTCTCCTCCGCATGCTGGGCCGTGGGCGGTAACCAGAAGTGACATCAGACACGGGCTCAAACTTATTACATCACTTCCGGTTGCGTTCCACAGTGGAACGCACCGCCGGAGCACCCGATGGGAGCACGCTAATGGCGCTGGCGAGCTTTACACGCGCATTGCCGAGGCCCAGTTTTTACGGTGGGGTCTCTGGAGAGCAGGGCACTGATAATATGGAACACCTGGGAACGTCTGTGAGGCGGCATTCCTGAGACCTGAGAGGAGGAGGTGCATCCTATCAGGATGCTGCGCTGGGATCTCGCTTCCTATAAAGGAGCCATATGGAAGACACCACAAGGTAGGACCTTGCTATAATGGAGGGTGATCGTACTTCGTGCTCTGCTTCTGCCGAATCCAGCGCTATCCCAAACCCAGTAAGTACCTGGCTTTGGGGGTCTCTTTATGTTTTGGAGAAGGATGTTCTTATTGGGATTATTAGCCTTCTCTCCATTTATTTTCGGGAGACAAGCATCCTGCTCCAAAAAGCAAAGACAAAGTGTCCCATAAATGTGCCATTTGTCTTCAGAAATTGTCTTCTTTCTACAAAAAATGCCTGTGCCAAAAATTCACAGATACAATTGTCAAAGAAGAACAACCCTCTTTCATAGAGGAATTAAAGGGATTGGTTCGCCAGTAGGTCCAATCATCAATGGCCTCTTTCTCCCAATCTTTCTCTGTAACCCCTTCAAAAGCTAAGAAGAGGAAGTTATATGTAGAGGAACAATCTGACTCGGACTCCCAGGAAGATCGGGAATCCTTATCTAATGAATGGTGGGAAGAAATCGAATCTGTCTTAGGGGCTGACCAGTCCTTAAGCAGCAAAAAATACTTATTTTCGTCAGAAAACATGGAGGAGCGTCTTGCAGCAGTAAGAACCACCATAAATGTAGAGGAAGAAGAAACTGCTCAAAACATAATTCAAGATGAAATGTGTGTCGGTTTTGGAATGCAAAAGAAGTTGGTATTCCCAGTCCATGAGAACATACATAAATTAATACTTGACAAGTGGTAACTTCAAGTGGTAACTTCAGGAAAAACGCCTGACAACTCCTACACTCCTACAGAGCTAAAAGAAAGAATCCCTCTAGTGGAAAAAATATCCAAATGTTGGACAGAAGTACCAAAGGTGGCAAAAAAGACTACCCTACCATTTGAGGATTCTTCCCAGTTGCGAGATCCCATGTATCGCAAAACAGATAGTCTGTTGAAAAAAATCTTGGGAGACCTAAGCGGCGTTATTAAATGCAAATGTTGTGTCTACCTGCATAGCAAGGTCAATGTTCAAATGGCTACAACAACTGGATGAATACCTTAGTGCAGGTACCTCAAGAGAGCAGATATCGGAATCCGTACCTCTTTTACAGAATGCTGCGGGATTCCTAGCCTATGCTTCCGCTGAATCAGTGAGAATGGCTGCCAGATCTTCAGTACTATTGAACTCGGTGAGACGCTGTGGCTGAAGTTATGGAGTGGAGATATTGCATCAAATATCAAGCTCTGCTCCATCCCCTTCAAAGGGGAATATACAGGTGCATCTCACAAAATTAGAATATCATCAATAACTTAATTTATTTCAGTTCTTCAATACAAAAAGTGAAACTCATATGTTATATAGAGTCATTACAAACAGAGTGATCTATTTCAAGTGTTTATTTATGTTAATGTTGAACATTATGGCTTACAGCCAATGAAAACACAAGTCATTATCTCAGTAAATTAGAATACTTTATAACAACAGCTTGAAAAATTATTTTAAAATCCGAAATGTTGGCCTACTGAAATGTATGTTCAGTAACTGCACTCAATACTTGGTCGGGGCTCATTTTGCATCAGTTACTACATCAATACAGTGTAGCATGGAGGCGATCAGCCTGTGGCACTGCTGAGGTGTTATGGAAGCCCAGGGTGCTTTGATAGCAGCCTTCAGCTCCTCTGCATTGTTGGGTGTGGTGTCTCTCATCTTCCTCTTTACAATACCCCATAGATTCTCTATGGGGTTAAGGTCAGGCGAGTTTGTTGGCCAATCAAGCACAGTGATGATACTGTTTGTTTTTAAACCAGGTACTGGTACTGTTGGCAGTGTGGACAGGTGCCAAGTCCTGCTGGAGAATGAAATTTCCATCTCCAAAAAGCTTGTCGGCAGGGGGAAGCATGAAGTGCTCTAAAATTTCCTGGTAGATGGCTGCACTGACTTTGGTCTTGATAAAACAAGGTGGACCTACACCAGCAGATGACATGGCTCCCCAAACCATCACTGATTGTGGAAACGTCACACTAGACCTCAAGTATCTTGGATTGTGTGCCTCTCTACTCTTCCTCCAGACTCTGGGACCCTGATTTCAAAATGAAACTTGGAACTCTGGGACCTTGTGGAGTGTGTCAATGACTGCCTTCTGGACATCTGTTAAGTCAGCAGTCTTCCCCATGATTGTGGAGCCTACTGAAACAGACTAAGGGACATTTTTAAATGCTTAGAAAGCCTTTGCAGGTGTTTTTTTGTTAATTATTTTAATTTACTGAGATAATGACTTTTGTATTTTCATTGGCTGTAAGCCATAATCATCAACATTAACAGAAATAAACAGTTTGTAATGACTCTATATAACATATAAGTTTCACTTTTTGTATTGAACAACTGAAATAAATTAACTTTTTGATGATATTCTAATTTTGTGAGATGCAACTGTATGTTCAGGTCAGCTCTGGACGAGTTATTAGAAAAAGCAACAGACAAGGAGAAATCACTGCCAGAACCAAAAATAACCAAGAAACGATCCTCTCCTCCCCACAAGATCAGACCTCTTCATATAGGGGGAAAGGGAAGACTGGATACTGGAGCTACCCTAAGGGAGGTAGAGGCAGGAACATCTTTCTCTCCCAGGGACAATGTCAAGGAAAACAATGAGGTCATGTCAGTGGGGGAGTGGCGAATTTCCAAATTCTTCTCCCAGTGGCAAAATATTACAAAAAATCAGTGGGTGCTACAATCTGTCCAGAATGGGGTAAAAATAGAATTCTCCAAACCTCCACAAATCCTGAGGGTAACTACCCTCTCATCTCAGGAATTATGAAGCGCCTGGTCATCAGATCTCCAGAAACTTTTCTCTGCAGTGGTGGTGTCCCCAGTACCAAGAACAGATTGGGAAACAGGACACTATTCCTGGGTATTCCTTAGAAAAAAAGCGAACGGAACACACAGAATGATAATAAATCTAAAGCCCCTGAATATGCAGATAACAGACAAGAGGTTCAAGATGGAATCATTAAAGACAACCATTCCATTGATAGGAGAAAACTTTGTGATGGCAACCATAGACCTTCAGGATGCCTACTATCCTATTCCTATTCTTTCAACACATCGAAGGTATCTAAGGTTTATTTTAAGGTTAATTTATTTCAGTTGTTCAATACAAAAAGTGAAACTCATATGTTATATAGAGTCATTACAAACAGTGTTTATTTCTGTTAATGTTGATGATTATGGCTTACAGCCAATGAAAATACAAAAGTCATTATCTCAGTAAATTAAAATAATTAACAAAAAAACACCTGCAAAGGCTTTCTAAGCATTTAAAAAGGTCCCTTAGTCTGTTTCAGTAGGCTCCAGAATGGGGTAAAAATAGAATTCTCCAAACCTCCACAAATCCTGAGGGTAACTACCCTCTCATCTCAGGAATTACGAAGCGCCTTGTCATAAACACTGTTTGTAATGACTCTATATAACATATGAGTTTCACTTTTTGTATTGAACAACTGAAATAAATTAACTTTTTGATGATATTCTAATTTTGTGAGATGCAACTGTATGTTCAGGTCAGCTCTGGACAAGTTATTAGAAAAAGCAACAGACAAGGAGAAATCACTGCCAGAACCAAAAATAACCAAGAAACGATCCTCTCCTCCCCACAAGATCAGACCTCTTCATATAGGGGGAAAGGGAAGACTGGATACTGGAGCTACCCTAAGGGAGGTAGAGGCAGGAACATCTTTCTCTCCCAGGGACAATGTCAAGGAAAACAATGAGGTCATGTCAGTGGGGGAGTGGCGAATTTCCAAATTCTTCTCCCAGTCGCAAAATATTACAAAAAATCAGTGGGTGCTACAAGTATACGACCCAGGGACGTCGAATACTTAATTATCAATTCAACGTCCTCCCTTTCGGCATCTCTTCTGCTCCCAGAATTTTCACCAAAATAATGGTGGAGCTAATAGCATCCGACAGAAACAAAAACATTTGAACCTTACCTCGACGACCTTTTACTGATAGGTCAATCATAAGTAATCCTTGGAAGACAAATACAAGAAGTCCTAGTTCTTCTTATCTTGGGATGGCTGATAAATTACAAGAAATCCATTCTGATTCCTTCCCCAAAAAGAGTCTTCCTAGGAATATTTATGGATTCACAAGAACAGATATGTTACCAAAGGAGAAACAAGAGCTCATAAGATCCAAAATAACAACCCTGCTGGATCAGAGGAAAATATCCTTAAGATTGGCCATGTCGGTGTTGGGTTCAATGACTTCCTGCACCATGGTGGTAGCCTGGGCTCAGACCCACACAAGAAGTCTGCAATCCCACATTCTAAAGTGCTGTGACGGTATGCCGGGATCCCTAGGCAAAACTATCCGCTTATCGGGACAAGTAAAAGCCTCTCTCTCCTGGTGGCTCAACCCAAAAAATCTACGCAGAGGGGTAGCCTGCAATCAGACTCCCTCTATCATCGGTCACAACAGACGCCAGCAAAATAGGATGGGGAGCTTTAATCTCCCATACCACGTTCCAGGATACATGGCACCAAAACATCAGCAGTCGCTTTTCCAACTTCAGAGAGTTAAAAGCGGTAGAAGAAGCTCTGAAAGTGCCAATGGACCTAATAAAGAGTACCCATATAAAAGTATACTCGGACAATATGACCACAGTGGCTCATCTACGACACCAGGGGAGCACGAGGTACGGAAGTCTGAAAACAATCTCGAGCAGAATCTTTGCTTGGGCGGAACGACATGTGCTTTCCCTATCTGCAGGAAGGAATGGAGCTTACTCAATGATACATTCCTCCTTCTAACAAAAAGATAGGGTCTACCAGAAGTAGACCTATTTGCCACTCGTCAAAGCACAAAAGTGGAAAAAAAAAATTTCTCTGAGCCCAGACGACACTGGCCTAGCGGTGGATGCGTTTTCTTACCAAAGGGACTTCAAATTGGCGTACGCCTTCTCTCCGATCCCTCTCTTGACAAAAACACTGCAGAAAATCAAGAGGGACAAAACGAAAACCATACTAATAGCACCACACTGGCCCAAAAGAAGCTGGTTTGGCGCCCTGCACCATCTATAAAATTAGATGGTCCTCTAATTCTTCCACCGACCAACAACCTTCCTACATCAGTGACTAATATTTCACCGAGATCCTCAAGCTTTGCAAATGGCGACCTGGCTTCTGAATCCAAGATCTTCAAAATCAAAAGGTCTTTCGGATAAAGTGATAAAAGCCCTTCAACGAAGCAGAAAGCCAGTGATCAACTCCATCTATAACAAGATTTGGAAGGTCTTTATATCCTGGTGTAGCTCTAACCCACCAAATCCTTTGCATCCAAATATAGCACAGATCCTCCATTTCTTGCAGAGCGGACTGGAAAAAGGCCTGAAACCCAGTACTTTAAAAGTCCAGGTAGCGACTCTCAGTTCATACTTCGATGAAAGTCTGGCAGACCATCGCTGGGTGAAAAGGTTTGATTGCAGCCTCTCGCCTTCAACCCCGAATTCTTAACTTGGTCCCAGCCTGGGATATGAATGTAGTTCTCAAGGGTCTCACATTGCCTCCCTTTGAGCCTATAGAAAATATAGACATTGACAAGTTATCTTGGAAGACGGCCTTCCTGGTGGCCATTACAATGGCTAGGAGAGTAAGTGAGCTACAAGCCCTTTCAATTAGAGAACCCTATCTTAGAACTTTAGACGAAAGAATTATATTTCACCTTGATCCAGCTTTTTTACCGAAAGAAACCTCAGAATTTCACATCTTAGGATATAGTATTGCCTTCTTTCTGACAGAATCCATCCAACAATAATGAAAGAGTTCCATACACTCGCGTACGCAGGTTGGTATTTCATTATCTCCGAAGATCAGGTCCTTGGAGGAAGGACCAGAATATGTTTATACAATATTATGGTCAAAACAAGCGGAAAAAAGCTGCAAAAAACACAATAGCGAACTGGATCAAAAAGGCGATTGTCGCAACCTATGAAAACCAAAAAAATGGTTCCTCCAGAAAAATTTAAGGCACATTCCACCAGAGCAGTATCTGTCTAATGGGCGGAGAGGGCAAACGCGTCAATAGAGCAGATCTGCAGAGCTGCCACATGGTCCTCTGTTCATACTTTTCTGAAACATTATACTACCCCTGGCAAAAATTATGGAATCACCGGGCTCGGAGGATGTTCATTCAGTTGTTTAATGTTGTCGAAAAAAAATCAGATCACAGACATGGTACAAAACTAAAGTCATTTCAAATGGCAACTTTAGGGCTTTAAGAAACACTAAAAGAAATCAAGATAAAAAATGTGGTACTCAGTAAGGGTAATTTTTTTCAGACCAAGCAGAGGGAAAAAATTATGGAATCACTCAATTCTGAGGAAAAAATTATTATGGAATCATGAAAAACAAACACACAAAAAGAACACTCCAATACATCACTAGTATTTTGTTGCACCACCTCTGGCTTTAATAACAGCTTGCAGTCTCTGAGACATAGACTTAATGAACGACAAACAGTACTCTTCATCAATCTGTCTCTAACTTTCTCTGATTGCTGTTGCCAGATCAGCTTTGCTGGTTGGAGCCTTGTCATGGACCATTTTCTTCAACTTCCAAAGATTTTCAATTGGATTGAGATCCGGACTATTTGCAGGCCATGACATTGACCTTATGTGTCTTCTTTCAAGGAATGTTTTCACAGTTTTTGCTCTATGGCAGGATGCATTATCATCTTGAAAAATGATGTCATCATCCCCAAACATCCTTTCAATTGATGGGATAAGAAAACGGTCCAAAATATCAATGTAAACTTGGGCATTTATTGAAGATGTAATGACAGCCATCTCCCCAGTGCCTTTACCTGACATGCAGCCCCATATCATCAATGACTGTGGAAATTTGCATGTTCTCTTCATGCAGTCATCTTTATAAATCTCATTGGAACAGCACCAAATAAAAGTTCCAGCATCATCACCTTGCCCAATGCAGATTCGCGATTCATCACTGAATATGACTTTCATTCAGTCATCCACAGTCCACGATTGCTTTTCCTTAGCCCATTGTAACCTTGTTTTTTTCTGTTTAGGTGTTAATGATGGCTTATGCTTAGCTTTTTTGTATGTAAATCCCATTTCCTTTAGGCGGTTTCTTACAGTTCGGTCACAGACATGGACTCCAGTTTCCTCCCATTTGTTCCTCATTTGTTTTGTTGTGCATTTCCTGTTTTGGAGACATATTGCTTTAAGTTTCCGGTCTTGACGCTTTGATGTCTTCTTTGGTCTACCAGTATGTTTGCCTTTAGCAACCTTCCCATGTTGTTTGTATTTGGTCCAGATTTTAGACTCAGCTGACTGTGAACAACCAATATCTTTTGCAACATTACGTGATGATTTACCTTCTTTTAAGAGTTTGATAATCCTCTCCTTTGTTTCAATTGACATCTCTCGTGTTGGAGCCATGATTCATGTCAGTCCACTTGGTGCAACAGCTCTCCAAGGTGTGATCACTCCTTTTTAGATGCCGACTAAGGAGCAGATCTAATTTGATGCAGGTATTAGTTTTGGAAATGAAAATTTACAGGGTGATTCCATATTTTTTTCCTCAGAATTGAGTGATTCCCTAATTTTTTCCCTCTGCTTGTTCTGAAAAAGATTACCCTTACTGAGTACCACATTTTTTATCTTGATTTCTTTTAGTGTTTCTTAAAGCCCTAAAGTTGCCATTTGAAATGACTTTAGTTTTGTGCCATGTCTGTGATCTGCTTTATTTCAACAAAATTAAACAACTGAATGAACATCCTCCGAGCCTGGTGATTCCATAATTTTTGCCTGGGGTTGTAGACTTGATTTAATGTCTTACCGGAATTAGACTTTCCAGTAATTCGGTTTCTAGGAACCCTCCACAACAGCACTGGTAATTTCACCCTATTATTTGTTGTATTATTCTTTGTTGTGAATAAAATTTGAAGTAGTCCTACAGGAAGTAGGGGTAGGGGGCTATTTGACCTCTTTGTGTTTCCTGTCCCTATTAGGGTATGGGGAGTATCCTCCTATAATGCTGTTGTGGAGGGTTCCTAGAAGCCGAATTACCGGTAAGTCTAATTGTATTTTTACCTTACCACTTATTTTACTAGATTTTTTTTCCATATGCTTTTTATGTCTCAATATAAATATTGTAGGTTTACATGTTTTCATACAGCAGTTTATTCATAGTGTGTCTGTGGTAATAAATGATCATATGGCATTTATCTGACAATATAATGTTATTAAACAATTTGAAAATTTGTGCATTTAATTTAGTAAGGAATGAGTAAGAAAATGTTACGTGTGTGTGTATAAGAGAAGAGGAATAAAACTTCTCCTCTGTTAATTGAACTGCACGTCAGTACTGCCTGGGAACCTTTAAGAAATCACATATATAAGTGTATATCTAGTTTAACATCACAAGTGTTACTGTTCATATTTTATTTCCCATATTAGGCAACAATTAATGCTCTAGCAGACTTTTTCCGGACTCAAAAAGGAATGGACTTGGAAGAGCTAACTTCTGCTACATTGATGAAACTAGAAGAGATCAAGGAGAAAACGGCTGCAGGTAATTTATTAATTCTTACCAATCTGTCCATTTGCACGTCGTATATTCTTCGTGCATACTTGAAGTAAAACTAAATTATATACTTCCAATCCGAAATAATTTATGACATTGGTACTTTATCTTTATTGTGACTCAATAAAAATCTAATTTATTGATCTTTTTTTTTTTAAGCAATATAGGTTTAATTATATTCTCCATTTTCCCTTACTCCTTTACATCTAGACAGGTTTGCCGTTAAGGTACTTGGAGAAGCATAGATAGAATATGAAGCTGCAGTGACCTTATGTAAAGCACAATATATGGGATACACCGAAATGTAGCTCCAGCTTAATGATATTTTGCCAAGCTGATTTAGGTTCCATACTGACAAGTTTATCAATACATGACAGTCACAAACACCTAGGCTTCTGTGTACAGTACGGTGGTCTACTGCAGAGTTCCTGTTAAAGTTAGTTGGAGCCAAGGAATAAGAATATATGACCCTCAGAGATATTTTTGCACGGTTTTCTACTCTTCATAGTAGTGTTTTGTCAATGTTCTTTTCAAGCTACATAAGTATGCCAAAGTTTTAGGCACATGTGGAAAAAATGCTGCACTGTAAGAATGCTTCAAAATTAGAAGTGTTAATGGTTTAATTTTATCAATTAGTAAGATGCAAAGTGAATGAACAAAATAGAAATCTAAATCAAATCAATACTTGGTGTAATCACCCTTTACTTACAAAACAGCATCAATTCTTCTAGGTAAACTGGAACACAGCTTTTGAAGGAACTCACCAGGGAGCTTGTTCCAAACACCTTCGAGAACTGACCACAGATCTTTTGTGGATGTAGGTTTCCACAAATCCTTCTCTTTATGTAATCCTAAATAGACTTGATTATGTAGAGATTTGGGTGCTATGGGAGCCATGTCATCACTTCATGTACTTCAGCATATTGAAGATCAAGAAAATAATTCTTAATGACATTAGCTATATACTCGTGGTTGTTATTCTTCTGCAGAGCAAATGTGGAGCCAATTAGATGCTTCCTTGATGGTATTTCTTTATGGATAAATATCATCTGCCTGTATGTCTTAGCTTGACCAAATCTCCAATTCCATTTGCTGAATGAAGTACAGCCCCAAACGAGCAAGGAACTTCCACCATGCCTCCCCATTGCCTGTAGACCCTTATTATTGTACCGCTCTCAAGCTTTTCGACGGACAAATGCTCTGCCATCTGTATATTTGAAATTTTAACTAATCAGGCCAGAGCACCTGCTACCATTTTTCGGCAGCCCAGTTACTGGAAATCTCCGCAGCATGTGCGCAGCACATGCAGTTTATCATTGGGAAACATGACCTCTTAACAAGCGATTTTAATGCTTTTCCGCGGTGGAAATACCGCATCGTGGGCACACAGCCTTAGATTCTTATCCATCGTGCATTACCATTAGGGAGGCATCTTATTGGCTCCGAATTTATTCTGCAGCTGGACAACTGACCAAAGCACATGTCCGATGTCATTAAGAACTATTTTCAATGTAAAAATGACCAATGAGTCTTGGAAGTGATTATATGGTTCTCAAGGAGCCCTGATCTCAACATCATTGAGTCTGTCTGGGGTTACATGAACAGACACAAGGATTTGTGCAAGCCAACATCCCCTGAAGATCTGTGGTTAGTTCTCCAAGATGTTTGGAGCAACCTCCCTGCTGAGTTCCTTCAAAAACCGTGTGCAAGTGTAACTAGAATAATTTATGCAGTTTTGAAGGCAACGAGTGGTCACACCAACTATTCATAGGATTTAGATTTCTCTTTTTTTTTCATTCACTTAGTTTATTTTTATGAATTAACAAAATACAATTAACATTTCTATCTTTGAAAGCATTCTTACTTTGAAGACTTTTTCCACATCTGTCAAAAACTTTTGCACAGTTCCGTATATATTTTGACTCTGTAAATTCTAAAAATAAAAAATATGCATATTGCGAAGTAATAATATATAGGGTAGTCAACAATGCAGACAGTAATCACAAAAAGTCCTTAGGGAATGGAATGGGTGAAAGTTACATCCACTAGTAGCAACATTACCAAGTTTGCAGGTATCTATATCAGCTCAGACCATAACACCTATGCGGTCTTTAAAAAGAGACTAGTCAAATTTAAAGGGAATCTGTCACTACGTTTTTGCCACCTAATCTGAGAGCAGCATGATGTAGAAGCAGATACCCTGAATCCAGTAATGTCTCACTTACTGGGTTGCTTGCTGTAGTTTTGAAAAAATCACTGTGTAATTAACAAGAGATTTTTCTCTAATGGACTAGTAAACCTGCTGCCATGTAGTCCTCCATATTCATGAGCTCTGTATAACCACGCCTCTACCATTGGTTGGCCGCTTTCTGCCTGCGTACAGTATTCACAGCTGCCAATCAGTGGTGTGGGTGGAGTTACACAGGGCTCAGCATTCAGAGAACTGATAAAATCTTTTACATCTGCTGCAGATCTAACAAAATTGCAGCAAGTAGCCCAGTAAGTGATACATTGCTTGAATCAGATTCATAAATACTTTATAGTTGCCAAACACAACTCTGCCCTTTACAGCAAAAGGACTGACTGTCTCATAAGATGTACATGGTTTTTAATTTTTTTTTCTATGCATTGCAAATGGTTAGCCACTTTTATCTAAGTAACCATTTTTACTTTTTTTTTTTTCATTCTAGGGCTTTCTCACATAATTGAAACTAGAAAAGTTCTTGACTTACAAATAAATCTGCAACCATCTTACCTGTTGATCCCAAACTCTGGCTTCTATCATGAAAAGACTGACCTTCTCATTGTGGATTTTGGTAGTTTACAGGTATATACAGTAACATGTCGACTAAGCAGCAGGTTTTCTTTTGAATTATATTTTCTCCATTAAAGGGAAGGTGCCTTAATTTTAAATTTTGTATTAAAAATAATTGATTACATAATCAATAATTATTAATGCAAAATTAAATGTACAACTTTATTAGTTTATTTATTAATTTTTACATTGGCCACTGGGGGTTGCCATTTTTATTTGGGGTGTGTGTAAGAAGCTAAGCAGCACTCTTACACACTTCACTTTCGGCAGTCCTGGCCATAAGAGACTAGGGTCAGTGTCCGACCACAATCTCTTACATTAGAGGCCGCTCCTCCTGCCTCTAGCTGCGTCCTGGGCACTCCCTCTGGGCTGTTGCAGCCGTGGGAGGAGATTGCGGCCATCTTTGTGGAGCCTGCAGTGTAAGCTGTGAGCTGCACACTGCCCCTATCATCGCACGCACTGCTCAGTCAGAGCATGCCATGACAGGAGCTTCCGAGGAGGAAGTGCCTGGGAGCGGAGGTCCTGGGTGAGTATTTCCGGCGGCGGGGTGCGGTGATCTCAGCCTCTTAGCTGTTATCACCGCTCACTGCCAACGTCTTCAGAGCAGACACACAGCACTGCGTGGGAGTGTGAAAGGGGAGTTTAAGTGTTTATTTTTTTTTTATCTTTGCATTGAATATATGGGAACATATACCTACCCAGGATTGGGGACTGGGCAGACACCTACCCAGGATTGGGGACGGGGCAGACACCTACCCAGGATTGGGGACCATATTCCATATACCCAAGATGTGGGTATATGTACCAGGATGGGTCGGGGGAGGCATATTCTGTGGAGCATATATGGGCCATTATACAGAGGGCTTAGCGACTCTGATGAGCGGTATGGTTACTGAGGTCACTGCTCATCACAGCCGCCAAGTCTTGTGGAGCGCGGCGGGATCCGGAGTGGCTGCTGCTACGGCCTATGGAGCGTCATTCTCTGAACAAGGCTCCATAGCCTTTGGACGTCTGATTTGGGGATAGTCGTGGGAGCACCATGGACTACGTCGGAACTGCTTAGGTTTTTCTTTTTAATAAATAAATTGATGAATCAGGAAAAGTATTGGGGAGTCTTTATTCAAATAACATTTATTTTTCTGCTTTTTTTTTTATTTATTTTTTTATTTTTTTATTAGTTGGTTAGTAGTGAGGGTGTCTGATAGACCCCTCTCCATTACTAACCATAGGGCTTGATGCCAGATGTGAATTTTGACAATTCACAGCTGTCATCAACCCCAATTATCATCACCTCGATTGTCACCGCACCAGGGCAATCGGAAAGAGGCAGGCAAAGCGCGATCTAATGTGATGTGCCTATTCTAGGGCCTCTGCGGGCTGGTATTTTTAGGCTGGGAAGGGCCCAATAACCAGGGACCTTTGCAGCCTGATAATATCAGCCCGCATCTGACTGCTTTACCTTGCCTGGTTGCGAAAAATATGGGAGGACCCCACATCTGTTTGTTTTTTTTGTTTTTTTTTTCATTTAAACACCCTTAAATGCCACATAAAAGACACTAAAGGGTGCAAGTTCATTATATGTAGTATGTATTATTGGGAAATTCTATATCTACTGAACGTTTATTCTTTTACACCCCTGCTCCCTTAGAAGTAGACAGAGCAAGGTTACACATTTCTAAGGGAGCAGTGGTATAATGTGTGACCACACTCGGTCAATTTCTATGGGAGTAGTAATATGGTGAATGGAGCTTGGGTCACACTTTACACCACTGCTCCCATAGAAGTGGACTGACTGGTGTCACCAGCAGCGTATCTAGGGTTTTGGTTTGAGATGATGAAACTTCTGAGTGGGCCCTAACCAGGTAACCCTGATTACAACTACGGTGGTGCACCCTAATAGTACATGTAGGAGCACCTCAGCAGATGACCCCGCTGTTAATAAAAATATAAAATACTCCATGTAGTATAATGCCCTCCCCATCGGACTCCATATGGTATAATGCACTCCCCATCGGATTCCATATAGTATAATGCACGCCCCATCGGACTCCATATAGTATAATGCACGCCCCATCGGCCTCCATATAGTATAATGCACTCCCCATCGGCCTCCATATAGTATAATGCACTCCCCATGACACGCCATATAGTATAATGCACACCCCATCGGCCTCCATATGGTATAATGCACACCCCATCGGCCTCCATATGGTATAATGCACACCCCATCGGCCCCAATATAGTATAATGTCCTCCCCATCGGACTCTATACAGTATAATGCACTTTCCATCGGACCCCATACAGTAGAATGCACTACCCCTAGGCCCCCATACAGTAGCATGCATTCCCCATGGGCCCCCATACAGTAGAAGGCACTCTTCCTTGTTCTCCTGCTACTCCGGACTCTGTAGCAAGCGCCCACACATCTCAGCACAGTGGGAGTGGGCTCCATTTAGTGACGTCATCGCGCCCGCTGTCAGCGTCTGCATCAGTGAGGTCAGACGCAGAGGGGGATTGATGGGAGCGTCACGATCCCTCACTCAACATTGCTTTCAACTGCATCGGCAGCCAGTCAATACAGCTGAATTTGCGAGGATGGGCGGGGGGGCCCGGAGCTGGCCCCTCCCCCATCCGGCTCATGGGCCCCACATCGGCCGCATGGCAGTGCAGGGAGATCATGTCCGCCTGCTCTGCCGCAGAGTTCAACTGCATCGGCGCAAGTTGATACAGTTTACAGTAGCATAGCTCCGGGTGGGTCCCTCAGAGCGTGGGCCCGAGGCCACCTCCCACTCTGTCCCCCCCTACTGGTTGTCACACATTACACCACTGATCCCATAGAAGTGGACGGAGTGTATCTAATCCCATCCTGTGTGATACACTGCGCTGAGCTCAATATCTAATCTCATTACGTGATACACTACATTGAGTACTGTATCTAATTCCAGTGTGTTACTCTAGGTGTATCTAATCACACACGTAATACATTCCTCCTATCTAACCCCAGCTTATGATAAAGCTAGCAGCGCTAACAGAATTAGTGCTGCCAGTCGTCCTCAGTGAGGCTAACTGCCCACGATGCAGAAATGCTGCATATTTTTTCCGCATCTCCCTGGCAGAAAAAACGCATGCGGATTGTACATGCGTTTTTCCCGCCAGGTAGAAGCGTTTGTCAAGCGTTCTTCACATGCATTTCTGCATGCGGGTTATCAAGCGCTTTTCCAAGCGATTTTAGCATCACTTGGAAAAGTGCTTGACAACTTGGTCATACTATATAAATCCATGCAATCAGCATGGATTTATATAGTGTGACCAAGTAGTAGTTAAACAAAAAATTAAATAAAATAATAATGGTAAAAAATAAAGATTATACTTACCTTCCAATGGCCCCCGGCCTCCTCAGCGATGCGTCCGGTGTGTTGGGCGGCTCGTGGTGGTGTGAAAGGACCTTTCATGACGTCATTTAGTCATGTGACCTGTCACATGACTAAATTACCACCGCGAACCGCCCACCACACTGGACGTATCGCTGAGGAGTCCGGGGGCCATCGGAAGGTAAGTATAATCTTTATTTTTTATTTTAAATTCTTTTTTTTCCAGGTACCATGGTACCCGAGTCTGGAGGAGAGTCTCCTCTTCTCCAAACCCGGGTACCATCCACACATTGAATCGCTTAATATCCGCTTGTGCACATGTAGTTCATGCGGATATTAAGCGTTTAAATGCAAGTCAATGGCGGCAATTACTCTGCGTGTCCACAAAATTAATGGACATGCTGCGTATTTTTCCGCAATGATAATCCGCAGCGGAAATTTCCGCAGCATGTGCACAGCACATGCGGATTATCATTGATCATTGGAGACCATGGGGCATGTATTACCAAGCGTTTTTTAAGCGTTTTCGCTGTGGAAATTCCGTGGCACAAACGCTTGAAAAACGCATAGTGGGCACGCAGCCTGACACTGTACTTGTCAGTATTACTGGCAGGCACCAACAAAATGGCTCCACACTGTGATCCTAAACTTCATCCTCTCTTATCCTGTTACAAACACCCAGAAGAAGAGGAGAGGACACTTGAGCAGATCCAGCCCACATTTACTGCAGTCATAATGTGAGCTAGTTGTCCACTAGGTTTTCATGGCAAATTTCAGCAGCTGCTCCCGCTAATGTTTAAAAGTGGCAATACCAATCCTTTTTGAATTATTTTTCAGATTTTACTTAATTAAAAACAAATGATAATATTTAAAAAAAAAAAATGAAAACATTAATACTTTTAATTTTTTCAATTTGAAATTGAAAATTGTTTTTTTCATTGCACCTTCCCTTTAAATTATTTTTTTACCATAGAGATCACATTTCAGTTTGCTAAAAATAATGTAGTCCTTTCTTTTATGATGACACATGCTTAGAGGTTGCTGCAGAGTTAAATTTCCTTATCTGTGTCTAATTTTAGAAGGTATAGATGCCAAATTTAGATCACCCGGTCGGATTTGTCGGTTTCTCACTTACTAGATGTTTTCAGGTTATGTGAGCACAAAATCCAGTGTTGGCTATTTTTGGACACTGGGATACTTGGTACATGTTTTCCATAACGGTAGCTTCATGTGTGTTGTTTGAATGGAAATGTCATCATCCCTTGTAGTAGAATTATGTAACATCACTTGTAACCATATCTGTGACATCTTAGCATTTTGTGGCTTATGGAAAATGATCGGGTCAGTTTGTTGAACCTGGATGGGTTACTAATCATTTCTACTAAGATACATTACTCCCTTGCTTTCTGAAGGACTCCATGGCGAGGCCTATTAAAGTGATAAACATAAATGACAGGTAATTGATTATTGCATAGATTTTTTAATTCTGAGCATTTTGTTAGCATGGAATGAAGATAATTGGAAAATATCTAATGTTTTGCCTTGCTTTAGAACTTTAAACACATAAGATTAATAGGTTGAGCTAGATGGAAAATATGTTTCTACTGCCCATTTGTAACCATACATTTTAGATGTATTAATACTGGTTATTCAGGGCTCGCAGCCTTAAGCTGACCGGCTAAAGATGACAGCACAGACCCTGATAATTCTTTTGCATAGTATTTGTTTTCTCTGCATACCGTATTTGCTTATATATTTACGGGTTAGCTATCACGATTAATGTTTAATGACTTTTGAAGACTAATATGGGGAAACCATTATTTGTTCATTTAAAGGGAACCTGTCATGTGACAAACCGCTATAAACCTGCAGATACTGAATTAATCTGCAGGTTAAAAAGCTTCTAATATTGTGTAGCGCCCGCTCTGAGAATCCTGCTGCCGGGTGGAAATTAACTTCTTTTCCTCCCGGCAGGCTCTGTCTTTCAGTATGGGGGTAGCTCCAGCATGATTGCAATCACTGCTCTGTGCATGAAGAGCGGTGGCTGTAACTGCAAATCTGGCACTGACTGACAGCTGGCACCAATGATGTGCTGCTGTAAGTCAGTGCCGGGGGCTCGGTTACAGCCACTGCTCTCAAAGCACAGAGTGGTGACTGAAACCATGCCAGCACCACCCCTGCGACTGAAAGAGCAAGCCTGCCAGGGGAATTAAAGTCCATTTCCTCCTGGCAGCGGGGCTCTCAGTGCAGCGACCGCACAGTGTCAGACTGCTATTAACCACAGATCTGCAGGTTAATAGAGTTTTGTCACATGACATGTTCGATTTAAGTGGATATTTCGCTAGGGCTGTTACTTTAAAGCCGGTTTCACATTTCTTGATTTTTCCGGTACCGGAAAACTCGTAGCGGAGATGTTCGTGTGTGGCAACAGTGTGCCGCATCAGGAGCACACTTATCGGCACCTGGTTATCAGTGTACAGTTAGCGCTGTTACCAAGCGCTGGGTGCTGAATGCTGCCCTCATCATTGTCCCTTGCTCACGCTGTCATCATCACGAGCAAGGGACAATGTTGGGAGTAGTAGTCTGCTCCCACAGTGTCCATGTGCAAAAATAAGGTGCTGGGGGGAATGAGCCGTTCCAACGAGTGGGCCCCGGAGCTGAGCAGAGCTCACTGAGTGACACGACACCGCTCCTGAGCTCAACACAGAGCAGGGCTCTCCCCGACTTCTCAGCGGTCAGAGGATTACAGTGGGGGACATCTCCAGACAGGTGAGTATAAGTATTTTATTCTTATTTTTACACATGGACAGTGCGGGAGCAGACTACTACTCCCAACATTATCCCTTGCTCGTGCTGATCACAGCGCGAGCAAGGGACAATGATGAGGGCAGCGTTCAGCCTTTGGCATTTGAGAACAGCGCTAACTGTACACTGATTCCCAGGCGCCAGTATGTGTCACACTGATGATACACAGATGTCATCCGTGTGTGTTCAGCGTGGAACATTTTGCGGACCGTGCAGCGTGTAAAAAACAGACATGTCTACGTGTGGAGCACACGGACACACGGTCCGTGGAAACACACATTTGAATGGGTTTGTGTGTGTCAGTGTCTCCAGTACGTATGGAAACTGTCAGCACATGTACCAGACACACTAACTTGTTCAAAGAGCCCTAAACTATGGTGTAGTATGAGTGTTACCTTTTCAGTAAACTGTGAATCGCTAGATATATTTTGTGAAATGATTTATTAAGGATCTTATGATATTTTTTTTTCTCATTTTTTTTTTTACAGCTTACTAGTATTAACCAGGGTTCTCTTCCAACTATTGGCTCGTCATCGCTGGAGGAGCTGATGGATAAAGCCTATGACAAATTTCATGTTCAACTCAAAAAAGTGCAAATGCTGTTCAGCAAACCAGGTATCGTTCAGTCTATTTTAAAGAAGACCTATCACCAAATCATAGATGGCCAGTTTTTGCTTTTACTTTATTCATGCTGCTCCCTGAAGTATTTTGGTGTTTTCTTTTTAAAATACGTGATAAGGTTCCAGATATTTGGCCTTTTTTATTTAGTGTACTCAATGTGCAAATTGTTATGGTCTTTACCAAGAGGAGATTGATGTCAGCTTAATAATGAAGAGCAGCCTGAAGATACACCCCCATAGAATCTTGTGAGCCAAGCTTCCTTCGTAGAGACCATAAAAATTTGCATATTAGACACTCCAATTAAATAGACATACATCTCTGGAAATGTTTGGCCAATTTTTAAAAAAAGTGGAATATACTATATAGGGAAACATCAGGATTTAAATAAGCGTAAAAACAGTCCACTTTTCACCCGCTGTCAGGATCTCTTTAAATGCACTACCTTACCTTACTAAATCTTTAACTATCAACCTTTGCTTTAAAAATGAATAATATTTTCAGATCAGCAATTGCAAAACAAAAAAGTACTGGCTTTATAAATTATGTAATTTATTCCGCACAAAGGCTTAACGAGGTTGTCCACTACTTTTACATTGATGGCCTATCCTTAATATAGGTCGTCAATGTCTGTTTGGCCGGGGTCTGACACCCCATACCCCCGCCGATCAGCTGTTTATCGATATTGGCGACGGCAGCCTTTGGCCGGAAATACTTACTAGCTGAACTGCTTCATCTACTTGTAGTGGCCAGGGCTTGGTACTGCACATCCGCCTCCTTTTCAGAGGCAGATGTGCAGTACCCACTATAAGTAGATGGAGCAGTTCAACAAGTGAGTACTTGCGCCCTCCGACACCGATAACAGGTGCTCGTCAGGGGTGCCTGGTATCAGACCCCGATGATCAGACATTGATGACCGAATTAATAGATCTAATTGTGGAACTTATTTGATTCCAAAATGTGTTCCCTGCAGGAACATGGTCTGATCATACTACATCTCCTGAACAGGAGAGGACACAAAAGAGTATACAGACAGTATAGCATGGGATCACAGCTGACTCTTTTTGTTAGGCAAAAAAGTTTCCTGCCTGTTTTTAAACCATGTTTTACCTCACAGAAAGAATCCGCTGTGATCCCCTGCTGTAATGTCTGTATACTCTTTTGCTTCCTCCCCTGTCCAGGAGATGTGATATGATCAGACTATGTTCCTGCACAGTAAGACATCCATTACACAGTACACAGCAGGGCCACATTTAGAAGATAATCTCAGCACAGGAACAGGAAACCCATCCAATTGTGGAAACTTTTATTATTAAAAAAAGTATTAATTAAAATGTTGATTAAAATGAACTTTGTGGGAAATCCCTATAAGATGCAAGTTCACCTTTAGATAAACTGCAGTCAAAAGCTATAAAACTGACATCATAGTATATCTTAGTTTCCCCTTTAGTCCTGTTTTACTGCTTTGTGTTTTTGATACTGTTGAATTGAATTTTATGGTTAACATGTGAATACCGACTACAAGCCATCTGCTGCATAGTGACGTTCAGTAGAGCTCACTGTTTCTTGATTTTGGGGGCAGCCCTCTTGCCCATACTGCTACTTTCATCTTTGAAAAGCGTTAAGAGGTACGCTTAACTGGTGATACACATAGGAAATTATAGTCTGGAGATGACCCCTTGATTAGTATTGTCGAATGCTATTGGCATGCTCTGTAATCTGTGCAGAGATGGCTTTGCAGGGGGGGTGGAGGTCTGTTTTTCTTTATTAAACAGAGCCACAACTCAGTCTGGTTTTGCAAAATTATCGCCTTTCACGTTAGTGCAGTTAATATTTCAAAATGGTATCACCTATATTAGCTTTGTAATGTCTATATTCCTCTGCAGGCCAAAACTGGAAGACTGCTCGTGGGCTGAACTCCTCATCTCTTCACATTTTGCAGCCTCTAGATATTGAGGTGGAACTTTCAAAGTCCATGGTGGAGCGAGACAGTCGAATGCCTAGGTAAGAAATTTTAGGCAGCTTATTTTTATACATTTACATTGCCATTTTCCAAGTGCACTAACTGAAATGTGAGAACTATTAACTCCTTGATGACAATCCCCATAACTGTATGACAGATGTGCTGACTACTTGCACTGTGCAAGGGTGTGTGTCGCCCTTTCTGTGCCCTCCTCATCCTCAGTACCTGTGACATAAAGTTACATTTTTTCCCTTTTACTGAAAAGGTAAATGGCAATTAAATTAACTAGTTATATTTTGGCATTGTGTGTATAATTGTCTAAACTTATAAAATATCAGCTTATTTTCAAATACAGTAAATGACAAAATAAAATCGAAATTACAACAATGATTTTTCCTTTTATTTCCTTTGCTTTTCTTAGCACTTCCTTTTTGTTTTTTATTTATTTTTGCGCACTGTTATTTAGTGCAATAAATTTCACGGTGCTATAGACATTATCATCATCCCTGTCCCCATTGGGGCTCACAATCTAAATTCCCTATCAGCATGTTTTTGGAGTGTGGGAGAAAACCGGAGTATCCTGGGGAGAACATACAAACTCCTTGCAGAGGGATTGGTGGGATTTGAACCCAGAACCCCACCGCTGCATGGCTGCAGTGCTAAACACCAAAAGAATAAAAGCACTCTTAACATAAAAGCATATGGCACTTTCATAGCTCCCTGGTTTTTACCTGCAAGAAGCCAATGAGGACAAAAAGTCAAAGCCATGATGAGGGATCGGTGGTGCCTCAAAGTGGTATAATTTTCTGTGATTGTGTTTTTTGGACTGGTCTTTTTGTACTTTGGTTCCATTACTAGCATCGTTAATGTACTTAAATGGTTATGTCACCAAAACACCCACTTATTAAAAAAAAAAGAATGGCACGTGATCAGAGGACTAACATGGGTCCAACTTTTCGAACTGTGTGCAATCATCTTTTATCAATAGAAGAAGCAACATCTAGCCTCTCATTTCTTATGTAGGAGGGGGACCTACAACAGTATCTGACAGTTATATAAATGTTTCTCTTCTCGGTACATAGTCCATCACTGAAGGTAATTCTCTATGTCATAGACATATACAGGGCAGCACGATGGCTCAGTGGTTAGCTATGCAGCCTTGCTGCGCTGGGGTCCTGGGTTCAAATCCCACCAAGGACAACATCTGCAAGGAGTTTGTATGTTCTCCCCGTGTTTGCATGGGTTTCCTCCTGGTTCTCCGGTTTCCTCCCACACTACAAAGACATACTGATAAAGAATTTAGATTGTGAGCCCCAATAGGAACAGCGATGATAATATATGTAAAGCGCTGCGGAATATGTTAGCGCTATTTAAAAATAAAGATGATTATTATTATTGTATGGAAAAGGTCATCTTTAAGTAGTAGCTTTTTGTTTTGCTTTGTTTTGTTTGTTGTATATTTTTTTTTTATTGAAATTTTTTGTTAAACATTAAACAGAATCAATCATCAGGTAATCAAACAAATCCAACACAGTGGATAAAAACTTTTCATCCAGTATGCAGACTCGGCAAACAAAGCTTTTGAACAAAAGAGGTTTATCACAAAAGAGAAATATTTTACTAAATGTTGGAAGAGGCCTAGGTTAGAAAACATCACAGAAATAGAAATAAAAATGTAAATTATAAAACAAACTAGCATACGAGCCATCGAACAGGGAGTGTCAAACTTTTTGGATTTGGACCTCATTAGGCATTAAAAGATGATGCCTAGGCCTAACCAGACACACTTGGGTGGTGCCTGGGACTCACCATCTGTAATGAAAGTCCATATGAAAATTATTAGGTCTCATAATGTTCTTTTTTTTGTCTCCTAAAATCCTGTATAATATTGGAATAATTACAGTCAATTATGTTCGTAAACTAATATTTCTGCGGCTGTAGAAAAGACTGTGTAACATTCACTTCTCTTAACACTGTCTCTAGCAGCTCCTCACAAACATCTAGCTGGTTCTTCTCTGGTGAGACCAGACTTAGTGTCACAAACATTAATTTGGCTAAAAATCAGTTTTCTCGGCAGACAAGTGTGTGTTACTGTACACTGCAAAAGGTCTTTTCTGTGCCTGTAGGTTTAAGGTGGCTGGTGAATTGCCATCACTTCGTCTAAGGGTCTCGGACTATAAAATTCAAGGAGTGTTTGAGCTGGTTAATAGTATTCCTCTTCCACAGTCTACGGCTAGTACCCCAACTACAAAAGAGAAAAAGGTAAGTCTGTTCTTTGTGTTGTAGACATGCTCTTGAAAGGATTATTATCAGTGTTTGCATCATTTTACTGTTGTTTTTATGTCATTCTAAGTGAAAAGGAGTCTATCAGTACAAAATGACTGTTCATCTCAAACACGGGCACACTGTGTACACTTGGCGTGGCTGTGCACATTGCCACCAGCTTGTTTTGTGTTGATTTCAGCTTCGCTGTTCCTTGATTGACAGCTCTGGCCTGGTTCTGGACAGCTCTGGCCTGGTTCTGGACAGCTCTGGCCTGGTTCTGGACAGCTCTGGCGTACATAGAAAACAACTACAGGGAAGGCGCACTGAACTGTTTGTTCAAAACATACATAGGTACTTGGTGCACTCTTGATGTTGCCAGACATTTTGTGCTGACAAACTCCCATAAGATAACAGATGTAAAAATAATGTCAGAATTATTTTAGTGCCACTTTTCATAACACTACGGTTGTAGTAATGACATAAGGTGGGGTAAATTAACTCTTCTACATGCACCAGAATTCTGGTATAATTGGCACGAAAACACTGTCTTTCATGTCTTGCACCACATGTTTGGGACATTTTGTGAGCTGTGATTGATAAGGGAGTGTAGCTCAGCAGGGAATGATATGGTTTCGCTTACAAAGAGTGTGTTTTAAAGGGCTGCTTATCTTCAGGAGCACCCTGCTACTCTGATTCCTGGCTTCCTGCTTATGGAATATTCTCAAGAGTATATATTTCAGAAGACTCCTATCAGCTTATGTCTCAGCTCATCTGCAATGACCGGGTGGAACAACACTGAAAAATTCCCAATTTACATCAGAATTTTTTCTTTTCTCCTTGTCTCTATTTTACCTAAAGAGATAATCAAACATACAAGCCGACATTCTGAGCCCCAACTATATGGGGAATGGATTTAAACTTCAGTCTTCCACCTGATAGCCAGAAAATGGAGCTGTTCAGATGTAGATTTGGGCTTTTCTCAACAGTATTAAAACACGTTTCCTCTTCTCCTTTTCTACCTCTGAACAAGATGAATGCAGAAGAACCATTTATTCTTCCAATCACTCGGGATGTTTTTCTTCTTCCAATCACTCGGGATGTTTTTCTTCTTCAACAGGGAACACATTTTCTATCCGCATCCAAAAAAACGTATTTATTGCACCTGCGCTTCTGAAAGCCTGTCTACGTTTTAAAACAAAGGTCTTTCCGAGGCTGTCATTCTAATTTTATTGCAAAATAGAAAGAAACTCACAAATGCCATTTATAACAATATCTGGAAAAACTTGTATACTGGTCTGGTGATACTCCCCCAGTTCCTTTACAGTTGTGGCCAAATGTTTTGAGATAGCTGCACTTGCATTAACGCTAAATTGCTGTCAGGAGTGATCAGATTAATTTTCAAAAATTGCAGTCATCTTGCATGCCAAGACGAATTGCAGAAGTCTTGAAAAATAACGGTCAACACTGTAGAAATTGAGTCTTTTCATAAACTTGATGTGTTTGTCAATAAAACTTTAGAAACCTTTGAAATGCTTAACTGTACTTCAGTAACCATAGAAACATCTGACTAAGTGATCAAAAAGCACTTGAGCAGCATGGCAGTGATATCAGACGCCTTGTCCTTGTAAACACTTTATCCTCAGCTATCAAGATTACAGAAAATCATCAGAATTGGTTTTATTTTGTGACCAAGTTAATTTTCATGGCAAAGAATAATAGCAATAACAATCCAGAGTTAAAGAGGGTCAATTTTTTTTTAACCAAATTTTTCATGTTAAGCTTAACACATGATGTTGTAGTGGCTTAAGTATGAAATAAAGCTTTTGTTTGTTTGGGTTTTTTGGGTCTTTCTACATATCTGTGTTGCTGCCTGCTTATGATTGGTCATTGTCATGCAGGAAGCAAAAGTACACGCCCCCTGTGAAAATTAATATCACCCATTTAGTCTTAAGTAAAGTTACCTCATTAGTTGTCAAATTCTAAAATCTCCACAACTGAGAGGTAAAATTAAGAAGAAAAAAAAGCCAAAAGCTTTTTATTCCCATCTGCAGCAGCTATTACATAGTGTGTACAGTTCAGCATAAAAAAGTTGCAGAAAAGTCCTCTTTAATGTAAATTGCCACTAGAAAAACTGAAGCAGGAAACTTTTTGAAACCCCAATTTTTTAGTTTGGAAACTTTTGACCATAATTTTATATCTAGGCAATAAAAGAATCTTGAATTTCTCCCAAAAACATATTTGAAGAAAAGTCTCAAACTAAGTAATCGAAGTACAAGTCTCTGCCATTAGTATGTAATGAATCATTGATGGTTAAACAGGCTTCTGACATCTTGTAGCTATAGACTAGAATTATTTTCCTTATCCATATATCATTGCCGAATTCATTTGCAAATGTTTTAAATTTTGCAAAATGTTTTGAACAACTATGTTTCAAAAACTTACTAGAGGGCAAAATCTGTCTAATTTTATTGTTATGCGGTTGCAGACTAATATGCAACATTGTAAAGGATCATTCGCCTTTAGCTCTTTAAAAAAAAAAAAAAAAAAAAAGTGGCCGGCATAAAAGAGGAGTATCTTTGATTTTGCTGGAAATTCACTAAACCATATGCAGCATTGTGATGAATGTGAAGGGAAAAAAAACAATACCACAAGACAAAAAAGTCACCTAAACAATTGTCTTGGAAAGCCGCATTGTTTTTTAGTTTTGTCATATTCAACAAACATGGAAGAGACCAGATTGTCTCAATCCAAGCAGTAAGCAACAAAAATCAGGGTAACAAACTGCAGAACTGCATAGACTCCCAGAGACTTCAGTCTCAGAGTGGATGACGGGAGAGACAGACTAAAGAGAACAAACGTGAGCAAACAACGCACATACCATGCAGAAGTGGGGAATCCAGATGTGTAGGAAAGAGGAGCACTAGAGCTGAGCAACCTACGTCATTCTGTCATTCTTGGTAACCATCACTACAGCAAGAAGGGCCTATGAAATTCAGATCCTCCCGGACTGGAGAATCCTACCAAAAAAATTTTGGACAACCAGATTATTCTTCATTCAGATCTGTCCTTTCGACCAGACATGGTTTCTGAGTTCTATATGTCTTGGATCATTCTGCCTTATTTTGCCCAAAGCTGTCCAACAGTAAAAAATAATTCTATTCTTTAGATGTGCACAGAATCATTCTCCGCTACCTAAAAAGAACTATTTTCTGGTGAAAAGATCAAAATCTCTTCGTCCAATAGTGTGGACTTAATAAGTGCAAGATAGTGTCTAATAATCTAATTATTGCCACCTGTATCAAGAAGGGCAATTGTGAGGCTTGCCGAGTTCAAGAACGATCTCCTCCATTGAAATGAATGTCTCATTCCACCAAAGTCATGTTTGTTACCTTGGTTGAAAGGGAGAATGCCTTCATCGAGCATATCTGCAGATCTTTCATCTTGTCCTTGAACCATAACTTTTCCAAATAGATTAAACTTAAAAGCAGGGCTGTGGAGTCGGGAGTCAGGGAAATTGAGGAGTCTGAGTTGGAAGTTTGACTTAAAGACCCCACAGCCCTGCTTAAAAGGGTTTTCCTCTTTCAGCGAACTTCTTCCTGAAGGCTCAGTTAGATGTTAAAAAACGAACTCCATTTTTCTTGCCTTTCCAGGGTTGAACGCTTGGTCTCCACTACTGCTCTAGTCTGTTTGGCTGCAGCTGCGCCATCAAGATGACTGCGCAGCAGCCAATCACTGAGTTTGATGGCCAGGGCCATCGGCATTGTCAGAGCCACTGAGCTGAATGATTGGCTCCAACACTGTTGGTATAACATCACCACTGCAGCCAAACAGAAACCTGGACAGTGGTAGTGACTTAGTGCTGGACCCAGGGAGGTAAATTAAAGAGTATGTTTGTTTTTATACCAAACTGAACCTGCCAGCTGAAGTTTGCTTGAATACCTTTTTAAACGTCTTGCATATGGGAGCAAACTCCTCCATGCATTTGTCCCACCTTGAATATACTTATTTGGTCTGTGTCTTATGCTGCAGTTGTAGAGGGAGACTTGAGAAAATAGAATTCAAGTTACCAGTATTTTGGTTTTAGGAACCCTCCACACCCCCACACATATTCCCTTCCTATCATATCATTTCCTTAGTGTTAAATAAATAAAATAAGCATTCATGCTGGTTTGGTTATTTGGAAACAGAGGAGTGGAGGTGAGAAGTATTGGCTATTTAGCTGCCTTGTATTTCGTGTCCCCAATAATGACGTAAAGTCAGCCTACAGTAGTAAATTACTCACAAGTCTCATTTATATATTTATTTTACTCCTTATATTCATCTTTTCCAGATTCGTGCAATCCCAATTTTGACTAGGGGACCAGAAAAACTGTTTAAAACAGATATTAAGAAGTCATTACTTTTGGGGGAAGAATCATCATCTGGTGAGAGAAATTAACGAGCATTATCTTTATATGTTATAATGTAGGTTGAGCTTCATGTTTACAGTTTTGTTTATTTTTTTAATGGTTACTGAGATAGCCATGCAACATCCGGTACAATCAAACACCTAAAGGCATTTTGCTTTAAATGGAGTCTGACAGCACAAAATGACTGTTCAAAGCAAGCGCAGCACCTTATAGGGGGCATAACCCTATTAAAAGTCGTACCTTTATTTTCCAAATCCATTTTCCAGAAATTGTTTATTTTTATCTGCAAATGAAGTGCTCAGTGCGTCCTGTGTGGTGGAGGCGTTTCATGCACCTTCCCACCTACTTGCTTTGTATCTTTCTGCACCCCGTTCTTCATTACAGGAGCTAGAGGAGGGCAGAGATCAATGGGAAGGTGCACTGAACGGTCTTGCCATGCCAGCAGCGCCCCGAGCACCTCAGTAGCATATCTGAAAAAAAAGATTACTTTCTGGAAAACACAGCAACCGATTTGGACTCTAAAGTTATGATTTTTACTAGGACTATGTCTCTTACAAGGGGCTGTGCTTGATTTGAGCAGTGATTTTTTGCTAACCAGATTCATTTTGACTAAGGGTTAGTTTACATAGACCGACCGGCGACACAATACGACCGCTGATCAGTACACTGTTGCTTTCGTTGTTTGTTTTCCTGTTTACACAAACTGACAAAAGTAAATGATGAGCACTGTGCAATCTGTACTAGATCACTCAGTCCGCTTAGGCTGCCATTGTTCTCGGCAGTGCGAGTCTTGCTTGCTGTTCGGTGGCAGTTCAATAGCCTTTTTAGACAGACAGCCCACATTGAATATTTATACACAGAAAGATCAGTAACAGATCGTTCCATGTGCATAGGCTGCCACTGTTATTGGCAGCACAGGTCCTTTTTACATAGAATGATGTGCCGAGATAGATGATCTTTTAAGTAAATCAAAAGGTTATTTCACCCAATGAACGATTGTTTTGCTCATTCGTCAGGTGATCAGCAGCCTGTTAACAGTAAACGATTATCGGGAAAAGTATTCCTAGAAATGTATGTTCCCGATTTTCGTGCAGTTTAAATGTAGTTTTACCTTTACAGAGCATTCCTAGGGTGGCTGTAGACTTCAGCCTTGGTCACTTCAGTTGAAATGACAAAAAAATGATTTTAACATAACTGGTATATAGCAATGATCAGTGTTGGACGGAGGTGACTTGGACACACAGGTAGGCATTTTGAATGTTGCTGTAGTGTGGGCCCCTAGAGTCAACTCTCTTAGGGATTTTCCCCTTTGGATATACAGGAGCCATCAGTATTTTACAGTCGACACTCCGCTCTACTGCGCTAACGCTGTAACTGTGATGTACAATTACTGTGGTTTGCATTAAAGGGGTACACTAGTCAAAACAAGTTATCACCTATCCATGGGACTGGTTATAACTTTCTCAGAAGTTACACTGCAGTGAAATGTAACTCACACCCTGAAATTGTCGTGTCTTTTACTACCTTACACTTCCCTTAGAAAGGACTGCTTAAACAGCTGACAAATTCCCTTTACTTCTACTAAAACTAGTCCAGTACGGAAACTATACTGAGTTGGAAATAATACTTAAAGCTAATTTTCTTTAATGTTTTCATTCAGACTCTGAGGAAGAATTCTATGATACAGCATCTGATGTTACATTCTCAATTAAATCTAAACCCGTCCAGAAAGTTACCACAGAAACCGAAAAATCTCCTACAGCTGGAGAAACCAACCTCGAGGAACTTACTGACCTTCAACTCAAGTTTGAAATAAAAGAAGTAGGTGTATTTAATTAAATAAATATGCTGTTAACTATATTTCTTTATTAATTATAAAGTAAGCTTTAGGATTTTTTTTAAATGCTCCATTTTATTTGCTTATAATTTCTGTCATCTAGGTTACTCTAGAATTGACTAAGCAACAGGAGAAGACGGAGAATACGATCCTCCTTTTCAGTATACAGCAACTGGGAACTGTGGCCTGTGTTAAGACCTTTGACCTTAGCGCTGTATCATACCTAAAGAAAATTACTTTAGACTACTATGATGTTTCAGGTATACTACATGAAATATTCTGCTTTATTATTTAACGGAGCCATTCATGTAAAAAAAATGCCATTAACCTGCAGATATGACGTTAATCTGCAGGTTAATAGCATTCTGACACCATGCGACCACCGCACAGAGAGCCCCAGCGCACGGAGGAAATTAACTTTATTCCCCCAAGCAGCCTCTTTCTTTAAGTCATAGGGGTGGCGCCGGCACGGTTTCAGTCACAGCCTGTACATAGAGAGCGGCGACTGTAACCTCTCTCCCAGCACCGACTGACAGTCGGCCCTAATGATGAGCTGGATGTCAGTCAGTGCTGGGGGCACTGTTACAGCCACGGCTCATTTTACACAGAAGGGTGACTGAAACCGTGCTGGCACCACTCCTATAAGTGAAAGAGCGAGTTTGCTGGGGAGAATAAAGTTAAGTTTCTTCCGGCAACGGGACTCTCAGTGCTCATCCGCAAAGTGTCTGACAGCTATTATCCTGCAGATTAACCCCATATCTGCAGTTTAACAGCGTTTTATTTTACATGACCGGCTCCCTTTAAGCTTCATTCCTGGCTGACATTCATTTTAATAAACTTACTGCTGTACATTTTCAAGGAAATTAAATAAGTAATATATTTATGGCACATAAATGAGTAAAGATGCTGGCATTCAAACTTAATATCTGAGACAAAGGATTTACTCAAATTTTGGTTTCCTACCTGTTTTTTTTCTAGCATTTTTTTTAACACAATTTAATCTGTTGAAATGTCAAGTTTTCCAAGTTTGGCTAAACTTGTGTTTTAAAGAGAAGTGTGAGATCACTGAATTTCAAATACTAATAACAAGTCATTCAGTAATCACCAGATTTCTATCCAGTCCAGAATTATTGAAATGATCAAGCTGTAGAGAAATTTGCAGTCACCGTGCTTTTACGGGTTCTAAATGGAGCCTTAGCTTACATATGTTGTTGGAGGATTCTCCTTTCCTCGGTTATGGCAGTAAGGAGCTGATTTTGGTAAATGTTAAGTGTTAAGAAATGTAAGGAGCCTATAGAATGCACAGCAACTTTCATCCTTGTGTGAATAGGCTTTCAACTCTGAAACCCCTGAGATTAGTTGGTTTTAAAGATGTGTTCCCAAGCGTGTTGTCTGAGATACATGGCGCTTATTTCACAAATGATTCCTATCGAGTGTTAAATGGTCACATTAAAAAAATGTAAAAAACTTTCTGTTACGAAAGAATTTTGTGGGCTCTCTGCTCTCAAGAGTGAACTGCTCCACAGAAAGTATTTTTGGGACTTTGCACCTGGTTTTTGTGTAATTTTGTATTAAATTAGTTTCATTCTGAACCTTTATTTTTTTGTTCCCCCTATGCCTGCCGATCTTAACTCTTCCCATTCCATGTGGTAGCTTTGCTCTGCTTGTAGTGAAGGTGGGAGACTAGGAGATTGACCTGTCTACATGGCACGATGCCAACTTCAGTTTGCAGCATGAACCAGAGGAGGTCTGCGCAGCAATACACTAGAAAAGGAGACAGATTTATTTTATTTAACCCTGTAGAAGATATAAGAGTGAACCGTGTTTCAGTTCCCTTTACTACAGCGATTCTTGCCATCAGTATGAAACTTTACAGAGGGCAATCGATCAGCGACATTCTATCGCCTTATCAGATGGGCTTAACTTTTTACCATACTCTTTGTTTAAAGAGGATTTTAGATGAAAAGGTGTAATGCTAAAAGGGACTCATTTTTCAATATCACAGGTCTCCTCAAACAGCCGCTTCATTTAATCAGTTCTTCTGATAAACCAGGCTTGGACCTATTAAAAGTGGAATATACTAAGGTAAGTGCCGTATCGGGCAAATAACCTTAGTGTGTATATACCCTTTTTGTGGGACTAATGGTATGTGAACTCAAGTTTGATGACCAGTTTCTGTTTCACATTAGTTAATTTATGGAGTGACCTCTGACCTCTAAATACCATGCAAATTATTATGCTTTAACAGTGTGATTGTATGTTATTCGCAGTTATCGCTTTCTTATTTTATTTTAGGCCAACAGGAATGGCCCTAATTTTCACACTATCTTTGAAAAAACAGAACAAACGCTAAAGGTAAAGTACTGAAATGTCTAAGAAGAATCTACCTCATGTGTCCTTACACTTTTATGTAGGTTTTATAGGGAGCGCACTAAATTATTTAGAATTGAGCTACTGTACTTACTGCAATGGGAACAAAATGTACAAAGGGCAACAATAAAATCACCCGTCAATATACTTCGAGATGGTTAAAGCAGAGTTCACTCTTCACTCAGTGGTTGTGACATGATTTTTATTTTTTTGTTTGTCCACAGTGTATCCTCACAAAAATATAATACATAGCAGTCATCTCATTATTATTTGAGGGTGGGAATTAAATGACAGATGATCGTTCTCTTGAAGATTTGAATACAGTTAAATGGCAGCATTATACACACATAAAAGCCTTTGTGTGCAGCTCCCTTTTTACTCCGAGGTGGTGGGTTCTGTACTTAAATACTTCTTGGAGCATGAAATAATCACTCATTTCCCACTCAATTGTAACAGCTGCCTTAATGCTGCACGGACCCTGATGCACTGTGTATACAGAGAAAATGGGAAGTAAATTGGTGTCTCCAATGTGGCCGCCCCCTGGGAAGTTTTTAAAAATATAAAATGGCTACAACGTGAGAAAAATAGCAAAGTTAGTTACTTGTAATTAATTTGAAACTAAACATTTGTTCCCTTTAGTATCTAATAGCATTTGATATGAATTTCCATTGGAGGCTCTCAGCTCAAAATGATACTCAATTTGTTTATAAATTTGGGTATAAATTTTTCTTTTATGTGTCGTTGCCAAATAATGTGGGACATCCTGAGATATTGTGCCTGTTCCAAATTAAAATATAAAATTCAAATACGTGCACGGAAGAGCCATGCTGATACATTGAGCATCAGGGCAGGTCTCTCTTTATTACATCATCTCGTCACATATATTTATCTCTGTATCTCTATATAATATATATGTGTGTATATATATATACTATCGACACCCAGCTTTTGGGTCAAAGAATCTCTCTACCTACTAGTTTAGTTTCTTCCTTATCTCTAAGTCTCTAGACAAAAACCTTCCTAAAATCCTCTTATCTGAAAACACATACTGGCTCAAACTCCATTTCAGAAAGCAAGGAGTTACACGTACAAAAATCAAAATGGAGTCAGGATAGATAAAATAACTCCTGCTCTCACAATTGATACTTCTGATGACCCTTTTTCATTCTTGATTTAGCTTTTCTATCATAGTTACAATGTTTATTTGCAATATTGAAAGAGTAAATGCAATGCTTTCATCAAGTTTCTGTACCACTACATGATTTCCGAAATTGCTGCTGACTTCCATTTTCCATAGCATACTCCTAGTTCTGGTTACTAATAAGATGTGTATAAACACCGCTTCGTATCCACCAGGTGGCCTTTTCATCTATGGACCTCCTGCTCCACTCTCAGGCTTTGCTGTCTGCTATCAGCTTCTTAACAGCCGCCACCCCCAACATTGCTGATAAGGCAGAGGTTTCCTCTGTGCAGAAGCAACAAGACAAAGGGACTTTTGTTCAGAAAGGTAAAACCCAAGATAAATATTGGTTGTGCGTAAATCTGTTCATTTTGTGATGGGGCGTATAAACCTCATCACACTGCATCCCACTTATGAAAGCAGAGCCCTTCTTAACTCCTATAGCCAGTAGACTTGTAATTCTTTTGTTGTTTTTTGTATGTTATTTTTCTATAACTGTGGAATATAATAAAAGTACAAGAAGCTGAAACTTAAATAGTAGGCATACATTGGATATAAAAAGTCTGCACACCCCTGTTAAAATGCCAGGATTTTGTAATGTAAGAAAAATCATACCAAGAAGCATCAATTCAGAACTTAATCACCTTCAGGCTGTGTACCCACTGTGAGTTTTGGACGCTGCATATTTTTGCTAAAACACAGCATCTTACCATTGTAGCAAAGTGGATGGGATTTGTAGAAATCTCATGCCCACTGTGCTTTTATTTTTACGTAAAACTGAAGTGCTGTGTGTGTTTCAAATCCACAACCTGTTAGTGGTTGTCCACTACTTTAACATTGATGACCTATCCTTAGGATACGTCATCAATGTCTGATTGGAGGATGTGCAACATCGGCACCCCCACCAATCAGCTGTTCTAGGTGCCGGCGGTGGCCGTAAGTGCTCAGTTACGGAGCTACACAGTCTACTGTTAGTGGCTGTGGCTGGGTACTGCACATCCACCCCCTATTCAAATCAATAGGACAAGAATGTTCAGTACTGCTCTGTTACATGCTCATGCGCACGCTTCTGTTACATGCTCATGCGCACGCTTCTGTTACATGCTCATGCGCACGCTTCTGTAGCATGCTCATGCGCACGCTTCTGTAACATGCTCATGCGCACGCTTCTGTAACATGCTCATGCGCACGCTTCTGTAACATGCTCATGCGCACGCTTCTGTAACATGCTCATGCGCACGCTTCTGTAACATGCTCATGCGCACGCTTCTGTAACATGCTCATGCGCACGCTTCTGTAACATGCTCATGCGCACGCTTCTGTAACATGCTCATGCGCACGCTTCTGTAACATGCTCATGCGCACGCTTCTGTAACATGCTCATGCGCACGCTTCTGTAACATGCTCATGCGCACGCTTCTGTAACATGCTCATGCGCACGCTTCTGTAACATGCTCATGCACACACACCTTCACCACAGCTTAGACACTGATTTTAAACGGAACCTGTCACCTCAGAGAGACGCTATTTACTTGCAGATGTAGGGTCAATTTGTAGTTAAATAGTGTTCCAATGCTGCTCAGGTGGAAAGTGTGGCTAAAGGCTAAAAATGAACTTATTTGCTCCCAAAAGCCCCCTACTTTTGGTCATAGGAACATGCATGAATTGACTACAAGCAGCACTCACTATACTGTGAGCGTGAGTTGTAAGCACATCCCAGTACTTGGACAGATGGCTGTGCCCAGATGCGCTGCAGAACAAGCTGTCAGTCAAAGTGCCGAGTAGTACTTACTCTGCCATTCACAGTATAGTGAGTGGTGACTGTAACCACTCCATGCACCGCCCCATAACCAAAAGCTGGAGACTCCCAGGAGGAAAGGAGATATTTTTCTCCCAATTGACATATTTATAGTAGAGATGAGCTTATCCCATCTGGCAACCCTGGGTCATGGACCAGGTTAGTACTCTCTGCCTGTGAACAGAAGTGGTGCGGATTTCTTGAGCTTCCCATTTGATTTGCTGGCCTGGTGTGATGTAATTTTTGTGGCATACAGCTGATAACGTACCAGCCTGGTATACTGGAGGGAAAACAAATTCGCCCAGCTCCTGTCTATGGCCAGAAGCTATTAACCCCTTTTAAAGTTTATTACAAATTAGTAAAATGAAATGGTAAATTATTGGCTAACTTGCGCTGTTCTGACTGTAAAGGGGTTCAGTGCTGAGTTCATTAATTTTCAGCCCCTTAATATGTGCTATGTAAATCATTGTAAGAATTCTGTTTTATGTGTTTTAGTCTGTCAGATTAATATTCTATATATTCATAATGGATTTTCTGGGCACGGCTAGATCTCATATCATAAATCTTCTTATGCAAAGTGTATAGGTGGATGAAAAATGCTTATGACGCAGGTTGTTAAAAACAAATTATGATTTTCATATGATTATAATTTTTTTTTTCTTGAAGCAACAAAAGCCTCCAAAGATAAGGACTTCATCGCCTTCAAACTGTTTGCTAAGCTGGATTCTTTTAGTGTGAATATGTGGGACGAGAACCAACATATTGCTGAAATCAAAATACTAGGTATGTTGACCATCCTTCCCTGAGCAGTGTAATACCGGCTTGGAAAGAAAAAAAAAATGCAATATTTTCTCACTACAGACAGTGTACATATCTTTTTTAACAATATTTAGAATTAATAGTTTTCAGATAAAACATTATAAAATTCTTTATTTTCATCATGCTACCTTATTTCATGGTTTTGTTTCAACTTTTTTTTTTTTGACCCATGAATGTAGTTTAAATAAAAAAAAAAATCACATTGACACTGTTAATAGGCAAAAAATTATGCTGTGGGGAGAAATCAGCTTACCACCCAGTGGTCTTGTTTGGTGTTTGTCAAGACATGTATCCTTGGATGTACCTAACCTATTAATATGGGCATGCAGGTTCTAGAATACTTAAAATAGTCTTACCTGTATGCCTCATATCTGTGGTCTTGTTCTTCAGAAATCATCTTTTAATCCTTTAGATTAGTACATTCTTCCAGGCTCAGGGGCGTGCGGTGTCTGGAAGGAAACTGTGCCTCCGGTATCCATTTCTGTACCTGTCGCCTCCCATCAGCGTCACTGTGCCCTGTGACGTCTAGTGGTTGTCCCTCGCCTGCGTCCCGCAATTGTGATATTCCACGTTACTTTTCCACTCTTCTATAGGCATTGGCTTCTTGTCTCTTCTGCCCAGGTGCTGGTTAGGTGCCTTCTCTTGGCCTGCCATTTTTAGTGTAACTCTGGAGCGTCTCTCTTGATTGTCCAGCTGTAATCTCCTAACATTGCCAGGCTCCATTTCCCTTCATACCTTTTTTCAATGGCAGCAATGTCCTGATGGAATCTCTCACCGTGTTCATCACTGACTGCTCCACAGTTCTCTGGGAAGAAGTTGAGGCGGGAATGGAGAAAGTGAATCTTCAGAGACGTGTGTACCCCAAGCTTGTGGTAGCACATGAGCATCTCATCCACCAGCTCTTTGTAATTGGACCCATGCTTGTTTCACAAAAATCCCCTTCCTACCTTGGTTGTATAGGTACGCCCAAGCTCGTGTCCCTGCCTTTGATGCGGGCTCCGATGTGCGGGGAAAGATGTTGGCTCAACATGACAGGTGCCTCTAACAGCTGCGGGTGGATCTGCTATGTGTAGCGCAGGCGAACGGACGATGGCAACTTTATCTCTCCAAAGGAGACTATTAAAGCAAGTAAAAACTTTAAAAAAAAAAACACCAGTTCAAATCACTCCTTTTTGGCCCATTGAAAATAAAGCCATTAAAAATTTTTTTGTATCAACGCATTCAGAAATGTCCAATCTATCAAAATATAAAGTAAATTAATCCTATCGGTAAACTGCTTAGCGAGAAAAAATAGAAACACCAGAATTATGTTTTTTTTTTAGCCGTAGCAACATTGCAATAAAATGCATTAACAGGCGATCAAAACATTGTATCTACTCCAATATGTAAATAATAAAAACGAACTATAAATAAGCAGTCACACAGTCCCAGATGTTGAAAAATGAAGATGCTATGGGTCTTGGTAAATGACGACATAAGACATTTTTTTTTTGTCTAAAACATTTCTGACTTTTTTTTTTTTCACCACTTAAATAAAAAAGAACCTATACAAGTTTGGTATGTGCATATTCGTACTGACCTGGGGAATCATATTGCCTGGTCAGTTTTAGCATTCAGTGAACATGGTAAAAAAAAAATGTTAAAAAATTGTGGAATTGCACTTTTCTTGCAATTTCACCGCACTTGGAATTTTTTTCCTATTTTATCGTACACTATATGGTAAAATCAATGGAGTCATTGAAAAGTACAACTCGTTCAAGTAAGAAACACGCTCTCATACTGCCATATTGATTGAAAATTAAAAAGTTATGGCTCTTGGAAGAAGGAGAGGAAAAAAGAAAAGAGCAAAAATGTAAAATTGCAAGGTGGTGAAGGGGTTAAAACTATCCACATTGCCTTAACAAGAGCCTGAAGTACATCATCAAACTGGATGTCCTTGTAAAGCTCCCTAATCTGTAGGCGAACAGAGATACCCTCTTTCAAATTTGCATGACTTAATCAAGGACATTTTGATGTCAAATACTTGAAACCTTCACTTTCTTGTTGCACGCGCTTTACAAAGTTTTTCCAGTAATCATAGAATCATAAAACGTTAGAGTTGGAAGGTACTTCCAAGGTCATAGTGTCCTATCCCCTGCTCAATGCAGGATTCACTAAACCATCTCAGACAGATGTCTGTCCAGCCTATGTTTGACGACTTCCATTGAAGGAGAACTCGCCAGCCTCTCGTGGCAGCCTGTTCCACTCATTGATCCACCCTCACTGTCAAAAAGTTTTTTTCCATTATCTAATCTGCATCTTCTCTCTCTAAGTTTCATTCCATTGCTTCTTGTATTTCCATGTGCAAATGAGAATAAATCTGATCTCTCTACAGAGTGACAGCCCTTGAGATATTTGTAAACAGCTATTAAGTCTCCTCTCATGTTTTCCAACCTAAACATTACCAGATCCTCTAACCGTTCCTCATAGGACATTGTTTTCAGACCGGTCACCATCCTGGTAGCTCTTCTCTGGACTTGCTCCAGTTTCTTCATGTCTTTTTTAAGATGTGGTGCCTAGAACAGGACACAGTATTCCAGATGAGATCTGACCAAAGAGGAGTAGAGGGGGATAAATACTTCACGTGATCTAGTCTGTATGCGTCTGTTAATGCAACCCAGAACTGTGTTTGCCTTTTTTGCTGCTGCATCACACTGTTGACTCATGTTCAGGCTGTGATTTATTAGTATATCAAAGTCTTTTTCACATGTACTGTTGCTTAGCTCTATTCCTCCCATTCTGTATATGTTTTTTTCATTTTTCTTCCCCAGATGTAGGACTTTACATTTCTCCCTGTTAAAAAACATTCTGTTAGTTGCTGCCCACAGTTTGAGTTTGTTTAGATCTTTTTGAATCTTCTCTAGTTTTAGCCTTCCCTCCTAGTTTTGTGTCATCAGCAAATTTAATCAGTTTACCCTCAATTTCTTCATGTAAGTCATTGATAAAGATGTTGAGCAATACAGGTCCCAGGACAGAGCCCTGTGGCACCCCACTTCAGACATTCATCCAACTGGATGTGAAGCCATTTACGACCACTCTTTGGGTCCGATCACTAAGCCAGTTATGAATCCACCTAACAGTTACTTTGTCCATTCCATAGTTGGTTATTTTTTCAATAAGAATGGTATGAGATACTTTGGCAAATGCTTTGCTGATTAGTCCTAGTTTGATGTGTAGTGGAGGGAGTAACATTTTCTTTGAATCAACTAGTGGATCATTTTGTACTTTTTTTTTTCCATGCTGAAGTGTTTCTCCTCCCTGGATATTGCCAACCTTATACATCCTGATATGAAAAATCTACTCGCTTCCATATATTTCCAGTATTACAATTCTCCTTGATCGATACGTGTAAAATAAAAACTTATGCGAGTTCTCAGTTTTATCTGTCATTTTTGTTTTTAGCAGCATCAAATCAATACAAATTAGCTACTTTTGTTCAATTTACATTTTTGTTGTTGAACAGTGTAGTGGTGCAAGCATGGTTGGACTGGGAGGCGCAAGGAATTTTGTCCTGTAATGATAATGTTCTGCTAACAAAACACTGATTTACATTGAAACGGCAAAACACAGCCTAGAAAGTGATACATCATTGGAATCAAACTCTGGTCCTACATCATGATGCTCTCAGAATACATAGCAAAAACCTGATGACAGATTCGCTTTAACGACTGTTCACAACAATTTTGGGCTGTAACTTCATCTAAATTGCACATCTGGTGCCGAAAAGGGACTCTGTCCTAAACGCTGCTGCTATTAGTCTTCCCTTTGGTATCTTCTGTAAGCCTTATGTTTTTTACAGTATTATAATGTTAATGTGTCTCTTGCAGTTTCCACTTTTTTTACTGATACCTGTAATTGCTATTAAATTTACAGCTTCCATGAATGAAGTGATGGGATATTTTTTTTTCTTTGTGTTAATTAATTCTGAATTTTGTATTTTCATGAAGCATAGACAGCCCTATAGAAAATTAGTTCCGTTGCAGTAAGAAATTGAAACAGTCTAATTTGCAGTGGGATGAAAAACTTTGTGAAAATGGAGGGAGTTCTGCCACTTTTATGTGGGTTTACCTGAAATCCCAGTAAAATCATACGTAGGAGATTATCTCCTTTAAGGCAGCTTTTTAATTAGAATTGTTATAGAATGTTACATTCACTGGATGTAGTCATGCTATTAGCTTAATGTTCATATGCTATTGTCTGCTCATAAGGTAGCAATAGGCGAGTCACAGAAAACCTTAAGTTACAGCCTGCTGCCTTTTCATTAAGGTCCTCCATTAGTTTTCTGCAGCTAATGATGTGTGTGCCGAGTGTTATTCCCATCATGTAATACTGTGGATTATTGCTGCCGTTTATAATTCTAGTTGTTTGCTTGGCATTATTTTTTTAATTGGATGTTTCTCCTCTTTCCTAGGCCTAGACTCCTCTATTTTCCTGGAATCCAGCCAGATAGAAGTGTTTGCCAGGTTAAAGGATATTGTTGTCAATGACGTCAATCCAAAAACCATTCATAAAAAGGTGAATATGTTATTGGACAGGTGCACCTAATACTTCTGTTTTAGTTATGTCACATCCAAGTTGAATCATACAATTTTCATCCAACATACTACATTCGACGTGTTAAAGGAGAACAAAAACTAGTATAAAAATATCCCAGCAATTGTTTCCCCAAACCTCTTCATTTTTTTTTATCCGTTTTTATCCTGTTTTCTTCCTATGAAAACTGATAAATATATAATTAAATCTTCCATTCATATCCCAAACCCTCACCCCCCACCACCTTCATCCTTACAGTCCAGTGTGTGGCTGTAAGGTACATGCCTGGAGCTGAAGTCTTCCCTGCTTTACTCTTCATGCAGTAGAACAAAAGATCATGTAACCTGCTCCATTGGCTTTGAGGGCAGGCATCAGCTAGATACCAGCAGAAGATTATACAGATCAGAAGGAGAATAGACCCCTATGCATTTGTCATGCTAGGTATGGGAAGAACCCGGCGTACGACGATCTGAAAAGGTGGGAAGGCCAGCAACTAGGGATAGGGGGAGTGGAGACCCCTTAGCAGATCTAGCAAACACCCTGCCTCCCCTATTGTCCCTAAATAGGTTCCGCACCTATCGCCTAGCAGGATACCTTAGCCCTGGCTGACCCTAGAGCTAGGCCCTAGGTAGGGAGGGGGAGGGCTGAGCACTAGTCAGCCCCACTGCAACTTAAGACAAACAAGGGAAACATACAAGGGGATGCACTTAGCTTTGAGAAGACACCAGAGAGATAACGACTACAATCCACAAAGGAACTCCAAGGAGAATCTAGCCGATTGCTAGAATTCCAGACCTGAACAGAGGAATTAACTCTCACCAGCAACTCTCTGGAGAAACTGAGTGTATTTAAAGATCCAGCAAGGGTGTGTCAATTAGCAGCAGAAGGTGGAGATCACTGCTTGGTTCTAGAGAGGAAGGGACGAGGAAATTATCAATAGGTCTGCAAGGCCAAGCGTAGCGACCTTCTACAGTCGGATCCAGAATAACTGTGTGTCAAACCTGACACAGCCGTGACAGCATTATGCAGGATTTTTACAAACTTAACTAGTTCCAGGATCCTGAAAAAAATGCGTCAGTTTATTGACTCTCATTTAAAGTCCCTTTATCACAGGCTGCTACAAACCATATGGTGACAGAATGATCATTATTATGATCGTTCTTTCGCCATACAACGTGCATATTGTATGCAGTAAATGTACTGTTTGCACAGAAAGATGCTGATGAAAACTAATATTACTCTGTCGCCTCATTGGGGGACACAGGACCTTGGGTGTTATGCTGCTGTCCACTAGGAGGCGACACTATGCTTATCTGAAAAAGATTAAGCGTGGCTCCTCCTCTGCAGTATACACCCCCGGACGGCATCAGCCTACTCCAGTTTTTGCTTAGTGTCGCAAGGAGGCACACCTCAGACCTTCACTCGTCCCTCGCTTCAGCACTTGATTACAGATGAAGAAAAGAGGGTCTCTTAAGAGACCCCCGGCATGGCTCCTTCCTCTGCCCCCTACTACAGGGTGCACAGTCGAAGTTGAGATGGCGTAGCCACCATGCTGCTCCTTCTCCGGCCCTTCGGGTCAGGCTCGAAGTTGAGAACCCCCCCCTCCTTCCCCAATTCCCTCGGTCTTGGTCCGAAGTTGAGGCGAGGACAAAGCCCCCTGACAGGTGACAGCGGCACCCTCCCTATTCCCCCCTGGGGGTATTAGGTTGAGACACCATCAGGTAGGGCCTGGACGGCAGCATCTGCAGCTCTCACCAGCCAGCACACTGCAGCCGAGAACCAGCAGCAATACAGGAACCCCAGCTTGACTGCGGGACCCTGTAGGAGCCGGGGGGAGTGCAGGCAGCCATGGCACACACAGGCACAGGCCTTCACAGGCCCTGCACCTGCGGCAGCTTTTCATCTTAAGCGTCTAAGGGGGACTCTTTTCAGAGACTCCCTTCCACTTATGTCCCCACCGCCATTCTGCCTTTCAATCCGGGAGGGTCCGGTTCTGATCCAACCCCCCCCCACCCACCCCCCAGACTACCACGCTGGCCTGGAGCCCTTTTGGGCATAGAAAATAAATTTACACCGCGGCTTCGGCCTAGCCGAAGCCACTTCCCATTTTCCGCCCCCCGGCCCGCCCCCCTGGATGACGATTTTGACTCACTGCGGTGTCAGACAGGGGGCGGATCTAGGCTGCAGGGCGCGCATCTCCATAGCAACTGCCGCCCTTGCAGCGTTCCGCCCCCCTTCTCCTTCCTCTCTGCAAGCAGGAGAAGAGCTACGGCGGCCATATCATGCTGCTGGACGCATACAGGCCAGCCAAGTCTCCGGGGAGGCACAGGACCAGGCTCTTTTCAGTGCTGTTCACAGGGGCACATTGGTGGGGTAAGTTCACAGTCTGAGTTACCTCAGCTGTGAATTTTATTACTCTGTATCCTCCTCTGCACAGTTAGCCCTTTTGCATAGCCACTCCAGGTGCACTATGCCGGGCTCAAAGTCTAAGAAAACCAGGCAGGACTGCTTTTTCGCTTTCTGTACAGCCTGCAGTAATGCTCTTCCCAGCGGCAGCACATATCCGCATTGCAAGGATTGTACTCAGACTACTGTGCCGGAGTCCCAAGTAGCCCCTACCAACCCTTCAGTGTCTAATCCTACTCCGGAATGGGTCACTCAAATGTCACAATCTATGACACAGTCCATAGATAACATGACCTCCAAATTGCTTCAGGCTCTGCAAAGCCATACCTCGACTATGAATGCTACCCAACAAAGGGAAAGCCGGACTCTGTCACATACTGACCCAGGCACATCCATGTCAAGGTCAGGACGCAAGCGCACCCATAGGTCACGCTCATCTGCGTCATCCCATAGCACACGGTCATCCCTGTCTAGGGAGAGATACCGTAGTCAAAGGTCATCTACACAGTCCCCTACCAGGGACAGACAAGATATTTCTCTGCACCAATCTCCGTCCAGAGAAATCCCTCATTCTGGGTCACCTAGGACACACCTTAGTGATACACAGGAGTCAGAAGGCGTCTGCGATTCTGACTCAGACAAGGAAACTGATGGATCCCTAACTCCAATCCCACCTAGCAATGCAGCGCTAGTTGAGGACATAATCTCGTCCATACATCAGGTGCTGGACATCTCTGATCCGATCCCGGACGCACCACAAAATAAGATTTCATTTGAAGGAGCTCTGAAACCACCTAAGGTTTTCTTGGATCATCCAGAATTTAAATCTATTCTCACAAAACAATTCTCACAGCCTCACAAGAAGCTTAACAATCGCAAGTTTCTGGAGGCCCGTTACCCCTTTCCAAAGGAAACCACCAAAGAATGGGCAGACCCACCAGCAGTGGACCCCCCAGTCTCCAGACTGGCAGCACAGACACTTCTTTCACTGCCAGATAACTCAACCCTTAGGGATGCAGCAGACAGGCAGGTAGAAAGTATGGCTCGCTCAATTTGCGAATCCACAGGGGCCTCCCTAGCCCCCGCGTTCGCTTCAGTCTGGGCAGCCAAGGCCATACTGGCTTGGGCAAAAAAATCTACAAACTGGCCTCCAAGCTTCTGCCCCTGAACTGTCGGACCAAGCAGTTCAGATAGCAGTTGTGGCAGATTACATGCTTCATGCAGCTCTGGATTCTGCAAGGGGTGCAGCGGACGCAATTTCACACGCCATCACAATTCAGCGTATCCTTTGGCTGCGTGAGTGGAAAGCGGACGCAGCCTCAAAGAAGTCCCTCACGCACCTTCCATACCTCAGCGGTCGACTTTTCGGTGAAAGCTTGGACACGATGGTATCCAATGCCACAGGGGGTAAGAGTACCTCTCTTCCCCAACTGAAACCCAAGCGCAATTATAACAAGCATAACCAAGCTCGCTTCCGATCCTTTTGGAACTCTTCCGGCTGGTCCGTTTCACAGCCACCACAAAATAACAGCCGCTTCACACGCAGGGAAGGCTCGAGGCCGACACAAAAGTCGGACAAATCCTGGCAGTCAAAGGCAGGCCACTCAAAATCAAAAGGAGGAAAATCTAAGAATTTCTCCTCATCATGACTCACGGACTCAGGAAGACACTCCACCTGTAGGAGGCCGACTTTTACTCTTTCATCAAGTCTGGCTACCTATTACAGAAGACAAGTGGGTCAGGGAACTAGTATCTTCAGGATACAAAATAGAGTTCACTTCCAACCCACCAAACAGACTCCTTATATCTGTTCCCCCAAAATCGCCAGTAAAAGCTCGCGCCTTCCACCTAGCGGTCTCATCGCTTCTTCAAGCTCTAGTCATAATACCTGTTCCCGCAGCCGAGCGCTTCCAGGGGTTCTACTCCAATCTTTTCGTAGTCCCCAAGAAAGGAGGAGGGGTACGCCCCATACTAGACCTAAAACAACTCAACAAATATGTACGAGTACGTCACTTCCGTATGGAGTCCCTCCGGTCAATCATTGCATCCATGGAAAAAGGAGAATATCTCGCCTCCATAGACATACAAGATGCATACCTGCATATACCGATTGCACCTGCCCATCAGAGATTTCTCAGGTTCGCAATCAACCAGGACCACTACCAGTTCGTGGCTCTCCCGTTCGGACTCGCCACGGCTCCCAGAGTGTTTACCAAAGTCATGGCAGCCACCATGCACGTTCTACACTCCAGAGGCATAGTAGTCTTTCCATACCTGGACGATCTTCTCGTCAAGGCTTCTACCTTCAAGGACTGCGAGCTCAGTGTCTCAATCACAATCGACACCCTGAGTCGCCTAGGTTGGTTAGTCTACCTACAAAAGTCATCACCAACCCCAAACCAGTCTCTGACATTCCTGGGAATGCTATTCAATACCTCCAAGGGCCTAGTGCTTCTCCCCAAAGACAAGGCACTGCCTCTCTGTCTAGGAGTTCACACCCTTCTCAGCAAACCCCCTCGATCTCTCCGGTTTGCAATGAGAGTCCTTGGCAGGATGGTGGCGGCAATAGAAGCGGTTCCATTTGCCCAGCTTCACCTCAGACCTCTCCAACTAGACATTCTCAAGTCATGGGACAGGAACCCTTCTTCTCTCGACAGGAATTTCCAGCTGACGTCATCAACCAGGAAGTCCCTTCACTGGTGGCTCAACCGGACCTCGCTAACAAAAGGGAAATCTTTTCTCCCAGGTCAATGGAAGGTCCTGACCACCGACGCAAGCCTGACAGGTTGGAGTGCAGTACATCTACACCACAGAGCACAGGGCAAGTGGTCCCCAGCGGAAGCAACCTTGCCCATCAACATCCTGGAGATTCGTGCCATCCTCCTGGCTTTGAGAGCCTTCCATCACTTACTGGCAGCCTCTCACATCAGAGTACAATCGGACAATGCCACAGCCGTGGCATATGTCAATCACCAAGGGGGAACCCGCAGTGCCAGAGCGATGCGAGAGGTGACACGCATCCTTCACTGGGCGGAGAAAATGAGCTCCATTATCTCTGCCGTCCACATTCCGGGTGTAGACAACTGGGAAGCAGACTTTCTCAGCCGACAAGGAATAGACTCGGGAGAGTGGGCTCTCCATCCCGAAATCTTCCAACAGATCTGCCATCGTTGGGGCACTCCGGACGTGGACCTAATGGCGTCTCACCTCAATGCCAAAGTCTCCAACTTCATGGCCAGAACACGCGACCCTAGAGCTCTAGCGGCAGACGCCCTGTTTCAGGACTGGACCCAGTTCCAGCTCCTGTACATTTTTCCACCTCTCCCCCTGATTTCCAGAGTGGTGAGAAAGATCAAACAGGATGGAGTTCCAGCCATCCTAATCGCACCGGACCGGCCCAGGCGTACATTGTACGCAGACATCGTACGACTCACAGCAGACGTTCCCTGGCGTCTTCCCGACCGCCCGGATCTTCTGTCACAAGGCCCGTTCTACCACCAGAACTTAGAGGCCCTCAATTTGACGGCGTGGCCATTGAGACCTGGGTTCTAACCCAGGCAAGTTTTTCGCCAGACGTCATTAAAACCATGATCAGAGCACGAAAACCAACCTCTGCCAAGATTTACTGTCGTACCTGGAAAATTTTCTTTACCTGGTGCGAATCTTGTAACCAGACCCCACTCCCTTATTCCCTACCCAGGGTACTCGGTTTTCTCCAATCGGGTCTGGAAGCCAGACTATCCCTGGCCTCCCTTAAGAGCCAGGTGTCAGCTCTTTCAGTGCTTTTTCAAAAATGCATTGCTCATAAACCGCAAGTAAGAACATTTCTCCAGGGGGTTTCCCGATTGGTTCCCCCCTACAGACGACCTCTAGAAGCGTGGGACCTCAACCTGGTGCTGACAGCATTACAGGAAACACCCTTTGAACCCCTTAGGGAAGTCCCACTCCGTCTTCTATCCCAGAAAGTGGTTTTCCTTGTGGCAATCACCTCGCTACGCAGGGTGTCTAAACTCACGGCACTCTCCTGCAGACAGCCTTTCCTGATTTTTTTCCAGGACAAGGTAGTCCTTCGTACGGTTCCATCCTTTCTTCCGAAGGTTGTATCCAGCTTTCATCTCAATGAAGAAATTTCACTACCATCCCTCTGTCCAGTTCCGGTTCATAGAGTGGAAAAGGCTTTGCATACGCTTGACCTTGTCAGGGCACTGCGTATCTATGTGTCTAGGACTTCGCCCTTCTGGAAGTCTGATTCTCTTTTCCTTCTTCTGGAAGGCGGCCGCAAGGGTCTACCAGCTTCCAAAGCTACCCTTGCCAGATGGATCAAATCCACCATACAAGAGGCCTACCGCCTCAAAAATTCGCCTATTCCAGCAGGTATTACGGCACATTCTACACGTGCGGTAGGGGCCTCCTAGGCCCTTCGGCACCAGGCTTCGGCACAACAAGTGTGTAAGGCAGCCACTTGGACTAGCCTACACACATTTACAAAACACTACAACGTTCATACCCTGTCCTCAGCAGATGCGAGCCTGGGCAGACGTGTTCTGCAGGCGGCGGTGCCCCAATTGTAGGGACCCATCTACACAATATTCGTCCATTGCTTCCTACCCAGGGACTGCTTTGGGATGTCCCAAGGTCCTGTGTCCCCCAATGAGGCGACAGAGTAAAGGAGATTTTTGTGTACTCACCGTAAAATCTCTTTCTCTTGGCCTCTAATTGGGGGACACAGCACCCACCCTTTGCCCGTTCCGGGCTGTTAAGTTGAGTTCTCATATTGGTTTTCCTTTGAGTTCTTACATAGTTGCCTTCTTATAGGCATGGTTATGTTATCTATGTTACGTTCCTCCTACTGCTTTTGCACAAAACTGGAGTAGGCTGATGCCGTCTGGGGGTGTATACTGCAGAGGAGGAGCCACGCTTAATCTTTTTCAGATAAGCATAGTGTCGCCTCCTAGTGGACAGCAGCATAACACCCAAGGTCCTGTGTCCCCCCAATTAGAGGCTAAGAGAAAGAGATTTTACGGTGAGTACACAAAAATCTCCTTTTTAAGGTGCTTCTAAACAATCCAAATAGGCAACGAATGAGCTTTTCATCAGACTGTTTGCACGGGCCTATAATCTGGAATGGTGAAAATAGCTATTTATTCAATGTAACAGTAAAGGATCTTGTAAAAGAAGTAATAGGTAGTATAACCAAAGATCTTAAAAGTTAACTTTGATGGTATTTTTGGATAGTTTATCTAAGAGCTATTGTATATTTATTGCCTAGTTATATCATTTGATTACTGTATTTGCTTGCACTGATCTTGCTATTGTTAGCTTCATCTATAGTTTTTCGTAATAAGGAATGTCAGTGTTTTTCTTTTTAGGCTGTATGCATCATGGAAGATGAAGTTTTCAACTTTAATATGACACTCTACCCAGATGCTACACAAGGAGACTCCTACAATGATGTGTCCAAGGTGGATGGGAAGGTGTCCCTGAGAGTTGGCTGCATTAGAATAGTTTTCCTGAACAAATTCCTTGCATCATTTATGGTGAGAAGTACAAAAGCTAAGTTTCATTTAAATACAAGAGTGAATGGGGGTAGTAAAACTAGAAAAAGACCACATATTCTGCTGTTGGACCCTGCCTGTATTCCTTACTAGTCTCCTGGCTTCCTCTTCTGATGGAGGGCCGCTGATCGGCCACAGCCTTCTCCCACCCGAGCTGAAAGTGCAGCAGGGAATGCCAGAATGATTGTGTTCTTTTTATGTTTTAATACTTCCATGGGCCCATTTCCATGTGCTACTAAGAATGAAAATGCATCCTCTGCATCACCAACCTGTGTGAAAATATGTTACAGATCTGTATAACACATTAGATGCTCAAATGCTAGAATATGTATTTTAATCTAACCATGTGTTCTTTTCAGATGCCTCTTGCAGTGATTGCTTTAACATCACCATAACATGTAGGGTATTTTAGTATCCTCTCTCCCTCTTTACCTCTGGCATCATCTTCCTCGCCCTAAATATATCTTCCTCCCTTTACCTAGTATATTGTCTGCCTACTATGTATACTAGTTTAATTTCTCCTTCTTTTAACCTATCATTGGTAACCTTTTCCTCCAAGGTATTATTTTCTACCTCCCTTGAGCTAAAATTTCTTACCTCTACCAAGGTATCCTCTCCTTTACGTCTTGCTAATAGAGGCTCTTAAGGAACACAGCGAACAGCACTACACTAGCCCACTAGGTTGTTGTGTGTGTTCATGCATTTCCACGTTGTGCCGCCTTGATCTAAAGGAATACTGAGCCTAGGGACAAGCTGTATCGCTGAATTACAAGCCAGTTATAACGTTCAGCCTAGGAATGTTAGATGAGACTCCTGGCTAGCTGTAATAGTGGCTTTTGTGGTCTGTCGGAAACAAAAACAGGAAGAAACATAACAAAAAATCAAACCTAAATTTTTATTAGCCCTTGTATATCTTTACAAGAGACGTCACCTTAAAGGGGTTGTCTCACATTATTAAATGGGTAAAATTGAAAAGTGGTTATAAAATCAACCTTGCTATTTACCTTTTATTAAAAATCTTTTTTGTTCTTAAACAAGGAGGGATTTTTAATTACCTAGGTTTAAGGAAACCACTGAAATGTATCAGAGGTGACCGGTTTCCTAGGCAACGGGTGAGGACTTGCAAGCTCTTTGCTTTAGAGCTAGCTAGCTGCCTCTGCTTGCAGCATTGGAGAGTGTACAGTCCGTACCATTGATGACACCATGCTGCTGGTCCGGACTGTCAATGTTCAGAATCGCAGTCCTCCTATACCACTCTTCCCCGCCAAGAAGGGTTCGCGATGCAGAGGAGCACGCTCTTCAATAAAGAGGAGCACACCCCTTAAAGGCCCTACATTTACTAGTGAGTTTTGTGGTTTTAGGTAATTTAGACGTACCAGCTACAAGTGCCACCTTGTCAGTTTAACATTCTTTGTTCGGCTTTTGTTAAATATTTGGTACTAATACCTACACAATTTATAGAGTAATACTGGAGGCTTAATTTGGCAGGAAATGATTAAATCTAAGCAAATAAAAGTCAGAATGTCTCCCTGCTGATTGTCATCTTTGACATTGCTTCCTACACTGTTAATTTTATTTAATACCTTTTACATTTAGGTTTGATTAGTATGCTTTTTGTTAAGTCTTATTTATTTTTCTCCAGCTTTCCCTATTCTATGAGCCTTTTAAAAAATTAGACGCTTATTTTGATTGTCTCCTTTGGCATATGTTGGTAATTTTTCTTTTCACGTGCTAAAATGCTTTTCCTTGCAGAACAGAGCACCTCGTGTCGTGTCGCTTATTCCACTTATCATCCTCCTGGAATGATCCTGTTATTTAAAGGTGGCTGCTGTTGAGTAAAGATAGCAGCAGATATTTTTTGTTTATCTCTAAAACGTTACCTTGTGATAACACCACCTGTAAATTAGCACCAGTTGACACTTGTTCAACTGAAATGAAAAGGAGAGATAAAGTTAATATAATGACTGCATTGACTGGTCATCTGTAAGACCTATCTTAAAATGAAATGTTCTCTCCGGTGACTGATCATTTTCGATTAGGTAATAAAATGTTGTAAGGCGGAGAGCAGTCAGGAAGTCAAAATCATGGTGAGTCAGTCCTGAATGTTAATAGAAGGCAAGGAAGCATTGCTCGTGAATAAAAAGCGGGCTCATGTGTACCGATGCAGCTATATTCAATATCCGATTAATAGGACTGATTTTTCTGTGCAGCAGGCGGCTGTTCAGTAACTTTAGAAGGAAGACCTCAATATGGAAGTTCTGACACATAATACTGGCTTGGGAAAAGTACTACTTTCTCCATGTCCGGGTCCGTTTACATAGATGCCCGGCAGTAAACTTTTACTGATTGGCTTTCATTTGAATGCCTGTTTAAATAGGCAGACCAAAGTAAACAATTTTACAACTCTCGTTCACGATTATCTTGCTGTTTAAATACCCCTTTCAGGCTGTGTGCCCACTATGCGTTTTTCAAGAATTTTTGCCGCGGAATTTCCTCAGCAAAAACGCTTGCTAATACGTGCCCCATGGTCCCCAATGATAATCGGCATGTGCTGTGCACATGCTGGGGAAATTTCCGCTGCAGATTTATCATTGTGGAGAAATACGCAGCATGTCCATTAATTTTGCGGGCACGCAGCGTAATTGCCGCCATTGACTTGCATTGAAACGCATAATATCTGTGTCAGCACATTTGCACATAAGGATATTGTGCTATTCTATGTGCGGATGGTACCCGGGTTTGGAGAAGAGGAGACTCTCCTCTAGACTCAAGTACCATAGAACCTGTTAAAAAAAGAATTTAAAATAAAAAATAAAGATTATACTTACCTTCCGATGGCCCCCGGTATTTTCTCCGCTCCGTCTGGTCTGTTGTATGGGTTGCAGTGGTGTGAAGGACCTGGCATGACGTCATTTAGTCATGTGACAGGTCGGCTGTCGCGTGACCTGTCACATGACTCAATGACGTCACCACAGGTCCTTTCACACCACCGCGACCCATACAACATACCAGAGGCAGCGGAAAAAATACCGGGGGCCATCGGAAGGTAAGTATAATCTTTATTTTATTTATTTATTTTTTTAACTGTTACTTGGTCACACTATATAAATCCATGCCGGTTGCATGGATTTATATAGTGTGACCAAGTTGTCAAGCACTTTTCCAAGTGATGCTAAAATCGCTTGGAAAGCGCTTGATAACCCGCATGCAGAAATGCATGTGAAGAACACTTCACTTCCGCATGTCCCTGGCTGGAAAAACGCATATACAATCCGCATGTACGATCCGCATGCGTTTTTCCTGCCAGGGAGATGCGGAAAAAATCTGCAGCATTTCTGCATCGTGGGCACTTAGCCTAAGATTCAAAGCATGACAGAATATTTAGCAGTAGTTTTCATTGTTTGCATTTCTGCTTTTGATTCTTATAGTAAAACAATTAACCAAAGAATACTCTATAACTTAAAATATGCAGTAGAATATTCTGCTACATGTGAATATTGTTCCTTTTCAAAATGTGCCATACTTTGTTGTAGATTTCAGTATTACGATGCCTGATGAAGAGACCTGAGGAGTCTGGAAAGCTTGCTATTTAGTACCATCTTTTCAGTTAGCCATAAAAAGGTATCAACCACTGAGGACTCTCAAATTTTAATATATTTCTATCTACTGGCTAACGCGTTACAAAGATATACGGTGTATATATTTTTCCAGTTGCACAATCTGCACTGAAATAACAGATATATTGTTACAGTACATTTCAGCATCTGATTTCTGCAGGGAGGCCGCAAAATAAGGTAATTAACCCTATTACAATATTCAAATTAAATATCCAGCATTAAAATGAGAAAAAAAATAAAGTATGGTACCTCTTAAACAATATTTTTCCATAATATAATCCCTTTTCAAAACTACAGTACTATGAAAAAGTTTTAGGTAGGTGTGGGAAAAATACTGCAAAGAAAGAATGCTTCAAAAATAGAAGTATGCAAACTGAATGAATAAAAAAGAATTCTAAATCAAATCAAATTTTACACTCATGTTTTAAAGTATCTCAGCAGAGAGGTTATTCAAAACATCTTGGAGAGTTAACCACAGATCTTCTATAGGTGTAGGCATGCTCAAATCATTGTCTCTTCTGTAGTAACAGACAGACTCGGTATTGAGATCTGTGGGGGCCGTATCATTACTTCCAAGACTCCTTGTTCTTCTTTACGCTGAAGATGGTTCTTAATGACATTGGCTGTATGTTCGGGGTTGTTGTCCTGTTGCAGAATAAATTTGGATCAAGTCAGATGCTCCCTGATGATAAGATGGAGAAGTATCTGTCTGTAGTGTCTTATCTCACCTGAAAACAAAAGGATTGGTCATTGAAATTTCAACAGCCTGATCTTTAGCTCCTCCAATATCATAGATTAGAAAATCCTCATATACATCATATGATCTACAATATGTATTGGGGCCTTTAAATTAAACAGTCTAAAAGTAAGTGTCTCATGCCTTTTTAGATAACTGTTGTGTTTTTTTTTTTTTGTTTTTTTTAATCAGATCATTTTTTCTTGGAAACAAAAAGGCAGTTTAACATTCTTACATACGTCATTGGAATTCCAAATTATGCATTAGCAAAATTACATTACAGAATTACAATGAATATCTTAACCTTTTAAAAAACGAAACCAAAAACATTTTCTAACACATTCTTGTTATTACTATAATCTTTTACCCGACAACACACCAAAATAAATACATAATCATTCTGAACCCCTTTTCCAAGGCGTAATAGTGTTAACTTTAAGTATATATCTTAACATAAACGGGTCCTATAATATTGGGCTGCAAATACCTAGGTGCCCACGACGACAACTCTGCAAGTAAAAAAAAAACTGAAGATCTCACCCTTATCCTGAGAAGTCCCATAGTGTAAAGCTTTGAGGCAAGGGAGAAGGTAATTATCACCAACCCAGAATCCCCTGTTGCGCCCCATGCAAGAGCTCAAGCCCTGACAAGGGCAGTACCCAAGTTTAGACCGTAAATAAATGACCCCCAAGGTCCCTCCCTACGTGTTTCGGCCTTGATATAGAGGCCTCATCAGGGAAATGCAATAACGGGGAGGAAGGGGGGATTAGAACACATGGTTCAGAAAGCAGGTCCTTGGAAAGGCCGTGTAGTGGCACTAAACCTTAATGAAGGCATGTTGCGATTCCCCCTAATGGCCTCAAACGAACACATGATTTTGAAGCTATTAGGCACATTCTAGACGGAACCTGAACATGTCTTCATTAAGGTTTAGTGCCACTGCACGGCCTTTCTAAGGACCTGCTTTATGAAACCCGGTGTTCTAATTTCCACCCTACCCTCCCCCCTGTTATTGCATTCCCCTTTTGAGTCCCCTATATCAAGGCCGAAACGCGTAAGGAGGGACCTTGGGGGTCATTAATTTAGGGTCTAACTTGGGTATTGCCCTTGTCAGGGCAGGGGCTCTAGCATGGGGCACAACAAGGGATTTTAGGTTGGTGACAATTACCTTCTCCCCTGCCTCCAGCTTTACACTATGGGCCTTTTCAGGATACTGGTGAGATCTTCCCAGTCCCAGTATTTTTACTTGCACAGTTTTCGTTGTGGGCACCTGTATGTCAATATTGTATGTTGTTAAATTTTGCGCAATTTTATATCTACTTGTGTTTTTGAGCATGGCTTTTTTAGTATATGTGTATTAAAGGTTATGTTTTATTGGCACTCTCATTGCTGTGTATATATAGAGTTACCATACCAGAGAGATTGTGGTAAGCACCACCATTGGTGGCTACACTAGCTGACTTTTTTTTTGCAAATATCTAGGTCTCAGAAATACTTGATTTATCTTTGTTATAGCCCCTAGGTTCTGAATACTAATCAAAACTCACTTCTAAAGGACTAAATGCTGAAGTACCTGATCTCTGAACAAAACTACCAGAACATTTAGCCATAGTCGCCAAATGTTTTCAAATGTTTTCATTGCATTTCATTTTCTTTTTCCAACCAAATAATATTGTTCATTTTATTTCTCAATTCCCGCAAAGTTGGTGGATGGGCATCTAATCAATGAATCAATAAATACTAGACATACCTATAGCTGTCGGAGATTCAAAATCAACAGAATCCCTCCAACACCCAAATTCACATATCCGTGGATCCACCTGAAGTCTCACCCTAAATATCCCCTCTATTAGGGATAGGCCCATTTTGGAAAGATGCTCTATCTGATTACACTCCCAAAACAAGTGCATCACATGTGCATCGTCCATTCCACACCTGAGGCATTCTGCACTTGAGCGAATCCCAATTCTATTAAGTAAACTGTATTCTGTGCATCCTATGAATAAGATATTCTGTGAAAGCCTCTGATTTGCACTGGGACAACCTGGGAATAAGCTCCAACACCTCTCTCCATTGTTCTTCTGAAATTGGGCCCACTTCCCCTTCCTACTTAGCTTTAACTGTCAAAGTACTGTCATCTGTGTGAGGCCTCAAAAGCTGTTGATGTACAGTAGAAATTAAGCCACGTGTGTTTCGCGGAATCTATCGTATCTAAGATAAAGTGATTTTGTAAATCCATCCTCGTCATAGTTAACTGGGTCCGATATGTGTGCCTTACTTGTTTAGGTATTTGAAAAAGATAAGTTTAACTCCTGCTGGAGTTTATTAAGGCTTTTAAAGACCCCATCTTCTAGCAGATGATCTAACACCTACACTCCTCTCTCCTCCCAACCCCCAAAGACAACAGAACTCCAGCAACTGGGGATTATGCCAAATTGGGGTAAATTTAGCGCAACCAGAAATTTCCATTAGATTTTCCCCCTGTCCCATACATTGTACATTAATGCTAAGGTTGATGTACATGGTCTATCAACAGGTATGGTACTGGTACCTACCTCCAATATACATAAAGGTGATAATCCTTTGTTTTGTAAAACCAGATGTCCTAATTTACCTATACTCTCCCTCCAAAACCATGGAAATGCTGCATTTGAGATACTATAAAGTAAATCCATGGGTCTGATATTGCCAGTCATCTTGCTATTTTCTCTTTGAAGTGTCACCAATTTGATTCTTGCATGCCACTTGCGCCAGATTAGTTCCCTAAACAGACTTTGTATTTTGTGGAAAATAGAGGGCGGAATCCAACACTGGAATTATGTAACAGGCACAGCGATTGAGATATTAGGATCTTTTTGGTGAGATTCCCTCTGCCTATTACTGATTAAAGGCAATCCATGCCAAGTATTTATTTTGGATCTGAATCTGTTCAGCAATGGATTTATACTGTGTTATGTAATCCTTGGTTTAGCGCTGACCACTACATCCAGGTAATTGAACTGATCTACAACCAGTAACTGGAAGAGCAAAATTACTTCTGAAGGGGGCAGAGGGTCTTACTGCATTAATAATGTTTTTTCCCCTATAATTTTCAAACCTGACCATTGACTGAACTCTTCTTTATCTTCCATTATTGGGCCACTAGATGACTCTATATCTCCCACAAAGAGTAATATGTCGTCTTCATAGGGGCTTATTCTTTTTGTTGCATTTTTAGACAGTGCAGTCTAGTTTAAACAATTTATTTGTTGGCTTACTGTGCTCCAATAATTTGGTCAAAATTGTGATCCAGGTGAGAAAGTGTCATTTCATTAAGAGAAAGTAATAAAAATGACACTTTTATTCCTCATTGGTGCTCGAACAGTTGCATCATAAATTATCTTTTCCATGGAGAGTAATATGGTTTCACACAATATCCACATTAATGATCGTGAAAGTGACATGAAATGCATGTGTGACATTGCTTGGTTTGTTCAGAGAGTAATTTCCGTTGAGTGTATATCACCTTTTCAGGGGAATAAAGCATGACTCATCCTGTCCTCGTCATTACCTAAAATTGTGAGAAGAAATATTTATCTTCTTAACCTGAATGGAAAGTTTCGGATTTGGGATTGTATTTGTGCAGACCTAGTAAAGAATAGGAAGCTGCCTGTCTACACCCTCGACAGTCTGTACATAAAGGTTTTTTTTTTCAGGTATTACTGAAAAAAGGGTGCACGGCTGTCAGACAGAAATTAGTATAATTGTCATATTGTATTGAGATGAGTGCTGAGCAAAATGTGGCACATGCATTGATCATGTGCGTGGAACTTACCGACCTTCCGGACTGGGGCTGTGTCGCCTGCACTAAGCAAACACTGTAATAATTAATTAGGGGCCATGTGTTCACCACACGCCTGCCTCTTTACCTCGGCCTCGCTGATATTACGAATGTTTATTCACTGAGAAATTGCCATTTGTTTGTCATTAGCTTGTATTAATTAGTCTAGCGACTCTCAGACAGACGGTGTACCTGACCATTGACATGTAAGCAAACATATGGATCAGTGCTTAGATTTACTACGTCACGTACTCCTTTTTGAATTCTATTAATATTTTTACAGTACTTTCAGGTAGTCATGGCCTGTATGTATGACATAGTCTTTGGTGGTGTTGGTCTCTGTTGTGTTCCAATAATTTTTATTAATTTTAACACTTTTAACAAAGAAAAACACACCTTTAAATCAGGAAAGAAAGGGAAGGAAATATGGAGGGAGCAATGGAAGAAAACAATTTAATAGGAAAGAAAGTTTGGGAAGGTAATGAAATGTAGGGATGAAGGATAACCAATAACATACAGGAGGTCATTTTGACCTGTTTGTCAATATTTATAACAAAATGACGTTCTATTTAAATATGAATCCTGAAACGGCGTATAATTCACAATATTGATACTATAACTTACTCATAAGTCTTGACTCAACAAGTGATAAAGATTATACAAAAAGAGTAAGAGCGAAGTCACAAAGTACTTTGGATGACTTGGCTATACTGGGTTATTATCAATCCAAGATTTCCACCTCTTATAGTATTTAGGGTAATAATTGTTAGCAATGGCATGACTTTTTTCATACATGTTGTGTAAAGAAATTAGATCTACTATTTCCGAAATAGTTGGAATTGAGGTTTCTTCCAATAAGCTGCGATTTGAATTTTTAACAATTAAGAAAATATGTATCAAAATTAGTTTGAAACCAGGATCAATAAATTCCATATCAAGGGATAGCTGTGCCTTTTATGGGGAGATAGTGATCTCTTTTTGCAATATTTTATTAATGCAAGCAAACAATTCCTTCCATAAGTTCTTTAATTTGGGGCAATTCCAGAAAATATGTAGGAGATCGCCATTGAGGCCACAACCTCTCCAACGTACTGGTGATTGTCCAGGGAAAATTTTGGCCTATCTGGAAGGTGTGTAGTACCATCACGTGAGGGTGTTAGGCTGTGTGCCCACTATGCGTTTTTGAAGCGTTTCCGCAGCGGCAATTCCGCCGCAGAAACGCTTAAAAACCGGTTGGTAGAAAGTCTGCCGTGTTCCCTAATGATAATCCGCATGTGTTGTGCACATGCTGCGGAAATTTCCGCTGCGGATTATCATTGCGGAAAAATCCGCAGCACTACCAATTATTTTGCGTAAGAGCGTCGTTTTTGCCGCCATTGACTTGCATTGAATCACTTAATATCCGCATGACTACATGTGCACATGCGGATATTAAGCGATTCAATGTGCTTATTGTACCCGGGTCTGGAGAAGATTCTCCAGACCCGGGTACCATAGTACCTGTAAAAAAAAAAAAAAAAGAATTTAAAATAAAAAATAACATTATACTCACCTTCCGATGGCACCCGGTCTCCTTAGCGATCCTTAGCTGACGTCGGCGGTCGCGTGACCTGTCACATGACTAAATGACATCATGAAAGGTCCTTTTACACCACCGGGGGCCATCGAAAGGTGAGTATGTTTTTTTTTTATTATTTTTTACCATTTTTCTTTTTTTTTTTTTAACTAACTTTGTCACACTATACAAAATCCATGCCAGTTGCATGGATTTATATATGTGACCAAGTTGTCAAGCACTTTCCAAGTGATGCTAAAATCGCTTGGAAAGCGCTTGACAACCCGCATGCAAAATCGCATGTGCAAAACTCTTGACAAACGCTTGTACCTGGCTGAATAAACGCATGTACAATCCGCATGTGTTTTTTCTGGCAGGGAGATGCAGAAACGCTCAGGAAAAATCCGGAGCATTTCTGCATCGTGGGCACATAGCCTTAAAGTTTGACTCATGTAGGGTTGAACAAAGAGTAAAAATGTATTAGAGCTTCTTGCCACTGGTCTATGGAGAAAGATTTTTTTTAGATCCTTCTCCCAGTTAAGCATATATGTTTTTTTTTTTTCGAAGAATATATCTTGATTAAAATAGTGTTAGATGCTGCTAGTTTTCCAGATGATGTTATTATTATTGGCATTGCATAACAGAAAACTAACAGTATCTGTCAACGTATTTTTGTTATGAAGTAAGTCGGAAATAGCTTTCCTTATGGATACAAAGTATACTAAATTCTCGATCCGTAACTTTTTTTTATTAAATTTTAATTCCTGGAAAGAAATGAAGTCAATCACATTATGTAAGTCTTTTATTTTCTTTAAACCAGAGGGCATCCAGGTTTCTGGAATATTAATTTCAGTAATTAGTTCAATAAAATATAATGAGATATTCTTAATTAGTTAAAATTTAGGGTTTTATTCCTGTGGAGAAGCTAATTTTTTCCATTCTGCAATTGTTGCGCATTCAGTAGGATGATGTGGAAGCGGTAAGGATGGGTTAGAGATATGGCTGAGTAGGAGAGAATCTAAAGGTTTATTGTCATTCAGAGCTACTTCAATTTCAGTCCGTGCCGAATTTGTTGCTTTTTAGCCAATTTTGACTTTGCTTTATCAAGTTTGCTTAATAATAACTTTTTAAATTCGGTAAACCTAAACCACCTCTCTGTGTTAGTCTCTATTAATTTATTACCTTTCTTTTTTTTGTATAGAACTTCCTAAACAACTTTCAGATTGCCAAAGATAAAGTGAGTGCAGCCACAGCCCAGGCAGCACAGCGAGCAGCCACCAGCGTGAAAGGATTGGCGGAGAGGAGTTTTCGTCTGTCGATGGATATTCATCTCAAAGCTCCAGTGATAGTAATCCCCCAATCTTCTGTATCAAATAATGCCATAGTGGCCGATCTGGGGCTGCTGAAAATAAACAATGCGTTTAGTCTAGTGTCGTCTGAAGGCCACCAAGTTCCCCCCATTATAGACCATATGACTATTAATCTCACTCAATTCAAGTTATCACGGTAAGTGTTCTTCTATATGTAATGGACATAGCTCCACACAATCCTTTGATTTTACTTCAATATTTACATGCAAATTATTGTAGCCAAACCCAGAAGTGGGCAGAGCAGAAATATTATTAAAAGCGAATATACTGCTATTTCTTTATCTAGTCCTAGAAAGGTCAAATAAAAATAAGTGCAAAAACTTAACCAGTGAATGCAAAGGATGAAAACAAAGTTGCTCCTTTTTGTGGGAGGAGAATTATTCTAGTCAAGATATACAAATTACCTCTCCTCCAGAAGACGAAAACTGACTTAGTGTAGTGATTGAGAAAATGTTTTAGAAAGAGAGTGTCCAACCCATTAGAGTATTTAAACACAACTGGGGATTTCAGGGTATGGAAAAAAGGTATGCAGATTAGCTTGTGTCTGCTTCTTTACTTGCGACTCTGGTGTGGCTTTGGCTAATGTCCTTAGTCATGTTTCAAGGCCCTTTTATGAGTCAGACATTGATTTACAGGATAGCGACCTGTAGTTGGCAACGGAGAAAGAGATTTTTCACCATCTGGAGGAAAGTACATTTCTGTACCTTGGAATGTTACCTGGCATTGAGGCTTGGTCAATCATGGTGTCTGTGTTGTAAGATGTAAATTTTAAGGGTGCATATGTCTAGATAATTTCTACTTTAATGGAGTTTGATTTGTTGTAGTTTGTAAAAAGAGAGTTGACATTTTTTTTATTTTTTTTGAGGGAAGTGGGTGCGAGTGAGATTTGACCATAGTCAAACTTCACAATGAATAGTTGTTTACAAATTTGAATAAAAGTTCCGTATAGCTCTCAGCTATGCTCTCTAGAATAGAAGGCATATTCACTAACACCAGGATGGGAAAGACATCCTGTGCTAGATCCTAGACTAATTTTACGAATTCAGTGTATTACACATGCCCAATACAATACCAGAGAATTTCATCTGAGATGTAAAGGAACTCTTTGTATTGCTCATGTTCCCATTGTCTGGCTATTTCTTGGTCCCGCTTTTATTGTTAATTGTTTAATGTTTTTGGCTTGTTGTTGTGCCATACAACATGGTCTTTGGTCTCTTCTCCATTTGCACCTATGACCTTCAATATTCGAGTAGTTTCCGACTATTGGCACCCCTGCTGATCAACTATTTAAAGAAGCACTCTTCAATGTTTTCGTTGGCAACAAACTATTTCACAGTTGTCCATGCTGGATTTTTTTTAGCAGAAGTTCTTATTGCAGCATTTGCTTCAATGCAAAAATGTTGCAATATCTTGGGACAACCTCCAAAGAAATGTGCGAAAGTATGAACCAGCCTGCAGCCTCTTGAAACATCTCGTCAGAATCCCACTGATTTAATACGGATTACGTATCCTAAGGATAAGACTTTGTTTTTTAAGGGGGAATCTGTCAGCAGGTTTTTGCTACCTCATCTGAGAGCAGCGTAATGTAGGCAAAGAGAAGCTGAATCCAACAATGTATCACTTAGATTACTGGCTACAGACGTTCTGACACAATCAGAGCTTTTAGATTTAGCATGAAGCAGAGCTGAGAAAGCAAACCCCGCCCACACCAGTGTACGAAGTCTATACACTGTGAGCTGCCTATCAGAGAAGGAGGGGGTGTTGATTGACTAGTTCGCAATGTTAATCTTGGTGATAAATCCTTCACAGTTAGTAACAGCATGCACTTTGACAAGTGACACATCCCTGAGTTCTGTGTTTCAGCCTCTATCTCCTGCTGTCTTCAGATTACATAACAAAAACCTGCTGTCAGATCCGTACCTATATATCCCCATAAAATGTTTGTTTCCCCTACTTATTAGACGGGTCCATTCCTAATGAACTGATCTTAAAGTGTTCCCACCGTGAGACCCATAGAAATCAACTATAATTTATGTTAAAACCAGGCCGCTTGTGTTCAGTTTTAATGCAGCGCCATCCCATGGCTCAGGGGTAATCGTGCATTACACAATGTAATGTGTGCTGGATACACGGCTTGCTTTTGCATCATGGTTTCCCTTTTACACCATTGGTGTCTAACCGACCATGCTGACTTAATAATAATAATAATAATAATAATATATTATAGTAATAATTATGGGGTCCATTGTGTGATGTCTGTTTGACACACCAAAATAACGATGTACGTGACACTATTTTTTGTGTGAAAAAAGAAATAAGTAGTTGCTTTATAAATGGTCATATAATACAATTTATTTGAAAGCATAATCATATAGAATTGTGTTTAAACCTTTTCTTTGTAGTGAAGTCTTGCACACAAGTTCAGTACAGTCAGACGAACAGATCCTACAACCTATCAATTTATCTTTGTCCGTAAATCGCAACCTTGCAGCCACGTGGTACCATGAGATTCCCACTTTGGAAGTGAATGGTCATCTAAATACTATGGAAGTAAGTAATTACAGATCTTGCAGTTTGGGAGACTGGATTACCCAGAAATGTGTGGTGAAATGTGCTCTGTGGTATGGTACCTTGCCTTAATTGAAGCATGCATTAGAAACTAAGAAACATTATCCGTTTTGTTCTGCGATATTGCTTCTATTATTTTTTTAAAAATGTGCCTTTGTTTTTTTTTAATCTATATACAGCTGTAACTTATAGTTACAATATTTATTTGTGGCAGGAAGACTATTATAATATACAAATGCTGTAATTTGAGATTATATTTATGTCATCATGAAAAAAACACAGAAAAGAAGAAAACAAATAAAATCTTCTGGAAGTGAAGGTGGCAATTCACTTTTACTGTTGAGGATAGGAGATTCCCCAGTGGTTCCCCATAGTACACACACTGTAGAGGTAAAGTGGAGCCGTCCTCTTGGTGTCCAGGGTAGAGGCCCACCCTGGCAAACGTAAAGAAGACTACAGTATATGTAGTACGGTCATGTCTTGCAGACGATCTCTACTAGGTAGGCAATCAGTGCTTGCACTTCAATAATATAACTCTCAAGTTAACTTGAGGGACCACTTGTACACTTATACACCACGTATACATATGCAGGAAGTGACAGCGGATAAAGTAATGTATTTTCATCAGTTTAATAATTGCTTTATGTTTGTTTTGTTTTTTTTTCTTAGCTGTGGTTGAGTCAGGAGGATTTAAATGTAATCTTCAGTGTGTTGGTGGAAAATCTTGGTGAAGGTAAAGAAGAAAATGCAGATTCAAGGCAAACCTCCAGACAGACTGGTATGTATGTCTGAGTTCACCAGTCATGTTTGTACATCCGAGAATAGATACTGTGGGAATAATTGTCTTTACAAGTGTGACGATACAGCCTAAAATCTTAATAAGCCAGACTTATATATTGTTTAATCCAAGAGAAATACACTATTATCTTTGGGGTTGGCTTGTAAATCTATGTGTATTTATGTGTCTGGTCAATAAGAACAGACCAGTATTTGTATAACCCTGATTGTTGTCTCCTCTTGGGTTTGGAAACTATGATGTTTGCTAATATGCTAATTACATATTGTGCTAAAAGCCTTCTAAATGTTTGTTTAAAGAGCACAGTGTGTACCAACTGTGTAAATTGATTAGCTCAAACAATGAAACCTGAGTGAGCCCTGCACCTTTTACCTGTGACTGATAACCTTACACAAATGTAAATATAAACAGGGATGTCTGGAGTGCTGCAAACAGAATCATGGAGAAGGAAAAGATGAGAGACTGTCACACCATCAGCTTGGAAGGGTGGCTTTACCCAAAGGGACATATTTTTGGATTTTACACGATTCTAGCCTAAGGGTATATAGCCCTGATTGGAAAGATACGGATCTGCTCCATTGACCATCAGAGAGACATAGATACATTTGGGAGACAAGGTTGGGACTATGAAAACACCTGGCCCCATGGATATGTTGTTTGGGGTTGCCAGGCAGGACCGTGCGATTGCCTGGAACCCATGGAGACATTCGGAGAAGCCAGATTGGGACCAGCCGGTCATCTGGCCCCATGGAAAGGCTAGGGTGGGACCCTCGGGTGTCTTGGCCTTCTACCTCGATGGACTGCTTGCTTCCTAAGTTTGCCGCTACCTTCTCTCTGTGGGGGCCTGCCAGAAGCGGGGAGGCCACTGGTTGAGGTAGTTGGCCCTGGAAGTCCCAAAGTCACAGCTGTTCTATCCCAGACAGGCCAGCAGAAGGGTGAGACTGTATAAATGCAATTTTTATGTTGATGCATAAGCTGTAGTCATCTGCCGCTGTCTTGTGTTCCTTCTTCTGATATATATACTTGAAATGTACGATACTTCATTGGACATAAACTAAATAAATAAACTATGATAAATGAATATGAAATAAAGCACCAGTCTCCAGAATATTGTGGCTGGTTGATAGGCTCAGCTGTAACAAGAAGGTGGTGCAAAAGCCAACAAATATTCAAGCAAATGAGAAGAAGATGGAAAGGCAGCAACTCACCGATCCTGTTGCAATTAAAAGTCCTTTAATCTGGAAAAACTGCTAATCCAGCAAGCGGTTCATTGCCAGGCAAGAGTGATAGGAACCATAGAAACACCACACAAATGCGAAACGGCTGTCGTCCTCTCCCCTCACTGCTCACTCTTGCCTTGCAATGAACCGCTTGCTGGATTAGCAGTTTTTCCAGATTAAAGGACTTTTAATTGCAACAGGATCGGTGAGTTGCTGCCTTTCCATCTTCTTCTCATTTGCTTGAAACTACGATAAATGGCTTTCACTAGACCTTTCATCCATGTAATTTGTTTTTGTTAATAGTACAGACGTCATTGACTTCAAGGTATATGAGTTATCAATAAAGTTTATTTAGGCTGATGGATTTACTAAACTCAGTTTTTATTAACTTTTTTTTTTTTTTTTTTTTTATTGTGACAGATATTGTAAAATCTAAAAGTGTACTCCACACAAGATCTACTAATAAAGACTTTGCAAAAATTTCTGAGCCAGAAACCGTGAAGTCGACCTCTGAGCTGAGTCTGCTGATTAATTTTGAAATTAAAAAGGTAATTTTGTCCCCTCCAGGTTTTTTTACTTCATGGTCGAGAATTGTCAGAGCTGCTTCTATTTTCTTACATTTGCCTGTTGTAAAGCATGTTTCTCTGGTATAATCCGTTTTGTTTTTGCCCAGGTTGTGGTTCAGCTAATGAAGCAGGTTCGTGGAGACGCTCCACCTCTACATACAATTCAGGCTTCACAACTTGGGGCAGTAACACGGGTGGGAAACCATGAAATGACAGCAGCTGTATACTTGCAAAAAATCAGCATGACTTGTACAGAGTTCCCTGGTGAGACTATAATTAACAAATATCCGATTTCTGGCCATACATCAAAATGTCTTTTCTTTCCTTACATATTAATCCATGTTCTTTGCTGACATAGGTCCCACAGGAGGGCCCCTGCTTCTTCTTAATTCTTCTGATGACACCAATAAGCATCTTCTAAAGATGGAGTATGTAAAGGTGTGTAGGTGACTTTTCTACTACTAAGATGGATCAGGAACAGTTTAATCTCAAGTGTTTTGGGATCATGTGAAATCTTTGCTGTAACGTAGCCAGTCTACAGCTACTTGGAAACAACATCTGTAGGACTATTGTCTAATTTGTACAAAGGTGCAGGTTTTTTAAGAGGCATTTATTACAGACCTATAAGTGGTAAGATGGATGATGTTCTATTGCCCTCTTGTGTACAGGCGTAATCTCTACTTACATAGCACAGAGCATAGTCATCCATACACACTGTATAGCGCTAATTAGATTTGTGGGAACTGAGGACATGAATCAAGCTTTCTAATTTCCATCTCTGCAGCAACAGTTCAGTTCTTAGGCTATATAGGAGTTATTCACTATCTGGCCGACCCCTTTTTAAATAATGTAGTCCTTCTTGTAAAACAAAAATACCAGATCTTCAACTCATGCAAGAGCGCCGGTCCAGCTACATTGGCGTCAAGTCTCGCAAGGCTTGCGAGACATTACTTTGCCACGTGAGATCTGCCACTTATTTTCAGCCAAAATTGGACTGCTCCGTTCTTACTACTTACGCTTATCCAAGGTTCGTCCGTAGGACCGAGCAGCCACTGATTGGCTGTGGGTCTCGTGGTTTAACAAGTTAATACATGCCCGAGAGTCCCAGCGCCGACATCGCTTAAATGGCTTCTTTGCAGGAGGTGTTGTGTGGTTTTTTTTTTGTTTTGTTTTGTTTTTTACAAAGATAGCTGCTTTATTTAAAAAGGTGTTTTACCATCCTTTTAAAAAGAATGGCAATAAAATAAAGAAATGTTCAGTTATATATATACTGTGCCAAGTAATCACACTTTTTAAATTAGAAGTGTCTGATCTATATGGCATAAACTGTTTGATTTGGAGTACATTATAGTAGGTGGTTTCTCCTTACCTGTGATTTTCTTTTAGGTTATCTCGCAGCATATTAACTAGCTAGTCCTTTAATTAAACTGTACTTTTCCTTAATGCTAGGCTGACAGCAATGGACCCAATTTTAGAAGTGTCCACAGCAGTACTTTGCAGAGTTTGAGTGTGAGTATCTTGAAATGTTTATTTTCAGTTGAGAAGAATTGCAGAATCGCCGAATTTTTTTTTTTATTACGATTTTGAAATATATATTTATTACACTGTAGAATTTTTATTTTTTCTATGTGCAACCAAAAACATTAATAGTATGTATGATCGTTTTAACATCTTATGGTTGTGACAGTTTAGTGAGCGATCTGAAACTAAAAGGTCACATAAATTAATAACATATAAAAATGTGTGTGTAAAATTATTTATTCGACTTGTCAAAAGGCTTAAATTGGACCTGTCACCACTATGCTAAATAGTATCATTCACAATGTAACAACATTAGTGGATAATGGGTGTTGTCTTCCTCTGCTTTATCTCCATGAAATTTTAGTACTACCATTTACTTTGAAAGAGCAGAGTGTCTCTACATAGTGTAGGGCTGAAAGCTCTGGTTACACAGTATATAACCATAGCTGGTAATGCCCAATCATCAATTTATGTATACATTTATAGGAGGAATTGCAGAGAAACAACACAGAGATCTAACATATAAAGCTCCAGAATTGTTGTTTTATACTGAAAAAATAAGGAAAAGCTGATGGGTACTCTTTTTAAAGGGGTTGTCCACTACTAGACAACACTATTGGACAACCCCAGCTTACTCAATTCAAGACCATAAATTAAAATAAAAACTGTGTATCCTCACTACCTGCAGCATTGCCACTTTTTCTAGCGTTGACGTGACTTGTTGTGTCACATGCCAACTGCAACCAATCAGTGGCCACTGTTTGGCTGCAGCTCCTCGATATTCCATCAGGACAGACATCTGCTCCTATGAAATAGTGAAAACAGCTGACGAGTGGTCGCTCATTGGCTATAGCCTGCATTTCACATAACAGTGTCATGTCACCGCCGGGAACAGCAGCGCCAACAATGCTGGAGTGACGCCACTGGAGGAGGTGAGTATACTCTGTTCTTATTTTATTTAGGGTTCTGAATTGATTGTCTAATAGTAGATAACTCTTTTAATTTCTTTAAAAAATTTTATATTACTGTACAAAAAGTTGTAATGACTTTATTCTGCCACGTTGTAAGGCTATGGGGCTCCTGTAAGAATGTACAAATATACTAAAATACTACTTGAGCTGTGTTACATTTGATGTTTAGCATTTAGAGACGACTACCTCAGTAATATGCTACCAGAGGCTCCATGCAATGGAATAGAACAGGCCTATGGTTCTACAGAATGGAGCCACAAGAACTCCTTGTTCTTCTTGTTTATTCATCAGATACAACGCCATGTAACATAATTTCAGTCATTTTCCTGTGGGATGCCTCCTGCTCCAAATCATATTATTGTGTCAGTCTAGATCCCACAATTTATTTTCCTAACAGCCATAAAACCATGTACATTTATGGGAGATGTCTCCCAGTCTTAGTCAAAGTTGGAATGATAGATTTATAAATTGGAGGATGAAATTTATTTATGTAGTAAAGTATGGTGGCAATGTGCATAGATCTAGGAGTTTTGTTAGATTATTACAGTTATTACTTTAGTTCATTCAAGTTGACCATTCGTTTATTAAACAAATTCCAATAAAAAAAATAGCAAAGCAATGGTAAAGTTTAACTATCAATACTGTGTATCTATTAGGAAAAGCTGTATGAAAGAAATACAGCAAATTAGTTTTGTAGCGTGTCTTTTTGCCAAGACTTTTTTGTTGAGAAGCCAAGGCCTTTTCAGATCAATGACTGCATGCCTAAAATGTGGATTTTTTTTTTAAAAAATACAGTCCTTTATGACTTTACATTATCAACAAAGAGCATAAAGTGAAGGGAGAAGAGCTTTACAAGATCACATATTTGAGATAATGAAAAACCTATCTTTGAGTTGTTTCGTTATAGTCGGTCTATTTTTTTTGTAAAGTGGACAGATATTTCCGTTTTGTATTACCGTAGTTTTTATTTTCTATATATATAGCAGTGTCATGTGTTTAAATAAAAATCATACATTGCTTCCTTTTGCAAGTTTTCCATGACATCTCTTGACTTGATCCTCCACACTCAAGCATTGCTGTCCTTAATGAATTTTCTGTCTGCCGCTGTCCCATCTGCCGACGTCAAAGTGCCGGAGAGAGTAAAAGAATCAAAACTCGAAGAAGAGAAAAATGTGGTCACTAAACTAGGCACTAGTAAGTATTCGTGAGTGAGATGCATAAAAGGTAATAAAATGCAGTCCTAACATCCAATAACTCTTTATACTTTTACTATTAACCCCTTAAAAAGGACCTTTAACCAGTTTGAGCATGTAAATCCCCCGTCACACTAAGCGAGATCGCTGCTGAGTCACAAGTTTTGTGACGCAACAGCGACCTCAGTAGCGATCTCGCTACGTTTGACACTTAGCAGCGACCATGCCCCTGCTGTGAGATCGCTGGTCGTGTCGGAATGGTCTGGACATTTCTTTGATCGTTGAGGTCCCGCTGGGTAGCATGCATCGCTGTGTTTGACACCTTACCAACGACCTTGTTGACGACTCAGACACAGAAACACATAGGTGTGCATCGTTATTCAGATCGTTACGGGTCGCCGCATCGTTGCTGTGTCGTTGGGAAGATCTGACTGTTTGACATCTCACCAGCGACCACATAGCGACGCAGCAACGATCCCTGACAGGTCGTATAGTTGTCGGGATCGCTGTAGCGTCGCTTAGTGTGACGGGGCCTTTACACTGGCCACATCATAGAACAATGGTTGCAGAGTTGAATCAAACATTGTTTTTATTTAATTACTCTGCTCAGTTGAGGAAATATTAGCTGGAAAAATTTATGTTATCATTTTTTAAGTCCACGGCTGCATTACCAGAGATTCTTCTCTGAGGTATGTTGTTCTTCCTCTATATGAGGTTGACCAGCTATAAACAGGCAGGAACTCGCAGGGGAAAATGAACACAAAAATCACTGACTGAGGTGGAATAGCAATAATTAAAAAATGATAATTTATTATAAATATTAAAATATGATGAACAAAACCACCGTACTAAATGCAGTCTATCCTGTATGTCCCCTCTTTTATCACACGGGTCATACTCAGGATATTAATATTCCCTAAAACCAATCACCCAATGTGTAATAACTGATGTCTAGACTGCTCTCAATATATCTCTGTCCTAAATTGCCAACCCTTAGACGAATATAAGTTATTTCCACAGGGGGAACATGGGATTATTATTGCACTTTGCCCTCTGCAGAATATCAGACTATAGACCCCTTCTTATCCTTTATATAGTCGGGGTTATATGAAAAAGGAGAGGTCCAAATTATTTCCACAGGGGGAGCATAGAATTATTATTGCACTTTGCCTTCTGCAAAATATCAGACTCTAGACCCCTTCTCAACCTATATATAGTCGGGGTTATATGAGACAGAAATATTAATTATTTCCATAGGGGGAGCATCTGATTATTATTGCACTTTGCCCTCTGCAGAAAATATAGACCCCTTCTCATCTTGTGTATTGTCGTAGTTATACGAAAAAGGACAGATTTTTTTCCTCCCTTCCCCCTCTAATCTTGTTTTATATTAACTACAATCCACTAGTAGAGGATACAGATAACATGATTCTATCTATATTGTGCTCTTGTCTAAAAGCAATATGCGATATCAGTTTACTGCCTGTAAATTTCTGTTGAATCACAGATGACTCAATGTCAGCTCTACATCTACATAGGACACAGCTTTTTTTGTTTCACTTACAGACCTAATGAATCATCTGTCATTACGCTGTCCCTTTAAGACTTGCTGCCCCTTTATTTATAACTCAGGGTATAACAGCTGCCTCTTAGCATGTACATCCCTATCTCCACATACATGCCCCAAAAGATACAAGCACGCCTCTACGCGTTTCACCCATCGAATATTTTTATGGGCACATCAGGAGGCTCAGGCACTATGTTGCTTGCTAATACATTTGCAGAAGTCTCTGCTCCCAGCTGTTATGAGAGCCGCATGTGGCGGCACGGACGCCGAACTCTTATAGATAATACTCCTCCCCCCTCCCAGTGATGCGACCAAGCATGGGCCACTCACAGACCCCCTCCCTTGGGGCCAATAAGGAGCTGACACATCACATGCAAGGATTCACGTGTCACAGGGGGGGCGGAGTCATCAGAAAGCAGAGTTCAAAAAATAGATTAAAGGATATAAATTTTTATTAACACATAATTAAAAACAATTAGTAAAGATTTGAGGTCAGACACACGAGACAACAAATAGTTGAGCCATGAGACCACACTGATGGATATTAAATACAATATTAGATAATAGAAGCAATTCATATCTCAACATTGAAAACGGATACTCAGAGAAGATGAAAAATTGAAGAGCGCAAAATGGTCAATGAATAGCGAAAAAAACTATGGAAGCGAAAGGGGGTTACACATAATAGAGTGCTTATATAGTGATGGTGGTAAGGCCTCACCTATGACAAATGCTACCTTAAATAATTTATAAGCTAAACTTTACAAGCTAATATTTCCACTACAGAGATTAGAAATTAAAAAACAGAAACTACATTTTACTCAGCTCTGCAGCCAGTGTTATATTGTATGGCCAGTGTAACGTGCTAAAGGTGCCCTTTAATGCAAAATGACGTATAGGTACATTATTTCTGAGGTTCCCATGTCTGGAGAATGCTCGGGATCTGAGCTCTCGCCACTTATGATGAATGGCAGCTAAATTACATAGCCACCATTTGTGTCAAATAGCAACAGCTGGTGCTTAGGTAAAAGGTTGAAAATGCCCCATGGATAGAGCTGGATGTACTGCCTTATCTTTAGATAGATATATACAGTGCATTGTGAAAGTATTTGGTCTCCTTGAACTTTTCTACCTTTTACCACATTTCTGGCTTCAAACATAAAGATATAAAATTCTAATTTTTTTGGGAAGAATCAACAACAAGTGGGACACAATCGTGAAGTGGAACAAAATTTATTGGATATTTTAAACTTTTTTATAAAATTAAAAACTGAAAAGTGGGGCGTGCAATATTATTCGGCCCCTTTACTTTCAGTGCAGCAAACTCACTCCAGAAGTTCAGTGAGGATCTCTGAATGATCCAATGTTGTCCTAAATGACTGGTAATGATAAATAGAATCCACCTGTGTGTAATCAAGTCTCCTTATAAATGCACCTGCTCTGTGATAGTCTCAGGGTTCTGTTTTTAAGTGCAGAGAGCATCATGAAGACCAAGGAACACACCAGGCAGGTCCGAGATACTGTTGTGGCGAAGTTTAAAGCCGGATTTGGATACAAAAAGGTTTCCCAAGTTTTAAACATCTCAAGGAGCACTGTGCAAGCGATCATATTGAAATGGAAGTAATATCAGACCACTGCAAATCTACCAAGACCCGGCCGTCCCTCTAAACTTTCATCTCGAACAAGGAGAAGACTGATCAGAGATGCAGCCAAAAGGCCCATGATCACTCTGAATGAACTGCAGAGATCTACAGCTGAGGTGGGAGAGTCTGTCCATAGGACAACAATCAGTCGTACACTGCACAAATCTGGCCTTTATGGAAGAGTGGCAAGAAGAAAGCCATTTCTCAAAGATATCCATAAAAAGTCTCGTTTGAAGTTTGCCACAAGCCGCCTGGGAGACACAACAAACATGTGGCATAAGGTGCTCTTGTCAGATTAAACCAAAATCGAACTTTTTGGCCACAATGCAAAACGATATGTTTGGCGTAAAAGCAGCACAGCTCATCACCCTCAAACATGGTGGTGGCTGCATCATGGTTTGGGCCTGCTTTCCTTCAGCAGGGACAGGGAAGATGGTTAAAATTGATGGGAAGATGGATGGAGCCAAATACAGGACCATTCTGGAAGAAAACCTGTTGGAGTCTGAAAAAGACCTGAGACTGGGACGGAGATTTATCTTCCAACAAGACAATGATCCCAAACATAAAGCAAAATCTACAATGGAATGGTTCAAAAATAAACGTATCCAGGTGTTAGAATGGCCAAGTCAAAGTCCAGACCTGAATCTGGCCCTCCATCCAACCTCACTGAGCCCGAGCAGTTTTGCAAGGAAGAATGGACAAGAATTTCAGCCTCTCTATGTGCAAAACTGATAGAGACATACCCCAAGCGACTTGCAGCTATAATCGCAGCAAAAGGTGGCGCTACAAAGTATTAACTCAAGGGGGCCGAATAATATTGCACCCCCTACTTCTCAGTTTTTAATTTTTTATAAAAGTTTAAAATATCCAATAAATTTCGTTCCACTTCACGATTGTGTCCCAGTTGTTGTTGATTCTTCCCAAAAAAATTAAAATTTTATATCTTTGTTTGAAGCCAGAAATGTGGCAAAAGGTAGAAAAGTTCAAGGGGCCAAATACTTTCACAAGGCACTGTATTTTTCCTTTTTAGCTGTGAACTTATTTAGAATGCAAACAATAAAGCACAAGAAAAAACTATTAAATCTTCTTTCCTATGTCCTTTTGTTACTTGCTGTCTTTATTGCTTTTGTTTAGATTTATTTAAGCACTATGTGTTTTGTACATGTTTTTATTCCTTTTGGAAAGAACATTTTTACCCTTTGTTTCAACAGTTCCACGTGCGTGTGAACAGGACATCATTGACATGAAGCTTTGCGCTACTTTAGATGCCTTTAATATTTTTATTTGTGATGAGTCATGCAGTATTGCTGATATTAAGATACAAGGTACGTCATTTTGCGTTTCCGTGCGGGCGTCCTCCCAATGCTCTGCAGCTATGACATCTTACGGATTATCATACCTTGTACAGTGGTGGTCAGTACCTGGGCCACCACAGATCAGAAGTTCCCATGGGAGCAGAGTTGAGATTTGTGTATATGTATTTGCAGCAAATTATATTTTTGGGGAAAATTCATCACATTCAAATTTCTCAATATTTGCTAGTCTCTAGAAGAAAAGCCAATATTGAATGCAATGATGAAAATTTAAAGAAAACAGTCATTGACTAACAGATGATTGGGTCAGTGTTTTGTTTTGTTTTTTTTCACTGTTGAAATTCCACACAATTTATTTTGTGATTCTACTCAAGTGTTGACAAAGCATGCCCAAAATTTGTTCATTTTACTTGTATGCCTTCTTTCCTACTTTTATACTTTTGCTGGCTGTGTTGCACAGCATTTTTGCAATCTTTCTGTTATTAACCGGGCACAAAAGTGATTGAGCCTGTTGACTTAGGATATGTTCATTATGTTTCTTTCTTGCCTTTAGGTATGGTTGCCTCGTTTACTGCACAGGCCCAGAAAAAGGATCTGTTTGCTCGTCTACGTGATATTGTTGTCATTAATGTAGATCCTAAAACCATTCATCAAAAGGTAAAAAATTAATTTATTTTTTTGTTTTTTTTCATACTGTAAACTGATGTAAAATCCACTATAAAAATAACAATAATAAAGAAAATGCTTCAATTATGTTAGTAGCATTCAAAAATTCAAAGATAAATTGCTGAAGCGAACGGCAAAAGGCTTTGACTATTAAGGCATGATTCAGAGAAATGCAAAATATGACTTCTAAAGCAGACCTATGGAACACTCCATATGTAATGCATGAGTTATTGTACATTCCTGCTTTATCCTCAAAAGTCAAGGACACTTTTGACATGGGAAAAATATCTTTACATGTGATAGTGGTTACATTTAGGCAATAAAATTGCAATAACAATGCAGTTTGCTGTCTGATCCAGACTTAGATTTTTTCTTGCATAAGAGTCTTTCCCTGTAATATAGGCTGGATATGAGGTTTGCTCAGCTTCTACCCTGCACATATACTTTGTTTGCATATACTTTCATCCCTTTCTATACCCTTTTTTCTTTCCCTTCCTTGAGATACTTTTCTCCTTTCCACATTGTTGAGATCTGTGTAGAACTCCCCTCCCCATTCCTGCTGCTATCTCTATTTGTAATATTTTTTTTTTTAGCTCTAAGCTAGTTAAAGGAAAATTTGTAATGAGGACTATTTAGAATGTTGTTAACTTTGCATTTAGGAAGTAATTGAACAATGAAAAAAAAATTCTGTGCAAATGTGTACATAGCAACTATGTGTATATATAAACTATATGGTTGACAGATAAAACAGCATTTTTTTTGCCTCTTCTGCTTTTTCTTCCTGCTGCTCCATTGTGTTTTGAAGTTGTACAGTACTTCCTTGTTCACTGGCTGGCACATGTGCATAGCTATCATGACACGGGTAGCTGAGCTACCCTATGCAAAAAATGTAGAGTTGCCGCCTACAAGATGACCCCAATCTATAGCACCACAGTTAAGAAAATTAAAAAAAGTAAAATGAAAGAATTCAAATAGTTTACTTCATAAAGGTGCTGTGCAAACTTAAGACAAAAGTCTGCAGTCACTCTTTGTGACCGCAGACTGCCAAATTGTTACAGTGTACAGTGTGCATGCGGTCAAGATTCCCCTGTATTTCCGTAGCGAGCAGTCATGTGATGACATTTATGCAATTGCATACTTGCGGTCACATGCTGACTAGACTTGTCCATCTCTCAATTCACTTTTATTGTGAGAACCCGAACTTAACTAGTCAGCTGGTGACCGCAAGTATGCAGATGATACACGGTCACATGACTGCCACCTCGCATCGATAATACTGAAGAATCATGACAGTGTGCACACTACACACTGCCAAGATTCAGCAGGCTACAGTCATATAGAGTGACAGCAGACATTTTTCTTAAGCCTAGACAACCCCCTTTAATGGTATTAAAATTAAGTTACTTATGTAATACTAAGAACGGTAAACACTTTTTTTTATTGTACTTTGTTTGTGTATTGCTTTACCCCATCTTCTTTGTATTCATTTAGGCAGTCTATATCTTGGGAGAAGAAGTCTTCAACTTGCAGATGACATTATATCCAGATGCCACCGAAGGTGCTTCGTACACAAATATGTCTGCCGTAGATGGTGAAATTGTTCTCAGAGTGGGCTGTATCCACATTGTGTACCTTCATAAATTTCTCATGACTCTCTTGGTGAGTGAAGTTTTGTGATTACTGCTATGTACTGTTGTGGTTGAATTTGTGGCAGTTTAAATGGGTTTCCTTGGATATTATACACATAGCCTATACACCACTGGAAGCTCCACCAATAATTATGTAGATGCAGTCACTGTATTGCCACAGCCCCCTGTAATGAAGCCCCTGGCATTGCGATGTGCATAGCAATTGTGGATACGGCTAATGCTGCATCTTAGCCCATGTAAGAAAGCTGTGCTGACTGTCATTGACCTGCTCCAAGTTCTTTTGCCTCTTTGTTTTACTGATCTGTAATCGCCCCAAAGATAGCACTTTAATGTAATCTATTGTGGAAAACCATTTTAAGATGCTATCCATGGTTCAGTCTTCCCATATATGCCTTAAGGCCCCATCACACTTAGCGATGCTGCAACGATCCCGACAACGATACGACCTGTCAGGGATCGTTGCTGCGTCGCTATGTGGTCGCTGGTGAGCTGTCAAACAGGCAGGCTCACCAACGATCAGGGGAGCAGCGACATTGTGAAAAGAATCTTTCCACGATGTCCTGCTCCTGGTTACCAGCCTGCTGAAGCAGGAGCAGGCTCGTAACCATGATAAACAACGGGTTACTAGGTGCGCGTGTGCCCCTAGTAACCCGATGTTTATCATGGTTACCAGCCTGATCGCTGCTCCCGCTGGTCACAAACAGCGATGTGTGCTGACCAGCGGGAGGGCAACGACCAAAAAATGGTCCAGGACACTTTGCAGCGATCAGCGACCTCACAGCAGGGGCCTGATCGCTGCAAAGTGTCACACATAGCGACATCGCTGGTGAGGTCGCTGTTGCGTCACCAAAACCGTGACACAGCAGCGATCTCGCTAGGTGAGACGGGGGCTTTATAGTGGGATGTATGTATGGCCGAAGGCAGAAAGATGCCTCACGGATAGTCAATGAGGCACCATAGCAGTGGTATATAGAATCCTATGAATTGCTAAATAAAACTTACAAATTGTACAGATTTCATACCAATACTAATAATCATTACTTCAATGTCAAAATTATATTTTTAGAATTAAATTCACACATTTGGTATTTTAAAACTCAGGCTAACTTCAGTACATTAAGTTTTCTGTTCTGCTAATGATTTTTCTTGTTACTTTGCTGTCTATTTTTTTTTTTTTTTTAGAATTTTATGAGCACTTTCCAAACAGCCAAAGAAGCATTATCCTCCGCCACTGCTCAGGCTGCGGAAAAAGGGGCATATAGCATGAAGGACCTTGCCCAGAAATCATTTCGTCTGTCTATGGACATAAATCTCAAAGCTCCTGTTATCTACATACCTCAATCTTCTAGCTCCACCAATGTGGTTGTTGCTGATTTAGGCCTGATAAGAGTCCAGAACAAGTTTTCTTTAGTTCCTGAAATTAATTCTCCTCTACCTCCAGTGATTGATAAAATGGACATTCATCTAACAGAACTGAAGTTATCGAGGTCTGCATGCCCTATCTGTCCATATCTGATGCATTAATGAATGACAATAAATGTATCAAACTGTAAAACCATTTTAAGGGATTTTCCCATCTCCAAGATCCTATCTCAATATATAGTAGGTGTAATAATAATAATATAGCAAATACATCCAGTTAGAAATGTAGTACAGTTCTTCTGATTCGCTTTGTCTCTTTCTTCATGTGCAGGCATTGCAGGACCTTAGGTATCCATGGTTATGACCACTAATAGTCATAACCATGGATACCTAAGGTCCTGCAATGCCTGCACATGAGGAAAGACACATAGTGAATCAGAAAAACGTACTACATTTCTAATTGGAGGTGTTTACTCATATTATTACATCTACTATAATCTGTCATATATCTGGCACCTGCCTCCAACAGCAGCGACCAGAGGTAGTTCAGATTGCTGCAGTTTAACTCCTTAAATGCCACTGTGAAACACTAATTGCAGCATTTAGGTTGCATCTTATGGTTAATGCTGCAAAGAAAAAAAAATAGAAACTCCTAAGTTGCCTTTTTTTGGTCGCTGCACCTAACTCAAAAAATACAGTGAAAGTGATCGAAACATCATATGTACCCTAAATTGTAATCAACAAAAACTTCAGCTTGGCATAGTTAAAACAAGCCCTTAAACAGCACAATTGATGGAAAAATATAAGTTTGGAGTTTTGGGAAATGGTGACACAAACCATTTTTTATAACAAAATTCAGATTTTATTTAATCCACTAAAATGGTTAAAAAAAGTGTTTTATCTTCATAATCATATTGACCTGAAGAATTATGTTGCCATGTCCCTATAGACCGCACAATGTGCATCATAAAAAGTTATGGCTCAAGAAAGAAAGGAAAAAATAAAGCTGCAGAAATATAAATTGCCTGTGTCTTTTAGGGGTTAGTGATTGATAACTTAAATTTAGAAGATTGCTCATATTTTGTCATAAATTTTTTTTTTTGTTTACTAATTTGTCACTATAAAGTTGTTCGATCATTTGGTGACAACTTTGCAACAGAAGGGATTACTAAAAATTGTAAACTAAATCCTTTATTGCAGGACCATCATTCAAAATGGATCTCCCCAACCAGAACTTGAGCTATTGCAGCCTGTTAATCTGCTTGTGTCTGTACAGAGAAATCTATCGTCATCGTGGTATTCTCAACTGCCAGCCATGCAGATTGATGGGGACTTGAAGCCCATGCAGGTATAGTGGTGGTCCTTTTATTCCAGAATGTGTTGTGTGCATACATAATTGCCATCAAAATTATTCCACCCCCGTTGCTAATTCGATTTATAAGCAAAGTTTACAAACCAAACAAGAAAAAATTGAATCGCTCAACACAACAGCTATAACTAGTGGTTTCTCCAAATTCAGCATAACATGCAACTTTTAGTTACTACTGCAGTCACTTCCGAATGCTACGGAACTTCAGAGAAAACATAGTTTGTAAAAGCTGGCTGTGGACCATAGGAAGAGACATGACTAGTCCAATTCTGGCTTCGGATGGCTTATCCCTGCCCGCTCCAGTTGATTGACAGGTCTCTTCCATGTCTGTACATAAAATATTGAGTGGGTATCCGGCTGAATGAGCGCTCCCAGGGTCGCAAGGAATGAATATCCAAAAAAGATTTTCTTTGGCAGATCTTATATCAAGGCATTAAATAAGAAAGATGCATTTCAGATGCGGAGACCAAATATTACCAAAAAAGAGAGAATAGCAATTACTAAATTAAAAAACAATGGGAATATTATAATCAGGGAAGCGGATAAAGGAGGGGGTGTGGTAGTTCAAGATAGGGAGACCTATTTCAAAGAAGCATATAATATCTTATCAGACGTTAAATATTATGAAAAGCTAGAGGTGGATCCCTCAAAAGATTTTACAAGGGAATACCATGACCTGATTAATTATGCTCATACAACAGGTATCCTTCCAAAAAAAGAAAAAATCTTCTTAAGTAATAAAGAGCCATCAATGGCATTCTTTTACCATTTGCCGAAAATCCATAAGGATTGCAATAATCCTCCTGGACGACCCATCATCTCAGGAATAAATTCCCTGACTAGTCCACTCTCCCACTTTTATAGATTTGTACCTTCAGCAATATGTTAAATCTCTCGCTTCCTATTTAAAAGATTCCACTCAACTTATTCTTGAACTGAATACACTACAAGATAATTATCTCATGATTACAATGGATGTTAATGCACTGTATTCAAACATTGATCATGATTTGGGTATAAATGCAGTGAAATTCTTTCTACAGCAAGATAAGGATATGCCACAAGGTCAGGTAGATTTCCTTTTGAGAGGCTTAAATTTCATCCTCAAACACAAATCTTTTTGAATTTGAGGGACACCTCTATTTACAGAGGCTTGGAACAGCGATGGGGACTCGGGTAGCCCCAAGTTTTGCTAATCTATTTATGGGGCTATTCGAGTCCCAGTCGCCTCTTTGTTCCCCTAAATATAATAATAATATAGTACTGTATAAGCGCTATATAGACGACCTATTCGTGATGTGGAGGGGGCAGTAAAGAGGATGCTCAGTCTCTAATTAATGAATTGAATGGGAACACCTGGGGTATTACTTTTTCTGCTAATATCGAATCAGAAAAAGCAGTTTTTCTTGATTTAGAAATTACACATTTAGAAAAGAAAATAATAACGAAAACTAATTTCAAATCTGTTGATGTGAATGGCTACTTGGACTATCAAAGTACCCATTACATCAAATGGAAAAATAACATTCCCTTTAGTCAATTTCATCGAATCAGAAAAAATAATACTAAAGATTTGGATTATATCCGACAATCGGAGATACTCAAAAAGAGATTTAAAGAAAAGAAGTACCCCAAGCAAATTATCGATGAGGCTTATCTCTGAATAAAACCCAAACTGACTGTTTAGGGAATAAGGATCAATTGCCCCATAAGGAATCCAGGGATAATGACACTAAGAATATGAATAAATGGAACCCATAATTTTATTACCTCTTATAATAAGGGGAACCAATTGATTAGGAACATTTTGCAAAAGCATTGGCATATCTTGAAACAAGATCCTCTCCTACGAGATATATTGCCAACAAAACCAGGCATTACATTTAGGAGAGGAAAAACTCTAAGAAACCTCCTAGCACCTAGTCGTCTGAAAAAACTAACTCTAAAATCAGGAGGTAAACAAGTGTTATCTCAATCTAAAAACGTCTGTTCCTTTATTAGTACAAATAGATCCACACAGAATGGCACTTACAGGTGTTCTCAGAAAAAATGTCAGTGCTGTCATATAATAACTCATGGGTCCCAATATATTACATCAAATCGCACAGGGGAGACTTTTAATATCAAGGATCACCTGACCTGTACTAGTGACCATGTAATCTATGTTATTACATGTGATTGCGGTCTCCAGTACGTGGGTAGGACCACACAAATGGTGAGATCCCGACTTATTGCCCATAGATATAACGCTAAAAATGGCTTATTAACACATAGTCTCTCCAGACATCTCCTTACAACCCATAATAAAAAATTTAAAGTGAGACTTACACCGGTGGAGCAGATCCCGGCTGATATTCCCGACAGGATCCAACAACTTAATAAGAAGGCCTTCTGGATATATAGACTACGTTGCTTGTATCCTGATGACCTCAATGACAAATTGGAGAATATATAAAGTTTACGGAAATACCTTTATAATTAACGTTGTATTCAATGTGTATAATAATAATCACTCTTATTTACTATTCCCCTCTATTAGCCTTATATTATACACACATAATTTATATATACATTGGGCTCCGTTCAGTCATAGAGTTGTGAACATAGAGAGTACTCCATTACTCCATTCCTTGAAAAATATCTCCACACCATGTTGGTGTACTTCTCATCTATATATAGTTCTCCGAACCTCATGTGGAAAATTACTGTAAAGTTCCGCAGCTTCTGATTATGGTGTGAAATTTCCCTGATGTCGCGCTTACCTAGCAAAAGTATTTTGTTTCAGATATTAGATAATAGCAATTTCCTCTCTAGATGCCATATTACAGCTTTTTCTGATTAAGGTTGAATCACCCTCATCTAATGTAGACCTACAGTGATGGAGGCGTACCATCTGAAAACAGATTGGTAGCGCTCCACAGGTAAGATCGCTCAAGTGAGTCTATTTTTGAAACGGATCTACTGCTGCATATAGCACTTATTAACGTTGTTCTAAAGCCTATACTACGCTGAGATGTAGGGGAACAACTAATTCACACCACATATTGTACCAGACGACACTCAGGAGCGTTTGTTGTTTTTTTTTTCCACTGCATTTCTTTCCATTACTTCTAGTATACATACTAATGCGAATGTAACTTCCCTTATATCTAGGTTTATAAATAGATCCTTTTTTTGATATACCTATTGAATGAAACTTTTCTTATATCTAGGTTTATGAATAGATTTTTCTACCAATTTATTTTATTGTAAAAAGGAGAAGAGAGGAAAAGAAAAAGAAAGAGGGAGGGAGGGGGAAGGAAGAGAAGGGGGAAAAAGAAAAGGGAAAAAACATGATACTAAGGCTTTTTATTATAATATCTTTTATACTAAAATATTATTTTTCCTATGACAAGTTTTACAACCAATATGTTTTATAAAATTTGCATATTTTATAATTAGAAGGAATGCCGGAAAATCTTTACTCTGAGAAAGCTGAGTCTCTATAGAATGGGATTTGGGTGTGCCAGCTAAAACTAATTTACATGTGATTAAGATAATCATCTCATTGGTGGGTTTGCACTGACCATATAACCACCATTATTGACTCTCCTGCATTAGACCTGAGGAAGGCTATACATCTTTTATTTTAATAGCCGAAACGCGTTGTCTTATATATCCGTTTTATGTATCAATTATTTTTTATTTATGTACTTGAATAAATTCTCTGAAGAAGAAAATATTTTTTTTGGATAATCATTCCTTGTGACACTGGGAGCACTTATTCAGCCGGATACCCACTCTGAATCTCATGTCTGTACATAGGGAGAGACTTGTCATAACTGGCGCGAGGAGTAGAGAAGAAAGCCAGGGACGTCATTGGACTCGTCAGATCCCTCCAGCTATTCCCCGGCTGCCTCTTTAAAATAGTTTTTTCTTAAATAAAAGATATAAAGTAGCTTATAGCACTCCCCAATCAATAGCATCGAAAATATTGATGCAAGGCACAGTTCTGAAAGGCAGTCCAAATCCTTCCACATCCAAGAAATACAAATAAATTGCACTTCACAACTGTAGACCACCTTGAAATACAACTGAACATAAAGCAGCCCAGCCAGGTACACTTATCCAAGAAAAATATTTATTCTACTCCCATAGAGCACTTAAAATACAGCATTTATAAAATCAGTAGAAAGAAAAAACATGTATCCTGCCAGTACATGATTGCTTTATTTTAAGTGTTCTATGTGAATATAATAAATGCTATTTCTTTTTTTGGATAAGTTTACCTGACTGGACTTTGTTCATTTGTATTTCAAAGGGATCTACATCGTGAACATTTGGAGAGCTAGGATCTTTATTGTGTGATATATGCCTTGAACGGTCTCTTCCATCTTGAGCAGAGCCTATAAGTGTGCTGCAGGGAAGGAATCAAAAAGGTTTTTTTCGGATGTGCCATAAAGATCATGTATGCCGCAAAGGGCAATTTATTTATCTTTTCAACGAAAAGCTGCAGCATATTTGATTGGATTGCCAGTGTCTGATTTATGCTGCCTGTGGTTCGGGTAGCATGAATTTAATAACCGGTTCCCTTTAAGTGTTCATTAGAGAGTGTGTTTTGGTTATGACTGTTCTGGCTGAGTTACTAAGGAATCTTAACTCATTTCTCATGGGCAATAGCCTCAAGTTAATATTTTTGGCCTTGCGTGTTGCAACCTCTTCCTCAAATGCCAACCAAAATTTTATATGGAGTTTAAGTCAGGCGACTGTGACAGTCACTCCAGATTCTTTCAGGGCTTTTTCTAAAATCACATTTTGGTGTTTGAGGTGTGCTTGGGATCATTGCCCTGTTGTTCAAATGATGCCCTAACAGCGTGACCGTATGTATGCAAATCACATACTTGCAGTCACGCATTTGCAGCTACTGGTGCCGTCACTGGATAATCCTCACAGCACGCAATGTAAGCGATGTGAGGATTCACAAGTCTGCAGTCATATAGAGTGACTGCAGACTTGTAGACTAAGGCCGGACACTCTCTTTAATTATGTCCATCTTGCACTTCACACATTGCAAGTTTCCAGCACCAGAGGAAAGAAAGCGGCCCCAAAGCTTTACAGGTGTACTGCTATTGCTTCTCTATAGGTAGGATGTTCTGTTCAATGTATGCTTCATTATTCCTCCTCCAGACATGCCATACTGATCTACAGGCTGGTAAACAACTCCTTTAAGTCTTCGAGTTCAGGCGTGGAGGAGACCTTCAGCATTTAATATGCGCCTTGCTGTGCAAAATCAAACCTGACTGCCTACTGCCACAAAATCTTGTTGCAGGTCTTTTACAGTCATTTGATGGTTTGATGGTTCTTGAGCACTTTCCTACTTAGGAATCTGGTGACAGCCAGTGATGGCTTCCTATTTTTGCCATGTCCAGCTAGTGTAGCCAGTGTTTCTTTAGAACGTGTGAACTTCCAGCTGTATCACAAGGAACATTCAATGGCTTTGCTATCTTTTTGCATCCTTTTTCTTGATATACACTGCTCAAAAAAATTAAAGGGAATACTTAAACAGAATATAACTCCAAGTAAATCAAGCTTCTGTGAAATCAAACTGTCCACTTAGGAAGCAATACTGATTGACAATCAATTTCACATGCTGTTGTGCAAATGGAACAGACAATAGATGGAAATTATTGGCAACCACAGACCACATCTCAGTACCAATGCTTTCTGGCTGATGTTTGGGTCACTTTTGTATGTTGGTTGTGCTTTCACACTCGTGGTAGCTTAAGACGGACTCTACAACCCACAGAAGTAGCTCATCCAGGATGGCACATCAATGCGAGCTGTGGCAAGAAGGTCAGTGTAGCGTCCAGAGGCTGGAGGCGCTACCAGGAGACAGGCCAGTACACCAGGAGACGTGGAGGGGGCAGTAGGAGGGCAACAACCCAGCAGCAGTACCGCTACCTCCGCCTTTGTGCAAGGATGAACAGGAGGAGCACTGCCAGAGCCCACAAATGTGCATGTGTCTGCACAAACGGTTAGAAACCGACTCCATGAGGGTGGTATGAGGGCTCGACGTCCACAGATGGGTGTTGTGGTCACAGCCCAACATCGTGCAGGACACTTTGCATTTGCCACAGAACACCAGGATTGGCAAAGTCGCCACTGGCGCCCTGTGCTCTTCACAGATGAAAGCAGGTTCACACTGAGCACATGTGACAAACGTGACAGAGTCTGGAGACGCCGTGGAGAGCAATCTGCTGCCTGCAACATCCTTCAGCTTTACCGGTTTGGCAGTGGGTCAGTAATGGTGTGGGGTGGCATTTCTTTGGAGGGCCGCACAGCCCTCCATGTGCTCACGAGAGGTAGCCTGACTGCCATTAGGTACCGAGATGAGATCCTCAGACCCCTTGTGAGACCATATGCTGGTGCGGTTGGCCCTGGGTTCCTCCTAATGCATGACAATGCCAGACCTCATGTGGCTGGAGTGTCAACAGTTCCTGCAAGATGAAGGCATTGAAGCTATGGACTGGCCTGCCCGTTCCCCAGACCTGAATCCGATTGAGCACATCTGGGACATCATGTCTCGCTCCATCCACCAACGTCACGTTGCACCACAGACTGTCCAGGAGTTGGCGGATGCTTTAGTCCAGGTCTGGGAGAAGATCCCACAGGAGACCATCCGCAACCTCATCAGGAGCATGTCCAGGCATTGTAGGGAGGTCATACAGGCACATGGAGGTCACACACAATACTGAGCCTCATTTTGACTTGTTTTAAGGACATTACATCAAAGTTGGATCAGCCTGTAGTGTGTTTTTCCACTTTAATTTTGGGGGTGACTCCAAATCCAGGCCTCCATTGGTTAATAAATTTGATTTCCATTGATGATTTTTGTGTGATTTTGTTGTCAGCACATTCAACTTTGTACAGAACAAAGTATTCAATGAGAATATTTCATTCATTCAGATCTAGGATGTGTTATTTGAGTGTTCCCTTTATTTTTTTGAGCAGTATAGTATTCCTAACTGGAAACTGTCCGGAGAATGAACATGTAACTTCTTTTTGTAGCTTTGCGGTTTCTGAACTCTGTAGCGGTTAAAAGACTGAATATGTTGTGCACAACAATATTGTTTTTACATTGCTGGGCACTATGATAATTTTTTGTGGCGTTTTTTCATGTGGATTCCAGATGGATTCTGCCTGAAAAACGTGTATACATACCCTATTAACAGTTACATTGAAATAAGAAAAATTGATATTCAGCAGATTCAACTTAGTCAGCAGATTGAAAATCATCATTTGTAATTTTATGGTCCGAGGCCCTGAATTAAGATTTGTGAAGGCGTTCATTCTGCTAATTCTGTTTTACTTAAAAAATGTTACCCCTTAAAATGACTAGGTTTTTTTTAACTAGTTAATATATTAAGTATAATATGTGTTTGTGTGTATGTAATAATAATACACAATTACTTTTTAGATTGCCTTGAGTCAAGATGATCTCACCATCTTAATGGGTGTTCTTTTTGAGAATCTTGCTGAAACTCCATCACTTCCAAGTGCACCCCCAACATCGGTAGCAGTTAGGAGAGTTATAAGGGAGACGAGTATGTCTTCTCAACAAACAGGTACAGTAAAGAAATGGGTAATTGTTTTTTACTCCATTTAAAAAAAAAAACAAAAAAAAACAGAACTTAATATTTGAAGAAAATGTAATCTGTCTTGCCAAATAATGATTACAATAGGATTGGACCTTTTCTTCCTCCTCATTGTCATCTTCAAGATTACCAATTAGACATGCACTGAGTTTTTACAACCCAACTCAATAATTTTGTTTTGGCATAAACTTTATACTTAAGGTTTGCCTTCAGTCTTTTATGGGTGCTGCGAATAGTTATACAGATACAATAGAATACAGTTAATATTGTAGGAAACCTGTATTTAACTGGTAAAAATGTTCTCCCAGATATTTAGTTTCGGTGATTTCTGGCGTCCGCTTGTCCATTCTTGGATTGCTACTGGATGTGTTTCCTTCTTTATGATCTAGGCTTTCGACTCTATTATAGACTGGCAAAACCTATTAAACAGTTTCACTCCAACCACATTTAACTGAAAAAGTAATGAGACACGTTGGATATTTAATTGAATGCGCCCAAAAAGTATTTGAATAAAACATAACTTTTTATCTATCGCTGATTATTCGTGAGTATTAGTTGTCACTGCCCAATAAAATGTAACTGCTTTGTACAGAAAAAACAGACTCCGAATCTAACCAGGATTCCAGCGATGAGACAGCAGCTGTGACGCTGAAGTTTGGCTTTAATTTTGAATCCCTCTCCATTGTGCTCTACAATAATGATAGTAGTAAGGTGAGTCCATTTTTTTACTGCATTCCTGTCAAATAAATCTATTCTCATAACAATGGATTTCATTTTATTGCTGGAAATAGATTGGAGGGATTTTAACTCATAAACCTCTCTCCTAATAGATAAAAATCTACAGGACATTCGTCAGTCTTAAATAGTTTTAAGACTGACATAAATTTTGGTTTGCAAGAAGTTTGCTCCTTCATTGTTTTTATATCTTTTAGTCAGATGTTTCTTTGGTTAGTGATGTACATTTATAAGCTTTTCATAAGTTTTTATTCTTTTATTGACAAATAGTTCAAATTTATGTAAAGACTCAATATCTACAGCGTTGACCTTTATTTTTGAAGACTTCTGCAGTTCACCCTGGCAGATGGATAATGGCTTCTGTGACAAATCCTGTCTGATGATAACCATTCTTGTCTAATCAGTGATTGGAGTTTATCACATTTTCTGTGTTTTTGTTTGTCCATCCACTTTTTGCAGATTGACCACAGATTCTCAATGGGATTGAGATCTGGAGAGTTTCCTGACCATGTACCCAAAATTTGTCGCTGTCATGTTGATTTTAAGCAATTAGGTCTTGAATTTAAAATGAACACAGGTATATTAAAGGGAACCTCGCATTTTGTACATACAGACCGATCTGTGGACAGTATGTTATAGAATAGGAGAAGCACAGCAGAATGATATATAAGTTTGTTAGAAAAGATTCTGTGTAACTTTTATTTTGTTCTCTCTATCTTTCTATGTTTCTATGTTCTTCATAGAAATGCATTGTGTTTGTATACATCTGAGCCCGCTGGGCGGTCCTACTGTTTGTCAGCTTTCTCTGCGTGTACAGTCAAACAGGGAAGACTGTCAATCACTGAGTGGAACCACACACTGGACTCATATGCAAGCACCAGGAATTTCAATGGAATGCAGAGTTTACTAAAAGTTTTCCCACAAAAATGTGTATCCATCTGATCAGCTCCTCCTGCACTATAACATCCAGCCGGAGATTAGATACTATTTTCAACATGACAGGTTCCCTTTAAACTATTGTGCAGGACTTATTTTTCATTTATGACAAGGACTCAATCACATCCCATAGACATATATGCTGTGTCCGTACAAATGTATCTAACTGCACTTAAAAAAATAAACAAAAAAAACAAAAACATTTACCCACCCTCTGCACTGGATCTGACTGAGAGTAAGGAAGAAATTTCCTACCTTTATTATGGTCCCGTTTTTCGTGTTGCAATCTCTTTGACCTAAAAGACATATTGAAGATCGGTTCCTTTTGTACTTGTTGTGAACTAAATAAGACCTGGGCTTGGGCCAGCCGGACTTGATTGGAGGCTGATCTCTTGCCTCAATGTAAACAAGATTTATGAAAATGATAAGGAATTGAACAAAAGTTAGTTGCAAAATTTCTCATTAGACAACCAATAAACTTGATCTACATAAACGCAGGAAGCATATTTAAAGGGGTTGCTCCACGAGCAAAATACATTTTTAATCAATAGATCTTGGAGTAAAAATAAGTTCCACAATTGCATGTATTAAAAATATGTTCCTGTGCTGAGACAATGTTATAAATGTGCGCCTGCTGTGTACTGTGTAATGGCTGTGTCTGACCGTACAGGAACATGGTCTGATCATACCACATCTCCTGGGCAAGGGGAAAAGTAAAGGAGAATATATAGAAAGGATTGCATGAAATCAAAGCTGCTGCTTTTTGTGAGGTAAAACATTTCCCTGCCTGTTTAAAAACCTTTTTACGTCACAGAAAGAATCAGCTGTGATCCCCTGCTGTAATGTCTGTATACTCCTTTCCTTTCTCCCCTTGCCCAGGAGCTGTGGTATAATCAGACCATGTTCCTGTACGGTCAGACACAGCCATTACACAGTACACAGCAAGGGGCACATTTATAAGATTATCTCAGCACAAGAACATTGTTTGTAACACCTCCATTGTGGAAATTTATTTTTAGTCCAATATCTATTTATTAAAATGAACTTTGTTAGTGTGAAAACCCCTTTAATCTAATAGGCTTCCAGAGGATGATGTGCTGTTTTTTTTATTAGGTGGCTTCTGATTGGCTGCATAATGAAAACTTACGCCTGGGAGAACTGAGGCTTCATCTTCTGTCATCTTCAGGAAAGATGAGTGCCGATAGCTCAATGGACTTTTCATTTCAACTCAAATCGTGCACTCTTGATGATCTTAGGGAGGGAGTAACCAGAGCCACATCCAGGTCAGTCCGTTTAGAGACTCTTCACTTTCTTTTTTGTTATGTTATCTTTCAAACCTTTCGTCTCCCCTAAACAATGTAATCTTGATGCTGCTTTTCCTCAGTGCAATTTTTTGAATTGTGCTGGAATGATTTGTGAACGCCCTGATACTTAAGAACCAAATATGGGCCGACGCGGCCATTTATAAACCTACATCTCGGACTGCTTTTGTGGTGTTGGATTTTTTTCGGCCGATAATACAGCCAGTGCTTATGATTAGCTGAAAAAAGTCTAACATGCCTGATTGGTCTTTAGATTGATAACAGACATTTTGTTGATGGGGCATAGCTCGAAATGATAATTCATTCATTTGCCAAAGCAACACACAATCACTAGTTATGGTCAAAATTACCCTATTCAACCTTTGTTTCTGATTTGGATAAGGCCCTTAAGAATGTATGGTTATGTGACCAAGTTATATTCTTTTATGGAGTCTAATATAGCCTCATTTAGAAGAAGAATGCTAAAAAATTTAATTTAGCATTTTATTTATTTACCCTTTATTTAACTTGTGCATTATTGCTATGAATTTACTTAAAATAAAAGCTGTTCCTGATCCTCTAAATGCATGTAAACATCAGCATGACTGATCTATCATTTACTCTTTACCAGAATGATTGACCAGAAAGATGCCTCTTGCACACGAAGTATGATTGATATCAACTATAAGCAAATAGGACAAGATCGTTCTATCACGGCCATCTTAGAGAAACTCTTTGTGTGCGCAAGTGTGGAATTCCTTATGACTGTAGCCGACTTCTTTATTCAGGCCATGCCTCAGAGTCCGGCCACAGAAAGACCTCTACAGATCAATTCCAGGCCGTCCACCCCAACCAAAACTAAAGCAGACAGAGGAGGTATGCTGTATTTTATTTTTCTTTTCTAATCATGCAGCAGTGCTTATTAGTGGAATATCATCTTAGAAAGGGCTCTGATATAGAAAAGTAGATCAGTACAGATTAACTTTGTAATGGTCTTTATTAATAAAGGGCTTAAGCTATTATCACTAAACTTGACATTAATTTTGTAGTTTTCATAAAAATAAATATATAGGAGAAGAAACTTCCATGTTGGTCTCCTCTGACATCATGAAATGTTCCAGAAGGTAATAGGTAAACATATACCACTGTTATTACTCATTTGACTTTACTCACAAGATACAGTAAATCGGTGATTAGAATCAAGTAAATATACAAATAATCTGGAAAAAGCACCAGCTAGACTTTTACATGGGGCTTAAGCCCTTTATTAACCAGAAAATGTAAAAAATTACAAACAAATAAACTTCTAAGTATTAGGTTAGGAGAGTATTTTGCCCGAGTTTCAGTAAGTGCTGCACCTGAAGATTGGGTGACGGGCAAGTCCCACCACTTTCACCACACTATTTGGGCGCAGACCCTATTTTTTAGACTTGTTTAATTTTTAATGAAACTTCAATGTTTACTAGTTTTTCCCATAAAGATATGGTGGTGTGATCTCTGCTCCATCCAGCGCACATCAATAGCCTTCCAGCCCATTAAGAGCGCTTCTCTCAGGAAAACCCTATGAGATGATGAAGGTCTATGGTGTCCTCATAAGATTCTGAATTAACATATCTCAGCCATGTAATCCTTATGAGCCGCTACTATTTGAATCTCAGAACAAACCCATATTAGATGCTAGAAATCAGCATGGGAGCATTTTGACCCAATTACAGAATTTTGGTCCAAATCCAAAGTTAATTAATACTTGTTGTAAACACCTCCACTCCTTGGAGACAAAAGGCCCCATGCATCAAAGCTTTTACGCCAGAATTCTGGCTTAAAAGCTTTGAAAAGTTGCAAAATTTAGCAACAACTTGGAGCTGCACCTAAATTTTGCGACTTCTGGCATCTTTTCCCAGCTTTTCCAAGCGCCACCGTCAAATTCATGACGAGCAGTGGTGTTCAATACACCCCAAATCTTACTCCAGCAGGTGCTGGAGTAAGAATATTTAAAATATATAGAATATATAAACGTGTGCATCGCAGTAGGTATGAGGGACAGGGAGCCCAATTGTTTTTTTCACATTATTCCCCAGTTGTATAACCCTTTACTAATACCACCCTCTTGACAAGCACTGCACTGTATTTTGGCTGCAGTGTGCCATATTGCTTACCTGGTTGTGTCTTCTAAGAATTTCCTCACCACAGTGTCCATGCTTGTCTGGTGTTAACTGGATAACAGTGCCAGTGCATAAATGAAAACCACATAAGAAATAGAGACAATAGTGCCCGCTATGTAGGAATGTCGAAAAAGCCACAAAGAAACCACATGGAAATGCTCATTAATGGATGTCAACCACGTAATAGCATCAAAACATACTAGCCCTGTAGTGTTAACAATAGAGTACAGCAGACCCTATAGTAGTATCTGTACAGTGGTGCAATCACATAACAGTACTGATAGCATACTTGTAGCCATGTAACCTTTATCATCAGTTTATAAGCACATTCTCACTGGCATGCAGTCAATATATGTTACTACTTGGAGATTTATTACAGCAAAATAGCCATCAGAAGTAAGAGAGGGCCTGACAACAGAAAAATGTCTATTTTGGTAATAAATACTGTGAATTTGCGCACCTTGGCATATGGTAGTGTCCACACAGGCTCGAGGTATCTTTGCCCAAAGTGGCAGATTTATTAAAGTTCATAAGTCTGCACCATAAATAAATGTACAGCTTTCCGGCATAAAGCAGAAATAAAACAAAAATAGTCTATAAGGCAAAATGGCTCAGCCGTCCAGATATCACTGAGCTTAGTCCGACTCTCATCAGGACTGACCAGCACAGCATGTCTTTCCACCTGTCCACACAGAACCCAGATTGAAGTAGCTGAGCTGCTTTAAATAGCCTGCTCAACTCCCGGTGTGCAGATATGGGAGCAGCCAGTCCTGGCCATCTCTTCTGACTGCTCCTAAAAACCCGGACCCATGCTACCCTATTATAAAAAAACCTCTCAGCATTACTGTGCTTCAGCTTGCTTCTCCTTTCTGTTAATCACCAAGGCTAACCACCTCTGTGACAAATCTCCCATTGAGGACCTGTCCGGCTGCAACTTTACAATACATATTATAAAATACATTTGCTATATATATGCATTACTTCTAGTAGCTGTTAGCCAGGAATCAGCTCCCAATCATTTAATGTCTGTGCACACTAACATAAAGGTACTCTTCCACTGCCTCTGACAGATGAGCTACAATCTGCTTCACTATTTTTTTTTCTAATAAAAAGGAAACCTAATCGTATTAAAAGTTATCCTTCATACTGATGCAATAGTTTCCATTTAAAAGGGGCTGTGACAGATCTGAATAGCGCCTACTACATTGTAACTTTAGAATGCAACATATCAACTTATGGAAGATATAGATTGGCGGCTATATTTACTGTTAGTGACACTTAAAGACAAAGTACATAGTAGTCTGAGACGTGGGAGCTGGTTTTGGGGGTCTGAAGGATTGGACATGTCAGGATGGGTTTTGACTTTACAGTATGGAGCAGATGTTTCTCATTGTATGACTCATATTAATCAGCTATTTGCTTAGAGAAAAGCTTATATTCCCTTTTTCTTCCTCCTCATGTGACACTAGTCTGTCAGAAGAGTAAGCAGTAATTATTGACCCAGATATATTCCTGTAATAAACCTCCTGTTGTCAAGCTTTGCGACAGATTTAATTAGATTTTCTATGTAACAGAACACCCTACTCTTTCATAGTTTTGTAAAGCCTAGTAACCTTTTTCCATCCTGATTTCACAACATACAGTAGAACAAAGCACGTACGAATAAAGCAGGTCAGATTAATGTCACTTCAATGTCTTCTAAGCTCTGTCTCATGAAAAAGTTTCACAAGCTTCAGAAAAGTCTATTGTGAGTGTTTTTGTTTTATGTTCTCATTTTAACCTAGTTTAGATCTTCATGAGAACAGTTGGTTTCATTTACGCTGAAGGATGAGTAGCACTTTTTTTTTATGTGTGAGGCAATCTGTATGAATGGTGGCAAAATTAATATATGCAGTCGTCGTAGAGTAGCATAGAACAAGTTCCGTTTTGCATGGGTCATCAACGTAATACACACTTGGAAAAAAGTGTTGGTACCCTTTTGGTAGAGTAAGAAAAACCCACAATGGTCTCTGAAATAACTTGAAAGTGCCAAAAAGTAATTTTCGATTTAAATTAACTGAATATCAACTAGAATTCAAACCTGATACAGCTGGAGCTGTTTGCTCACAACGATTGGGCCCTACGGATAGGGCATCAATGTAAAAGTAGTGGACAACTTCTTTAAAGTTCTTTACAACTTCCAGTTTGTCGCCGTCCATATCAAATGTCTCCCAGTCGTACCTGGCAGTATTCAATCTCTTTGTCTTCTTTATGTTAAGTATCAGTCCCATGTTCTAGCTTTCCATCATGACTCTCTGTAAAAAGTCCTTCATTCCATCTATGATTGATGCTATCAAAGTTGTATTATCTGCATATTTTAGATTGTTGATTATTCATCCAACAATTTTGATTTCTTCTTCTTTTTCGGCAAGTCCAGCCTTTCTGAAAATAGCCTCTGCATATAAATTAAAAAGAAATGGTGACAGGATGCAGCCTTGTCTGATTTCTTGCTCTACTTCGATTCATGCCGTGTACTTTTCGGACTGTTGCTTCTTGGTCGATGTAAAGGCTCCTAATGAGGCTGATCAGATGGTTCGGCACACCAATATTCTTCGTGGTATCCCGAAGTTTCTGGTGATCAAAACAGTCGAAGGCTTTGATGTGGTCAAAGCAAAAATAGATCTCTTTATTGCAATCTTTTGACCTTTTCCCATATCCATCTAATGTTTGCAATCACATATTTTGTTCCTGTGCCTTTTCTGAATCCTGCTTGTTCCTCTGGCAGTTTTTTTGTCAATGTAGGGCGGTTGCCGTATTTGTAGGATCTCTAGTAGTATTTTGCTGACATGAGGTATGAGTGCAATAGTCCAATAAACACTGATCTTGTCCAGTCCTTGGGCCATTTACTAGTTGTCCATATCTGTTGACACAGGCGTGTGATGACATCAACTGCTGCTTCAGAAGAATTTATTAGCTCTCTTGAAATATTCATCCTTCTCATCCAGGCACTCTGTTGTCTGACAAGCTTTAACGCAGCAACGACTTTGTCTTTCAGGATGTTCGGCTCTCTGTTATTTCCAGTCTCTGTTTCTTCTCGTATCACCATCGTTCTTGTAGAGGTGCTCCATGTACTCTGTCCTTCTTTATTTAATCTGTTCTGGCTCAGTTATTTTGTCAGATTCCCTTTAAGATGCAAGTTAATCCATTGAAGGGACCATTTGATGAAGCATACGGAGTCCGTCATTCGTTCATGGCATGATATACACTGTGTGCCGAATTATTAGGCAAGTTGTATTTTAGAGGATTATTTTTATTATTGATCAACAACTATGTTCTCAATCAACCCAAAAGACTCATAAATATCCAAGCTTAATATTTTTGGAAGTTGGAGTGGTTTTTTTTTAGATTTGACTATCTTAGGAGGATATCTATTTGTGCAGGTAACTATTACTGTGCAGAATTATTAGGCAACTTAATAAAAACCAAATATAATCCCATCTCACTTGTTTATTTTCACCAAGAAAACCAATATCCGTGCACAAAATTTAGAAATAAACATTTCTGACATGCAAAAACAAAAAAGAAAAAAATTAGTGATCAATATAGCCACCTTTCTTTATGATGACACTCAACTGCCTTCCATCCATAGATTCTGTCAGTTGCTTGATCTGTTTTCGATCAACATTGCATGCAGCAGCCACCACAGCCTCCCAGACACTGTTCCCAGAGGTGTACTGTTTTCCCTCCCTGTAGATCTCACATTTTATGATGGACCACAGGTTCTCTATGGGGTTCTGATCAGGTGAACAAGGGGGCAATGTCATTATTTTTTCTTCTTTCAGACCTTTACTGGCCAGCCACGCCGTGGAGTAGTTGGATGCATGTGATGGAGCATTGTCCTGCATGAAAATCATGTTTTTCTTGAACGATACCGACTTCTTCCTGTACCACTGCTTGAAGAAGTTGTCTTCCAGAAACTGGCAGTAGGTCTGGGAGTTGAGCTTCACTCCATCCTCAACCCGAAAAGGTCCCACAAGTTCATCTTTGATGATACCAGCCCATACCAGTACCCCACCTCCACCTTGCTGGCGTCTGAGTCGGAGTGGAGCTCTCTGCCCTTTACTGATCCAGCCTCTGGCCCATCCATCTGGCCCATCAAGAGTCACTCTCATTTCATCAGTCCATAAAACCTTTGAAAAATCAGTCTTAAGATATTTCTTGGCCCATTCTTGACGTTTTATCTTATGTTTCTTGTTCAAAGGTGGTCGTTTTTCAGCCTTCCTTACCTTGGCCATGTCCCTGAGTATCGCACACCTTGTGCTTTTTGATACTCCAGTAACGTTGCAGCTCTGAAATATGGCAAAACTGTTGGCGAATGGCATCTTGGCAGCTTCACGCTTGATTTTCCTCAATTCATGGGCAGTTATTTTGCGCCTTTTTTGGCCAACACGCTTCTTGCGACCCTGTTGGCTATTTGCCATGAAACGCTTGATTGTTCGGTGATCACGCTTCAAAAGTTTGGAAATTTCAAGACTGCTGCATCCCTCTGCAAGACAGCTCACAATTTTGGACTTTTCAGAGCCGGTCAAATCTCTCTTCTGACCCATTTTGCCAAAGGAAAGGAAGTTGCCTAATAATTAAGCACACCTTATATAGGGTGTTAATGTCATTAGACAACACCCCTCCTCATTACAGAGATGCACATCACCAGATTTACTTAATTGGTAGTTGGCTCTCAAGCCTATGCAGCTTGGAGTAGGACCACATGTATAAAAAGTATCATGTGATCAAAATACTCATTTGCCTGATAATTCTGCACACAGTGTAAAGGAGTGATGTAATCCGCCTCGTGTGTAAAGATTTTTACATCCACCTTATTGATGAACATTCATGCAGATGTTTCGTAGCAATTTTTGATTTTTAATAAGGCAATGAGTTTTTCTACTTCTATTTGTAGGCCATAGCCCTCTTTACATATTTGCGGTTTGTTGATACTAAGAAAAGCAAAATAAGAGAACCATTTCTTGATTACAGGAAACCTGAAAAGCTAGACTTCTGTTGAAATGCGCTTCAATTCTGTATACTGCATACATAAGGATCAGCAGATCTGTAGCGGATATGTAATTTATAAATATTGTAAACGTTTTACTTTGATCTATAATTAAATCAGAGCTATGGATTAATGTTTGAGGTTAGAGGATGTTGGTGCCTAGAAATGCAAATATGTTTCCCAGTTCAATCATGCATTGGTGCAAATACTGCCTGACTGAAAGGAATTTACTAATACACAAGCCAGACTGCGAAAATAGATCTTGCGAAAAGAGAACACCATGTACAATTAACAATTAGAGGTGACGGGGAGCTTGGCTTTGGTTTATTAGGCTGGAAGTGAAGCCTTGACAAGCATTTGTGTTTATCTCGTCCTTTTTACAATGTGCTTCCACTGAAGTGTCTCTCTACAAAAATATCACAGCATTACTTAGCTTTGTCATCAGAGTCATAATAAAAGTTTACACCACTGATTCTTGACTGTTAAGGTGAAGGCTGTAGAAGTATAACTGCATCTAACAAAAAAAAACACCCCTACCCTAAATGTGTTCAGAGGACAGATATCCTCTCTGATTGGTAATGGGGTGACAAAATGAAGAAAACATCCTCAAATAACTCCCATGAAGTCGCCAATGTCTTAAAACACCAGAAAGTAAAACTTTTCATTCTGCTGCTTGACTGTGTATTGTTCCTCAAATATCGCACACTGCTGGCCTTTAAAAGTACAATGTATTACATACAACCAGAAATGGTTAACGTTGATATTTCTAGATATTTTGAGTATTTTCTAAATCCAGCCTGTGTGCCATTCTGTGATATGCAGACGTTTAAGCTTCTACTTATGAAGCGGAGGCAGCAGTCTTGGGGATGCGGAGGTTGGGGGCAGAATTGCTGACCGTTTCCATTTAAGTGAAGATAAAGTTTGCTAAAACTAATTCTTCTAAATTGTAATACAGCTCTGAGCTCTATTCACAATTCTGCAGATTTCAGAGCAGAAATCTCCCATCATTCCATGCTGGATAAATGTCTGCGCATAGGTTAATTGAAATTTGTATTCTGGAAAGGATCAGCTTTTCCCCATTCACAGTAATCTAATGTAGAGAAAATATCACTCTACGTTATAGGAACTTTTTGTTGCTTTTTTGGGATGTGTCTGTTAACAAGCTTGTTGACCAGGATCGGTAGAATTGTGAAAGTAAATATGAGTTAAGTGTATGATTAGATCAAGCAAGCGGACGCACTGAGGGAGAGCTTCAGGGAACTACGCTTGAACACCGTTACAATGGGCCCCCTGGGATCCGAAAACCTGACGGAGTACACACCTAAATGCCCTGTGCACATGGTGATTTTTATGAGCAGCATCTCCATGTCCGGGGTAATCGGGAAAAGGCAGCTTGAAGCACCATCCTCTGCAGGCAGAAAAATCCAAGATGGCGCTGGCACGCCTTCAGAGCTTGAAAAGCAGCTGCAGTTAATGCAGTGGCGAAGCAGGCCAGCTTTCCAGAATAGCGACAGGCAAAAAAAGTATCCTCCCTAACAGAATCACCAAACTACCAAACCATGATCATTCCATAGTGCCTATGGGGAATACCAGAGACCGGGATGTACATAATTCTAGGGACCCTTTAACTCTACAATCTCATACAAGAGCTGATCAAAATACCCTAGACCAGCAGACAACTGAGAACACGTTGAGAGACGTGCTTATGGTTGGAACACATTGCAACTCTGCTATATCCTCAATTGAAAACCAAATGGGCCTGCTGAAGGAGGAATTCTCAAATATGCGACAGACTTCAGAAAGTGTCTGACCGTACCTCAGCAGCAGAAGGGAGAATCAGTGACTTGGAGGATAAAATACCCCAAGTAGAACAAGACTCCTCCAGACAAAAATCAGCAGATCTCCGCTCTACTAGCCAAAGTGGATGGTATAGAAAATAGTCTAAGAAGAAATAATGTAAGAGTGGTGGGAATCCCTGAAAAATCCGAGGAAAGTAATTCTGAGTTTTTTGAAAAATGGCTACTCTCACTGTTTGGCGCTTAATCTCTGTCCTTGCTCTATGTCGTGGAGAGGGCTCACAGAGTACCTACTAGGCCACTTTCACCTGGGGCCCCTCCACGGTCCGTCCTAATAAAATTGCTCCATTACCAGAACAGAGATGCCATCCTTAAAGCTACTCGTAACCAAGGGGACATATCTTTTAATGGCCAAAAAATATCCTTCTTCCCAGACTACTCCATAGAAGTCTAAAAAAGGAGAGTGCAGTATCTGGACCTACACAATTGGCAAATTCCCTACTCTATGCTATATCTGGGAGAAACTTTCTTCTTCTGTCATCCTAAAGATGCGCTCTGTTGGATGGACCTGAATGAGCAAATATTACGCTGCAACGTTGACGTTCCAGAATCCTAAATCAGTTGCCTCTGGTGATTACCCGATAGTTTGTTGTAGCCATAATCCTTGTTAATTAACGCACAGCCCAGTGGAACCATATGTCCTTTTGTTATTCTGTTATGGCTGGCTCCCAAGTAACGACTTCTTTCTGTGAATAATCTGCAAGTTTACGCTATGCCTGGTTGCAGGATGAACTGGTGCCCTCTTCCATCTGTTGGAGTCAGATGAAATTGTAATTTTATGTAGTTTGTTTAGGGGGTTTTGTGTGTTCAAGATATGCTACACGGTTCAGTATACATTAATGTCAGCTATCTCTTTTATGGTTAACCAGGGGCATTATGGCATTCTGGCCTGGATACACATGGAATTCATTAATGACTATCACACTTGCTTCAATCCATGCATAGATGAGAACTTTGGCTGACAATGTTAACTTCCGCTCTTGAAATGTCCGAGGTTTGGGTGACACTGCAATGAGACTAGCTATGATGGAATTTATTCTGAACCATTTGCCTGCATTTGTGTGCCTGCAGGAAACTCATTTAGAAAAAGATAATACCACCTCCATAAATTGCTTGTGGATTACCCATAGATTTCACTCTGCCTTCTCAATCTATACTAGAAGTGTTCGTGTCCTGATTCATAGTTCTATCTCATTTGAATTATTTTCTTCTAAAGTTGATGGCGAAGGCGGATTTGTTAGTATGCACTGCAGAATATGCTTCTAAGAGCTCCTGTTGATGGTCGTCTGTGTCTCCTTTCCCTATTTGTTTTTCTACTGACAAATTTTTACCTTTAAGATCCCAAAGCAGCTTATGTGACATTTGCTAATGTATAATTTCATAGATCTGTTAGATCTCCCATTGTTATTATGTTTATATATTCTTCCGTATCTTTTACGTGTATATATATATATATATATATATATATATATATATGTATGTGTATGTATGTATGTATGTATATATATATATATATATATATATATATATATATATATATATATATATAAATATAATATAATATAATATAATATATATATATATCATTATTATTTTTTTTTTTTTCTTCCTCTTTTAGAACCTGCAACATCGAAGAGATTGAATTTGACGGCATTAATCTTGGATCCTGAGATAGTGTTTGTAGCCAGTCTTGCAAAAGCAGATGCCCCTGCCTTAGCTGTGTCTTTTCAGGGCAAATTTACACTTTCTGATGTAAACTCTGAAAAGAAGTTGAATGCCGTGGTAAAAGAATTCAAAGTTTTGGCCTGTCCTTTTCTCCGACAGCTAAGAGGCAGCAACATCACTACGGTATAACTTTAATAAAACTACAAAATATGGATTTAAAGTACCAATGCTTCATGCAGCCTGCATCTTCCTTCTCTGCATAAGTCATAGCCCTCGCAGACAAAACAAAAATGACTAGACTGACCAATCCTTGTGTTTCTATCTCAATATTTTATCTATATAAATGGCTTTTTTTATTTTTTAGAAATATTTTACGTCATTTTACAAAATAGCCTAAGCTGTAGGATGAACTGTTTTTTGAGATCATAGACCTCATTAAAGCATAAATCTACTACTCACCATAATTAAGAATTATGATTATCTTGCTCTGGTGGTCAGCATGAAGATGTGACACCGTATTCTGCTTTTTATTTGTAGAATACCCCTTTGTTTGATCATGGGCATAGCTATAGTTGATGTAGCTATCATACCCAGTGAATTTGTGGCTCAAGCAAAGGGTAATCTTGTATATAAAAAGACACCAGAGATAGAAGTGGCACTTAGTGTTATACCCTAGTGTTGAAATGCTGTAAAATGTCTTGTTGTCACTAGTTATATATAATTAACATGTTTGAAGTGTGTATTGTACTTAGATAATACAGCCCTGTTCCCTGCATTTGGAAAATACATCATCCATTACCGGAAGCCAGAAAGGCAGCCTGAATGTAGAAGAAGTTATCATAAAGGTACATTTCGGTGTGACCAATTTAAAACTTTTATAATATATTCTATATAAACAAAGTACCAATACAAGTGGTTAATTCTGATAAATTCTCTGCTTAACCTTTTCTGGTCAGGGGGCCAAATTGTCGAAATGTACAACGCTCAAGGGCCTCAATAAAATCTACGGTATATGCCATAAATGTCTGATAGTTGGGGGGGTCCGCTTTTGGGATTTTGACCTGTTGGGACAATATGTATCTTCTATTCAGCACTTCCATGTAAGAAGAGATGAGCTTGCAGACTCTGGGAGTTAGAGAAACAGCTGAGAATTTCACAGCTTCTCAAAACTATGCATAGAGGAACAATGTTAAGAAACTGCACTCATTTGTAGCCACTAGAATTGGGCATTTTTATTCAACTGGAAATGAATTCTACTGGAAATTTACAAAAATCTGTTTTCTCCATGTAACACCCCTTTAAGCCTCCTCCGTGGGCAGGGTGTTTGGTAGTTCTCACCTCAGTATAGCGCCGTTCCTCAACCCGAATCTTGCTGGGAGTTGTAGTGGGATGTATGAGGGTCTTCCTCTTCTTCCTGGGGTCGACTCGGGAAACCCCTGTATACACTCCTTTATACACTCACAAAGAGATGAGGTTGAAAACATAAACAGGTTTATTGTGAAGGGAGGTAAATGGTAAATATGGTAGGGGGAATGGCATGTAATAATGAACAAACAGTATTTACAATTGACACATACAAAGAATTAGTTAAGGCTTTGCAGTTAACCTGAAAAATAGGGATGACACTTTCCCTTTAAGGAGCAACAACACACTCCTAGCTAACACTACTAAACTATAAATGGCTGCAGCCTTGGACTGCAATACAGTTCAGGGTTGGGCCCAGTTGCCGCAGGATGTTGGAGCTCTTGGTTGGTGCACATAACAAAGAAGCAGTATATCCTTCACTGATAGTCCGTCCTTTTATAGCTTCAATTGTGTGGAACCACAAGTCTCATAATAGCTCAGAAACCGTTCTCTTATTAACTCAACAGCGGAACCGCAAGTCCCATAATAGCTACTCACTTGTCCATGTAGCTGTTCTGTAGTCACACGGGGATCCAGTCTTAGGGCTGCAGGGTCCGTATGCCTTGGACACTGTGGATGGATGGCAGAATCGGTCCCTTGGTTAGGCAAGGTGGTGACGGACATCTCCTGATAAGCTGACTAGTCTGCAGATGTGGTTCACCTTCTTCCCTCACACACTGTGGGGCCAGACGTTTAGCACTCACTCTGTGCCTCTGTCCCCTGCTCTCCAGGATCAGACGCTCACATTTCTGACATGGTGGACTGCAGGCTTCTCTCTCACTGCTCTTAGCTCCAACCTTTTTCTCCAACCTGTTCAGCCAGTCAGTCTCTTCCTCTGCTGCATCTCCTTCCTTATAATACAGAGAGGAGCAATGTCCACTGGAAGTTGTAGTCCAAGACAGTGCAGCATAAGATTCACCAATGTCTGCTGCTGTGAATGGCTGTGTAATCCTAGCAATTCCATTGTCTGTACACACAGATCTTACTACAGGGGTTACACTCAGAATGCGGATTTTCTGTAATTTTCTCTCCTCGAATTCAGTCAAATGGTGGCCAGCTGAAATATAGAGATTTGTTCATCTCAACTGGTCACTATTGATGAGCGAGCGTGCTCGTTTAACCCTTTGACCGAGCATGCTCGGGTGCTTACCGAGTAGCTTCAGCGTGCTCGTATATTATGTTTGAGTCCCTGCGTCTGCATGATTTACTGCTGTAAAACAGCCTCAACACATATGAGGATTCCCTAACAAACAGGCAATCCCTGCATGTGTTGAGGATGTCTTACCGCTGTAAATCATGCAGACACATGGACTCAAACATAATATACGAGCATGCCGAAGCTACTCGGTAATCACCCGAGCATGCTCTGTGAAAAGGTTAAATGAGCATGCTCTCTCATCACAAATGGGCACCTATCAACATGATCTCCTGTGACCGCTGACATCAGCGGTCGCTTGACCTGTCACATGATTAAATTACGTCATGGAAGGTCCTTTTACACCACCACGAGCCAGGACGCACCATAGAGGAGACCGGGGGACATCGGAAAGTGAGTATAATGTATATTTTTTATTTTAAATTCTTTTTTTTTTTTTTTAACAGGTACTATGGTACCAGGGTCTGGAGGAGAGTCTCCTCCAGACTCGGGTACCATCCGCACATTGAATCGCTTAATATCCGCACGTGCACATGTAGTCATGCGGATATTATGTGATTCAATGCAAGTCAATGGCGGCAATTACGCTACGTGTCCGCAAAAATAATGGACATGCTGCGGATTTTTCCGCAATAATAACCCGCAGCGGAAATTTCTGCAGCATGTTTACAGCACATGTGGATTATCATTGGGACCATGGGGCACGTATTACCAAGCGTTTTTTAAGCGTTTTCGCTGCGGAAATTCCCCGGCAAAAAACGCTTGAAAAACGCAAAGTGGGCACGCAGCCTTACTCAAACTCTCACTTGAGTTATGGTTCTTCATTATTTTGTTAAAACAGGTATTCTTCTCTGTTATGGGGCTGTATCTCTGGTTCTTTTATATATGCTATAATTGTGGTGTATTTTATAATAATCTGTTTTTTTTTTCTTCAGATTTCTCCAATCATATTAAACACTGTGCTGACCATTTTGGCTGCTCTGAAACCAAAGCCCAAGGAGACTGAAGAAAAGAGACAATTAGTTGAACACAGGAACATATGGGACACAAGAACCACTGACAGCTGCCATAGCTGGTTCCTAGGAGTGGATACTGCCGATGAGGCGACAGAATGCTTTCAGAACCCCGAGTGCTCCCTGAAGGAAGAGAACTTCGAGTTAAAAGTTAAAACGGTGCAAGTGACACTAGAGTGTGGCCTAGGACACCGCACAGTGCCATTGCTGTTAGTGGAGTCTACGTTTACAGGAGCTGTGAAAAATTGGACATCTTTCATGAATGTGACTGCTGACACTACACTTGAGGTACTCTCATGAGCATAGAAATTTCAGAAGAGAAAACATATATACTTATTCTATTATTATTATTGTTAAATAATTACTGTATATGGCTTGTTAGTCAGTTAGAGCTGAAATGCCTAGGACAGAGCTGAAAATTAAGATTTGATTTGTTTGGCGTAGAGTTGAGCAGGCTACTCTGGTCCAGCGCCCAGCCTACGTCTCTGTGGTAATTAACAATTTTGCAGCCAGCATCCTCAGGATGGATATTCTGGGTGCCTCCTTACTATGGTCTGCGACATCACTTGAGGCTTAGTCACTAAAGCTCATGCAACTTGATGACTTGCATCGCAACACGACATCGTGACCTCACGCGGCCTGGTAAGATCCAGAGGGCCAGAAGAGACATGTCGCGAAAGTGAATACTGCCACAGACGAACCAACTAGATGCTGACCCAGGGCAGCCTGCTTTTTTTTCTTCTCCAGACAAATCAAATTTTTAAATTTGTCCCAGCAATTTCTTTAAACATTTTGAAACTAAAAATGATGTCTTACGAAGTTGAACTATATATTGAAATTTCTGAGATAATCTAAAAGATGCTTCTGTATTTAAAGGGTAACCGCGCTTTCAGCAATAAGCTGTCCTGTATGTGTACATGAGGAATACCACTATTTGTGACTTTTTTTTACAACTTGTATTCTGCATTTCCACCAGTTTTCCTCTCTCCAGGCTCTATCACTTAAAGGGGTTAGACGACAGTCTACAGTCACTTTGTGACTGCAGACTACCGAATCCTAAGGGTGTGTGGTGGCAACACTGTCATGATTGGATACTTTCAGTCAAGTGTCAACTAGATGTGTTCAGTTCTTTCAATAGAAATTGAGAGAAGCCAGATGAGTCTACTTAGCACATGACCACAAGTAGGCCAGTGTCACATACAAGCGGTTACATGACCATTAGCTTGCACCAGGAATACTGTGGAATTGTGACAGTGTGTGCGCTGCATGCAGTCACAATTCAGTGGTCTACAGTTACATAAAGTGACTACATACTTTTGTCCCATGCCCAGGCAGCCCTATTAATTTGTAGTTGACAGTGAGCTGATGGGAGGAGACCCTCTCATAGACTGTACAGCATACAGAGAAGGATTCCTGCTTTTCGTACTCTTTTTAATACACTGAAAGAAGCAGCAGCAGGGTGGAGGACAATATACAGCAATAGTCATCTGTTACAATGTGAATCAAGCTGTGCTGTAGCGAAAAAGATTTGTTAGGAAATTCAACACGATCCTCCTGTGTCTTCCTTTGCCTGCTCTCTCTCTCTGTGCTCTGCACTCTTCTCCCTCCCATCTCCATAGAGTACAATGGGCTGTGTTGCATGATACCACAATGAGCTGGCACTCCATCTTGTATGAGAATGAGTGGATGAGTTGAGTTGCTTTTTCAGACTGGATGACAAGTTCAGGAGGCAGGCGGGAGAGGAAAAGTGTCTGATATCTGGAGAAGGAAGCTGATTTCTCTAAGATATTTTACAAAATTTCTTATATTTACCAGTACTATTGATTGATGCAAATTTTGTTGAACATGCAGTTTACAAAAAAAAGTACTTTTTAATCATTCCTTCTTTCCATTTGCACAGGTTCATTATTATAATGAAATCTTTACTGTCTGGGAACCTCTTATTGAACGCGTGGACAATGGAAAACGCAGATGGAATCTGAAGCTTGAGGTAAGATACTGTAGACTTTCCTGTGTGGTTACCTTTCTTGTGTGTTTACCTCTTACTTATGGTGGTTATTTATTCTGTTTTTCTGTGGTAAGATGAAGAGCAACCCAGTTCAGGAGAAAGGTCTTCTTCCTGGTGATGATTTTATAGTAGTCCCAGAGCCTCAGTCTGCCATTAACATTACTTCTAAGGACACCATGAACATTACTGTCTCCAAATGTACTTTGGGAGTCTTCAGCAATCTGTCGAAGGTATTTAATATGGTTATCAAATATCTTTAAGTGGTATGAATGAATTTCCATGTTTCTAAAATTACTGTTTTTTCCCCTTTAGGCTTTTTCTGAAGGTACTGCTTCTGCATTTGACTATTCTTCAAAGGACCGGGCCCCTTTAATAGTCAACAATGCACTTGGTGTCCCTGTTATTCTTCAGCATGGTACAAATCTCCGGCTGTTTGGATCCACAGCTAATGAGCGCATACATAATGTCAATGAAGGGCAGTTTTTGGCGCTTGAATTTTCATCTGTAGAGCCTCTGAACCGTGGGAGGTTATCAGCACTGCATCGTCAAGAAAGCGGCTTTTTTACACTTGATATAGGTAGTGTTTTCTAATACTTCTTGGGAGGGAGAAAATTGTTTTAATCTTTCATTTTATCTAATGTTCATTTTTTTTACTTTTATTTTTTTTGCAGTTCCGCATGGATACACCGGGGTATCAAATATCCCAGTTGCTAAGCCAACCAGACGCCTTTATAATGTGCGCAGTCCCTTGCAAGAGAATTATGTCTCCATTGTTGTACAGATAGATGCCAGTGAGGGAAACAAAGTTCTTTTTATTAGATCTCCACTTCAGGTTGGTGACAGGTTTTATTGGCATGTATTTTACTGATTTCAATTTTGTACTTTCCTATTATATTTTAGAAAAAAAAAGTTGTATAATTTCTAGCCTACGTTGACTACCTTATATGATCAAATTGTTTTTGTTTTTTGCTGTCATCTATAGGGAAGTGATCTTTCTTGTTTACAGGTTTATAATTCTATACTTCTCAACATTTTAATCCAAAACACCTCAAAACTGCTTCCCCAAGGAAGCCTCCAAAATGCCATATGAATCACTTTGTTTCTAAATAGCCCATACCGGGTCAAGCCAAAGTAAACGAAGCAAAAACTGTTGGAGCGCATTTCTATCATAATTTGCAGCACTTTTGTGACATAAATTATGATGAATTTGCTGGCTTTGTAATTGCTTCCCGCCAGCTTTCGGTTTCAGTCGATGGGGCGGCGCAGGTTCTGTCATCACTCTGAGAGTACAGAGCGGCCACTGTAACCGTGCCCCCGGCCCCGACTGACACTCCCTCTGCATTGGAGCTGTTTATCAGTCAGGGCTGGGTGCACTGATACAGCCGCCGCTTTGTATTCTCAGAGCGATGACTGAACCCGCGTCAGCCCCGCTACTGAAACCGAATGCTGGCAAGGAGAATAAAGTTCATTTTGTTCCCTCTGCATTCGAATACGTGCAGGCGCCGGGCAGCATAATAACACTGTTAACCTGTAGATTAACCGCATATCTGCAGGTTAATAGTGTTATTTCTAGTGACAGGTTCCCTTTAAAGAAAGTATTATAGAAAATAGCTTAGATTATGGCTTCAAATAGATAGGGATTTAGATAAAATTTACTTTCGCCTTCAGGCCTCCCATTAAGGAAAATGCGCTTGCTGCTATTAACCCCTTAAATGCCGCTGTCAATACGTTTGCTGCTTTTAATCTGTGATAGCGACATTTAAAGTGCGCTGTGCGGGGGGTGCTCTGTTTTATGAGCCTATCAGTCACACCACAACCCGAACGTGATGTTTGGGTAGGTTTCCATGGCAGTCAGGGGCCCACTGAATGTCCCTTCTCTTACATGTCTGAGCTTACGTGAAGATTAGCTTACGACTGGGCTTCATAGGAGACTGTAAATATGAGACACTAATATTTAAGTCACATGATGTTCATTTTCTTGTGATCCTCCTTGAGATGGTTCTACTCCTTCATTGGAGTCCAGCTGTGCTTAATTAAACTGATTTGGGCTTGATTTGGAAAGGCACACACCTGTCTATATAAGAGCTCACAGTACATGTCAGACCAAATGAGAATCATGACCTCAAAGGAACTGCCGAAGGAGCTCAGAGACCGAAGTGTGGCAACACACAGATCTGGCCAAGGTTACAAAATAATTTCTGCATTACTCAATGTTCCTAAGAGCACAGTGCCTCCATAATCCTTGAATGGAAGAAGTTTAGGACCACCAGAAGTGTTCCTAGATCTGGCCGTCCAGCCAAACTGAGCAATCATGGGAGAAGAGCCTTGGTGAGAGAGGTAAAGTAGAACCCTAAGATCACTCTGTGGCTGAGCTACAGAGATGCAACAGGGAGATGGGAGAAAGTTCCACAAAGTCAACTATCACTGCAGCCCTCCACCAGTCGGGCCTTTATAGCAGAGTGGCCCAACAGAAGCCTCTCCTCAGTTCAAGACATATGAAAGCCCTCATAGAGTTTTCTCAAAAACACATGAAGGACTCCCAGACTATGAGAAATAAGATTCTCTGGTCTGAAGAGACGAAGATAGAACTTTTTGGTGATAATTCTAAGCGGTATGTGTGGAGAAAACCAAGCACTGCTCATCACCTGCCCAATACAATCCCAACAGTGCAACATGGTGGTGGCAGCATCATGCTATGGGGGTGTTTTTCAGCTGCAGGGACAGGACGACTGGTTGCAATTGAAGGAAACATGAATGCGGCCAAGTACAGAGATATCCTGGATGAAAACCTTTTCCAGAGTGCTCTGGACCTCAGACTTGGCCGAAGGTTCACCTTCCAACAAGACAATGACCCTAAGCACACAGCTAAAATAACAAAGGAGTGGTTCAGAACAACTCTGTGACCATTCTTAACTGGAACAGCCAGAGCCCTGACCTAAACCCAATTGAGCATCTCTGGAGAGACCTGAAAACTGCTGACCACCAACGTTCACCATCCAACCAGAAGCAACTGGAGAGGATCTGCAGCGAAGAATGGCAGAGGATCCCCAAATCCAGGTGTGCAAAACTTGTTGCATCATTCCCATGAAGACTTATGGCTGTACTAGCTCAAAAGGGTGCGTCTACTCAATACTGAGCAAAGGGTCAGAATACTTATGACCATGTGATATTTCAGTTTTTCTTTTTTAATAAATTTGCAAAAATTTCTACATTTCTGTTTTTTTTCAGTCAAGATGGGGTGGAGAGTGTACTTTAATGAGAAAAAAAATGAACTTTTTAGAATTTACCAAATGGCTGCAATGAAACAAAGAGTGAAAAATGTAAAGGGGTCTAAATAATTTCTGTACCCGCTGTATTTAACCCATAATGGTATCAATAAATGTTAGCTGAACGATCTCAAAAAATGGCAACACTAACCACAATTTTTATTTATTTATTTTAACTTTTTCATATTTTTTCGGACCATTGTACTGACCTATAGACTCATATCACCTGGTCATTTCAGTACAATCAACGGCATACAAAAGAGCCCAAATAATAATTCCAAAATTGTATATTTTTTTTCTCCAAAATTTCACTCAACATTTTTTTCCCCGTTTCCAGCACATTGTATGGTAAAATTAATAGTATATTTAAAAAAAAAAACAAGTTCTAATACAGCTGTGTCTACTGAAATATAAAAATTGTTATGTCTCTTGGAACAAGAGAGGGAAAAACCAAAAGTGCAAAAATGGAAAATCGTCAGATCGGGAAGAGGTGATAAGATAGTAGCAGAAGTACGAAGTAAGAAGCGGAAATCTTTCTACCCAATGTCACTTTAGCTATTCTTGTAACTCCCAGCTTCTCTTCTCCCTCTGCTTCGTTACAGAGACTTAAAATTAGTGTGTGCATTTAAAGGGTTATTTTTTATGAAAAAACGAAGATTGACTCTGACACATTCACCTGCTGTGATTTGATGTTGTTTTTATTTACACCACATCACAGATCACAGGAAGTATCTATACAGAAGACTGATTAAAAAGAAGCCAATTATTATAGCCTACTTGTCTTGATCATTACAATCTAGCTTTGTTTAATCTTTGCAGATCAAGAACCATTTCTCGGTTCCATTCACTGTCTATAAATTTGTGGCAAATGCCAAGTTACTAGAGTCTATTGGAGTTTGTAAACCAGATGAAGAGTTCCATGTTCCTCTGCATTCTTACAGGTATAGTTTAGATTAAGTACATTTCCTAAAAGTATATCCACCTGTATATTGATGAAGTGCTAACCAAAGTATGTGTAAGACTAATGCAATTCAGAGAAGTATATTCTCTTCAGGAGATTTGTAAACCCGAACTTGGCATGCAAAGAAAGAAATGTAACATTTTACAATGCACCAGTTTTATGGTATCAGATGTTCTAAAACAAAAACATTAAAGCAGCTGTTGACTATTGGACAACCCATTATTAATAGCCCCATTGGGCTGCATAAAATAAAATAAGACTGTATACTTATCTTTTTTTTACCACCCCCGTTCCTTCGATGTCCAGATGAGAGAAAAGCACTGCTCTCCTATACAGAGTTAAGGTGCTCAAACAAAGTAGTACTCCCTTTTGTACAATGAGAAGAACTTGGCACGCTATATAACATTTTGTGAAATATAGTCAATTAGTAAGCAGTCCTAAGGAAAACATAACATTTCAGTCAATTTCTATAACCTTGCTCGGACATTGGATTGTAGAGTACTGGGTGTGTTAGAGAGACCGGCAAATAACGGCGGTGTGTCAGCTTTGGGGAAATGTGCCTTTCTCAGAATGTTTATATTGATGTATTTCACCCTTCTCTAGACAACGGAGTTCTCTATGCAAACATGTCACTCCGCTCATATGGAGCTATTGATAAGGGGTTGGGCAGTAGTGGACAAGTGTGTTCACTACATTCCGATGTGATAAGTGTCTTAGTCTTCCAACGGTAGGTACCAGATGCTGCTGGTGATAAGAAAACAAAGGTGTATGGCACATCCTCTGGTTAAAATCTCCAAGACTTTATTTAGAAAATAAATAATAAAAAAAAACAACGATCCCACATAAGGAGACAAATTGACGTGTTTCTAGCATACTACGCCCCCTTAGTCATGGTTACATGCCCTTGGAGACTTTAACCAGTGGACATGCTGAACACCCTTGTTATCTATATCCTTAAACTGTCATAAGTCACAAGTTCTTCACAAAACAAATATTTAATTTAGACATGTAACATAAAGTCTGTATAGAGTTGATGACTGACTACACTTTTTATTTGTAATTTATTTAACATCGGAATTTAGAGGGTTGTTTCACCTAGAAAACCCCTGTCCAAATGCCCTATTAAATTATATGGTCATTATAGAGGACTATCCTTACTTAGATGGCCCGGTGAACTTGTATCACATACATCAGTGAGTGCTATTGCTAAAGCATGTGCTATACTGTATGTTAAATATAGTGGCCCCATGTTGTAACACGGCTTCAGCCACAAAAAGTTCTGAGCTAAAAGGAGTCATAGACCACATTGGTGTCTTGAGCAGGTTTGGCTGGTGACAGGTTTAGTGATAAGGACATACTGTTACATGTAGTTTTTAGTATGTGGTTTGGCCACTGCAGTCATTTATTACAGTTTTTAAAAACAGAACATCACAGCAAGTTTTTTTAGAACAATTTTCCAAAAATGAGCAAACCACAGGTAAAAATTAAGTATGTAGCTGACTTTTGCACAAGTCTGTCATGATTTTAATGTCATTTTTTTGGGTTTAATTACATCACAAGGTGCCAGCTGTTCTTGAAGCCAGCGGGTGCGCTTGCTGGGCAGTTTAGTGAGTCTACAACCTATATTATGTGGAAGGAAATGCTGCACAGGAGCAGAGAAGTTCAGTGCACACTTCAGTGTCCATCCTCGGAGACCAACTTTCTTCCTCTAATAGTGAATTGCACAGCAGTACCTGACGAAATCAACTTTATCACCAGCAATGGAGAAAAGGACTGGGATCCAGCTTACATTATTCATCTTTACCCTTCATTGACCATTAGGAACCTTCTACCCTATGCGCTGCAATACCTGCTTGAGGTAACATTCTCCAAATTACTAAATGCTGTGTGATAACAGCAAGTACAGAGGTATGACGTTCCACAACACCAAGTTAATTTATGCTAAAGACCTTCTGTATCGCTTACATTTTTAAATGGCCACAAAATATATCAGTACCCAATAATTTATCACATATATTGTAAAATGTATTGAATATAGTCAATTAATTGGACCTGATTGGTGTTAAATTTTTAAGTGGGTATAGAAGATATAAACCACCTCCGCAGGGCTAGGAAACCTTAGAGGGAGCCCAAAAAAGCATGTAAAAAAACATTGAAACCCTAATAAAACTTGCTTCTTCTTTAGTGAAAAATCTAGATTGTAATGCAGTTCTGTCTTGGAAACCGTGTCAGATTTATAGACTTTACTTTAATTTCAACAGTATTATTCACTATTTCTGTGCAATAACAAACCTTGGGTAATAGTTCTGCATAGTGGCAGTTCTTTTTATCTCTGCCATAATAGGATTGTCACACTCTGTCCTGGTCTTGAAATATTTTAAAACTTTTAACTCAACCCTTTTTACGTATTTCAGGGAACAGCAGAAACCCGCATGTTGCCAGAAGGAAGCTCTTGTGATGTTCTGAATTCTCGCATCAGTGGTGAAGTCATGGAGCTTACCCTAGTGAAATATCAGGGCAGAAACTGGAGTGGCCACTTCAGGGTCCATGATGGTCTTCCTGAATTTTTCCCTATATGTTTCACGGCTGACACTTCTGAAGTTATGTCGGTGGATATCTCTGTGCACGTAAAACGCGTTGGAAACCGCATGGTGCTCTCTGTTTTTAGCCCATATTGGATTATTAACAAGACATCACGCATCTTGCAGTACCGTTCAGAAGACATTCATGTCAAACACCCATCAGATTACAGAGATGTGATACTTTTCTCTTTCAAGAAGAAGAACATCTTCAGCAAAAACAAGGTGCTCTATTTTACTTATGTGTTTTATATTCAGTGGTGTTCACTTTAAAATAAAAATTACCTTTTTTAGATGTGTTCTTTTTGTTGTTTACAGTGCATATAAAAATTCTACACACCCTGTTAAAAAGCCAGGTTTTTGTTATGTAAAAAAACCATATCAAGAAGAATCATTTCAGAACTTTTTCCACCTTTAAGGTGACCCATAATCTGTACAAATCCATTGAGAATCAAGCTGAAATAATTTTGAGTGACTCAGATTAACCCCCATATAAAGTTTAGCGGTTCTAGTTTTCCTGACCTTTTAGTTGCTTTATACAGCAAAATCCATGCCCAGTAAACGGCTTACAGCACCGCAAAGGGATCTCATTTTTAAAAGTTATTAGTCTGGAGAAGAGTACAAAAATATTTCCAAGGCATTAGATATACCATGGAACACTGTGAAGACTGTCATCAAAAAGTGGCTTAAATTTAGCACAATAGTGACATTACGTTGAACTGGACGTCCTTGTCTGAAAAGACAAGAAGAAAATTGGTCCATGAGGCTGCCAAGAAGCGTACAGGAACAATAAGGGAGCTGCAGGAATTTCTAGCAGGTACTTGTTTATTGCAAATGACCACAATTCTCCCATACTCTTCTGCGGGGTAAGGTGTCAAGACAGAAGCCTTTTCTTACAAAGAAAAACCTCCAAGACTGCCTATGTTTTGCCAAAATCTACATCAAGTCTGCCAAAAATATCTGTGAAAACGCTTTGTGATCTGATGAGACCAAGATTTAACTTTTTGACCATGATTCCAAAAGGTATGTTTGGCACAAAATCAACACTCCACATAACCAAAAGAACACCATACCGACAGTCAAGCATGGTGGAGACAGCATTATGCTTTGGGGATATAATTTGGCTGTTGGAACTGGGACTTTAGTCAAGGTGGAAGGAATTATGAACCGTTCCAAATACCAATTTTGCAACAAAATTTTAAGGTCTCTGCTAAAAAGCTTAAGATGAAGAATAATTTTACCTTTCAGCATGATAACGACCCTAATCATACCTCCAACTATACAAAAGAATGGCTTTGCCAGAGGAAGATCAAGGGTTTGGAATGGTGCAGCCAGAACCAGACCTGAATCAATTTATCGGTTGACCTTAAGAGGGCTGTAAACAGGAGATTCTTTCACAATCTAACAGATTTGGAACGCTATTGCAAGAGAGAATGGGCAAGATTGCCAATTCTAGATGTGCCATGCTTATTGACTCCTACCCCAAAAGACTGAATGCTGTTACAAACTCAAAGGCTACTTGAGGAAAGTATTAGTTTAAGGATGTGTATATTTACGCAACCACACTTTTTTAGTGATTTATTTTTGTTTTTCCACTCAAAAAGATTTTAGTTTATTTCTCAATTAAATTGTACGGATTATAGGTGACATTAAAGGTGAAAAGAGTTCTGAAATTCTTCTTCTTAGTATGATTTTGTCACAAAAACCTGACATTTTAACAAGAACATGTAGACTTTTAAAATTCACTGTACACCCCCTGACAGAAGTTATGTCGCTTATCCATGTTATGTAAATAAAAGCTTATAACCTGACGTTAAATTCATCCATTGGTTTTATAAATTATTCTTTTGAAAGCTGAAACCCTCCCAAATTTGGTTTCGGTTAAGAAAATAAATTGGCATCAATGCTGAAATATTGATCATTTAATGAACACAGAATGGTCAGATTTTGGCTAGACAAAAGTTTTGCCGCCCACAGAAAGTAATGTGATATTCAAACAAATAATCATCTTAAAATACAAATATATGTTGCATAACACTGGTGAATGAAGTTGTGGTGCTATTAGAGTCATATTTAATATTTTGTGTTACTTCCATGAGCTTGAAGGACTGCATCCATGCGGTTCAACAATGATTTATACAATTTATTAATGAAGTCATCAGGAATAGCAAAGAATGCAGTCTTACATGCCTCCCAGAGTTCATCTAGATTCTTTGGTTTTGTCTTCCAAGCTTCCTCTTTCATCCTACCCCAAACATGCTCAATGATGTTCATGTCTGGTGACAGGGCTGGCGAGTCCTTGAGCACTTTGATCTTTTTTGCCTGGAGGAACTTTGTTGTAGAGATGAATGTATGAGATGGCGCACCATCCTGCTGCAGAATTTGACCCCTTTTATGATTTGGAATGTAAGAGGTAGCTAATACTTCTTGATATTTTAGGCTATTGATATTGCCTTCCACCTTGCAAATGTTTTGCACACCCCCATACTGAATGTAACCCCAGACCATGATCTCTCCACCACCAAATTTAACTGTTTTCTGGGTGTATTTTGGATCTATACAGGCTCCAGTAGGTCTCCTGCAGTATTTGCGGCGGCTGTGGTGTAATTCTACTGAAGATTCATCAGAGAAATCCACCTTCTGCCACTTTTCCAGCGTCCATCTGTGGAACTTTGCAAATGCCGCACTTTTTTTTATTTGCCTTTTTGTTTAGTGCTGGCTTCTGGGCACTGAATCCTACAAACTGTTCTAGTTGACACAGGGACTTGAGGTGACCAGGCCTGTTGGAGCTCTGCTGCAGTGGAAGAGGGGCTTGCTTTGCATTTTCTAACCAACAAACGTTCCTCCTGAGCAGTTGTCTTGTGGGGTCTGCCGGACCTGGGCTTGTCAAACACATCTCCAGTCTTTTCAGATCTTTTTTTAATTCTTTGTACTTAACGCTGAGACACATTAAAGGTGCCAGCCACCTCTGCAGTGGATCTGGTCTTCAGCCTCTTGATAATCAAGGCTTTTGTCGCAGGGTGGATTTTTGGCATGTTGTCAGAGGTCAAGTTGCTGTTCAAGTGAAGGTCTCAGGTGCTTGGTTTCTTTTTATACACACCCATTAATTAACCGATCATTTACTGAGCAGTGGTGAGGATGTAAACTAGGATTGGGTGCATTATATGACTAGGCGACAAAACTTTTGTCTTGCCAAAATCTGACCATTCTGTGTTCATTAAATGATCAATATTTCAGCATTGATGCCAACTTATTTTCTTAACCGAAACCAAATTTGGGAGGGTTTCAGCTTTCAAAAGAGTAATTTATAAAACCAATGGATGAATTTAACGTCCAGTTATAAGCTTTTATTTCCATAACATGGATAAGCGACATAACTTCTGTCAGGGAGTTTATATAGAGTTTGATTACCTCCTTTTATCTCTCTATCAAAAGATAAAAATAGGGATTCCAGTTTGGTAGCTCCACACCCAGCCTTGTGCTCGGAGTGGAAGATTGTCTCCTGTATCAGAATGTCCTCAGTGATGTATATTAAAGGGAATCTGTCACAAGGATTTTTGCCACCTAATCTGAGAGTAGCATAATTGAGAGACAATGACTCTGAGTTTAGCCATGTGCTACTTACTGGGCTGCTTATTGTAGTTGTTAAAAAATCACTGTTGTATCTGCATGAGATTATCAGTAGAAGATTAGTGAACCTGCTGACATGTATTTTTTAATATTCATGAGCTCTGTATAACCCCGCCTCCAACATTGATTGACCACTTTCTGCCTATGCACTGTATACACAAAAAGCTGCCAATCAGTGGTGTGGGCAGGGTTACGCAGCTCCACCTTCCAAACTGCTAGATCTACAGCAGATAAAACAATGATTTTATAGAAACTGCATCAAGCAGCCTAGCAAGTGATGCATCGCTGAAATCAGGGTCTCTGCCCAAACATTATGCTACTTTCAGATGGGATAGTAAAAACCTTAAAACAGATTCCTTTTAAGAGGTTTGCTTGACAGACCAATTTTAGTAGCTGAGCCAACCCTTTCTCTGTCACAGCCAAGATATATCTTTAGAGGGGCAGGCTTTTAGTTGACGACATTAGCCAGTCAGCCAGTCTCCTGCCTCAATATACCATATACCATATTGAACACTTTTTTTAGTAATGTTTTCCCTATTCTTAAAGAGCTTTTTGCCAGTTTGAGCATGTAAAACAGGCCAAATCATTGAATAGTGGCTGTAGGCCTAAGTAAAATGTAGCTTTTATTTTTTAATTACCGTACTCCTCTTTGTTGCGGAAGATATTAGCTTGTAAAGTTTTGATTAAAATTTATTCTAAGATAAATTGAGCATTACCAGAGATTTGTCTTTGGGGTATGTACCTCTTTCCCTGCATGAAGTTTACAAATCATAAGAAGGCAGCGTCATGCACGGTAAAACAGAGATTGCCATCTCTTCTCACTGTTCTCTGCAGCTACTGTGTAGAGATACAACTGAGCAGTGTTACAGTGGCATGTGAAAGTTTGGACACCCCCGGTCAAATATATATATATATATATATATATATATATATATATATATATATATATATATATATATATATATATATATATATATATATATATATATACACAGTGCCTACAAGTAGTATTCAACCCCCTGCAGATTTAGCTGGTTGACACATGCGGAATTAACTTGGCATTGTGACATTTGTACTGTAGATCAGCCTGGAAGTGGGAAATGCACTGCAGCAAAATTTATTTATTTATTTATTTTTATTTTTTTTTATAACGTTAAAAGTTAATTCAGAGTGTCATTTATTATTCAACCCCTCAAACCACAAGAATTCTGTTTGGTCCCCCAAAAGTATTAAGAAGTAGTTCAGGCACCAAGAATAATGAGCTTCACATGTGTGGATTAAAGATCTTTTGCCAGCCTTTTCTGACTATTTAAGACCCTCCCCAAACTTGTGAACAGCACTCAGACGTGGTCAACATGGGAAAGACAAAGGAGCATTCCAAGGCCATCAGAGACAAGATCGTGGAGGGTCACAAGGCTGGCAAGGGGTACAAAACCCTTTCCAAGGAGTTGGGCCTACCTGTCTCCACTGTTGGGAGCATCATCCTTAAGTGGAAGGCTTATGGAACTACTGTTAGCCTTCCACGGCCAGGACAGCCTTTGAAAGTGTCCTCCCGTGCCGAGGCCAGGCTTGTCCGAAGAGTCAAGGCTAACCCAAGGACAACAAGGAAGGAGCTCCGGGAAGATCTCATGGCAGTGGGGACATTGGTTTCAGTCAATACCATAAGTAACGTACTCCACCGCAATGGTCTCCGTTCCAGACGAGCCCGTAAGGTACCTTTACTTTCAAAGCGTCATGTCAAGGCTAGTCTACAGTTTGCTCATGATCACTTGGAGGACTCTGAGACAGACTGGTTCAAAGTTCTATGGTCTGATGAGACCAAGATCGAGATCTTTGGTGCCAACCACACACGTGACGTTTGGAGACTGGATGGCACTGCATACGACCCCAAGAATACCATCCCTACAGTCAAGCATGGTGGTGGCAGCATCATGCTGTGGGGCTGTTTCTCTGCCAAGGGGCCTGGCCATCTGGTCCGCATCCATGGGAAGATGGATAGCACGGCCTACCTGGAGATTTTGGCCAAGAACCTCCGCTCCTCCATCAAGGATCTTAAGATGGGTCGTAATTTCATCTTCCAACAAGACAACGACCCAAAGCACACAGCCAAGAAAACCAAGGCCTGGTTCAAGAGGGAAAAAGTCAAGGTGTTGGAGTGGCCTAGTCAGTCTCCTGACCTTAACCCAATTGAAAACTTGTGGAAGGAGCTCAAGAATAAAGTCCACATGAGACACCCAAAGAACCTATATAACTTGGAGAAGATCTGCATGGAGGAGTGGGCCAAGATAACTCCACAGACCTGTGCCGGCCTGATCAGGTCTTATAAAAGACGATTATTAGCTGTAATTGCAAACAAGGGTTATTCCACAAAATATTAAACATAGGGGTTGTATAATAATTGACCCACACTTTTATGTTTAAAATTTAATAAAATTCAACTGAGCAACATAACTTTTTGGTTTGTAAGATTTATGCTTCTGTTCATAAAACCTACTCTCGTTTGCAGTTTGAAGGCTCTAACTTATTTGCATCTTATCAAACCAGCTAAATCTGCAGGGGGTTGAATACTACTTGTAGGCACTGTACATGTAATATACATCATCATTATCATCTGTTCTCTCTTCCTCTTCCCCTCCCTCTTTTGCTATATCATTTGCCATATATATATATAATATAGTTAGATGGCATCAAAACTATGAATTAACACATGTGGAATTATATACTTAACAAAAAAGTGTGAAACAACTGAAAATATGTCTTATATTCTAGGTTCTTCAAAGTAGCCACCTTTTCCTTTGATGACTGCTTTGCACACTCTTGGCATTCTCTTGGTGAGCTTCAAGAGGTAGTCACTGGAAATGGTCTTCCAACAATCTTGAAGGAGTTCCCAGAGATGCTTAGCACTTGTTGGCCCTTTTGCCTTCACTCTGCGGTCCAGCTCACCCCAAACCATCTCGATTGGGTTCAGGTCTGGTGACTGTGGAGGCCAGGTCATCTGGCGTAGCACCCCATCACTCTCCTTCTTGGTCAAATAGCCCTTACACAGCCTGGAGGTGTGTTTGGGGTCATTGTCCTGTTGAAAAATAAATGATGGTCCAACTAAACGCAAACCGGATGGAATAGCATGTCGCTGCAAGATGCTGTGGTAGCCATGCTGGTTCAGTATGCCTTCAATTTTGAATAAATCCCCAACAGTGTCACCAGCAAAGCACCCCCACACCATCACATATCCTCCTCCATGCTTCACGGTGGGAACCAGGCATGTAGAGTCCATCCGTTCACCTTTTCTGCGTCGCACAAAGGCACGGTGGTTGGAACCAAAGATCTCAAATTTGGACTCATCAGACCAAAGCACAGATTTCCACTGGTCTGATGTCCATTCCTTGGGTTCTTTAGCCCAAACAAGTCTCTTCTGCTTGTTGCCTGTCTTTAGAAGTGGTTTCCTAGCAGCTATTTTACCATGAAGGCCTGCTGCACAAAGTCTCCTCTTAACAGTTGTTGAAGAGATGTGTCTGCTGCTAGAACTCTGTGTGGCATTGACCTGGTCTCTAATCTGAGCTGCTGTTAACCTGCGATTTCTGAGGCTGGTGACTCGGATAAACTTATCCTCAGAAGCAGAGGTGACTCTTGGTCTTCCTTTCCTTGGGCGGTCCTCATGTGAGACAGTTTCTTTGTAGCGCTTGATGTTTTTTTCAACAGCACTTGGCGACACTTTCAAAGTTTGCCCAATTTTTCAGACTGACTGACCTTCATTTCTTAAAGCAATGATGGCCACTCGTTTTTCTTTACTTGGCTGCTTTTTTCTTGCCATAATACAAATTCTAACAGTCTATTCAGTAGGACTATCAGCTGTGTATCCACCTGACTTCTGCACAACACAACTGATGGTCCCAACCCCATTTATAAGGCAAGAAATCCCACTTATTAAACCTGACAGGGCACACCTGTGAAGTGAAAACCATTTCCGGTGACTACCTCTTGAAGCTCATCAAGAGAATGCCAAGAGTGTGCAAAGCAGTCATCAAAGCAAAAGGTGGCTACTTTGAAGAACCTAGAATATAAGACATATTTTCAGTTGTTTCACACTTTTTTGTTAAGTATATAATTCCACATGTGTTAATTCATAGTTTTGATGCCTTCAGTGTGAATGTACAATTTTCATAGTCATGAAAATACAGAAAAATCTTTAAAAGAGAAGGTGTGTCCAAACTTTTGGTCTGTACTGTGTGTGTGTGTGTGTGTGTGTGTGTGTGTGTGTGTGTATGTGTGTATATATATATATATAATATTTTACATTTTAAAACAGATAACTTTGACCAATTTTTCAGACCTTAATTAGCTTGTTGGGGTATGTTCACGAATTTTCATTTTTTCTGCATTTGTGTTCTGCAAATTTTCTGCTGCGTTTTACAGTAACAGCAAAGTCTATGATATTCCAGAAATCTTATGCACACTTCTTGGTTTTTGTTTGATCAGCATTTTGTGCTTTACATGTTTTTTTGCAGAATAGAGCATGTAACTTCTTTCAGCGTTTTTTCAGCGTTTTTCACCCATTGAAAGTAAGGGGTGGTGAATAAACACACCAAAAACGCAGGGGTCAGGTTTTTTTCAGCGCTTTTTGTGCCAAAACCTGATGAAATAGAATGAGGTTTTTTTATCATTGAACTTTATGTACATGCATAAAGAGACAAAAGTACAGTGGAAAAAAACGCACCGAGAACGAAGCAAAATACCAAGTAAAATCCTGAACAAACCTTCCTGGCAAGGGATCAGGTTTTGCTGCTGAAAAAAATGCAATGTGTGAACATAGCCTTAAGGTTATGGATTGTTTACTATTGTCGTTGGGAAAGGCCAGGTGATGCAAATTTCCCAGCTTTTTGAAAACCCAGCCTCCTCTAACCTTGTGCCAAAAGCCGCTGCCTAGCACTCAGAAAATTAAAATGGTGGAGGCCCACAAAGCAGGAGAAGGCTATAAGAAGATCGCAAAGCATTTTCCAATTTCCCTTTCCTCAGTTCAAAATGTAATTAAGAAATGGCAGTTAGCTAGAACATTGGAGGTCAAGATAAGGTCTAGAAGACCAAGCAAAATTTCAGTGAGAGCTGCTCTTAGGATTGCTAGAGAGGCAAATGAGAACCCCCGCTTGACTGCAAAAGACCTTCAGAAAGTTTTACCAGACTCTGGAGTTGTGGTTCTTTGCTCTACTGTTTAGAGACATCTGCACAAATATGGCCTTCGTGGAAGAGTCATCAGAAGAAAACCTCTCCTGCTTCCTCACCATAAAATTCAGCATCAGGTTTATGCAAAAGAACATCTAAACAAGCCTGATGCATTTTGTAAATAAGTCGTGTGGACCGATGAGGTTAAAATATAATTCTTTGGCCACAGTGATCAAAGTTATGTGTGGAGAAAAAAGGGCACAGAATTTCAGTAAAATAACATCTGGCCAACCATTAGGCATGGGGGTGGATCAATCACTTTTTGGGGTTGTGTTGCTGCCAAAGGCATGTGGAACATTTCACAGGTAGAGGGAAGAATGGATTTAATGAAATTTCAACAAATTCTTGATGCAAACATAACACCAGCTGTAAAAAAGCTTAAGTTGAAAAGATGATGGCTTCTACAAATGAATAATGATCCCAAACACACGTCAAAATCCACAATAAACTACCTCAAAAGGTGAAAGGTGAAGGTTTTACAATGGCCCTCACAGTCCCCTGATCTGAACATCATTGAAAATCTGTGGCTAGACCTCAAAATAGCAGTGCATGCAAGACGACCCAGGATTCTCACAGAACTGGAAGAATTTTGCAAGGAAGAATGGATGAAAATCCCGCAAACAAGAATTGAAAGACTCTTGGCTGACTTAAAAAGCGTTTACAAGCTGCGATGCTTGCATAAGGGAGTGCTACTAAGTACAAACCATGCATATATAAATTTATATTACAGGTGCATCTCAATAAATTAGAATATCATCAAAAAGTTAATTTATTTCAGTTCTTCAATACAAAAAGTGAAACTCATATATTATATAGGGTCATTACAAACAGAGCGGTCTATTTCAAGTGTTTATTTCTGTTAATGTTGATGTTTATGGCTTACAGCCAATTAAAACACAAAAGTCATTATCTCAGTAAATTAAAATAATTAACAAAAAACACCTGCAAAGGCTTCCTAAGCGTTTAAAAAGGTCCCTTAGTCTGTATCAGTAGGCTCCACAATCATGGGGAAGACTGCTGACTTGACAGATGTCCAGAAGGCAGTCATTGACACTCCACAAGGTCCCAGAGTTCCAATTTTCATTTGGAAATCAAGTTCAGAGTCTGGAGGAAGAGTGGAGAGTCCACAGTCCAAGCTGCTTGAGGTCTAGTGTGAAGTTTCCACAATCAGTGATGGTTTGGGGAGCCATGTCATCTGCTGGTGTAGGTCCATTGTGTTTTATCAAGACCAAAGTCAGCGCAGCCGTCTATCTGTAAATTTTAGAGCACTTCATGCTTCCCTCTGCCGACAAGCTGTTTGAAGATGGAAATTGTATTCTCCAGCTGGACTTGGCACCTGTCCACACTGCCAAAAGTACCAATACCTGGTGTAAAAAAAACAGTATCACTGTGCTTGATTGGCCAGCAAGCTCGCCTGACCTTAACCCCCATAGATTCTCTATGGGGTATTGTCAAGAGGAAGATGAGAGACTCCAGACCCAACAATGCAGATGAGCTGAAGGCTGCTATCAAAGCAACTTGGGCTTCCATAACACTCAGCAGTGCCACAGGCTGATCGCCTCCATGCCACGCCGCATTGATGCAGTAATTGATGCAAAAGGAGCCCCAACCAAGTGTTGATGCATTTACTGAACATACATTTCAGTAGACCAACTTTTCGGATTTTAAAAACATTTTTCAAGCTGTTATAAAGTATTCTAATTTAATGAGATAATGACTTTTGTGTTTTCATTGGCTGTAAGCCATAATCATCATCATCATCATTAACAGAAATAAACACTTGAAATAGATCACTATGTTTGTATTGACTCTATATAATGAGTTTCACTTTTTGTATAGAAGAACTGAGATAAATAAACTTTTGATGATATTCTAATTTAGTGAGATGAACCTGTGTGTTTATGTATGTGTGTACACATCTATATATATATAATCGTCTTATCCCGTCTCTGTCCGTCTGTCTGTCCTGGAAATCCCGCGTCGCTCATTGGCCCGGCAGCGGCCAATCAGCGCCGCGGGATTTCTGAAAAAAGATGGCGGCCGTTAGCGGCTCATCAGCGGCGATGCAGCCGGGAGATGCGAGGCGCTCATCTCCCGGCCGGTACCAGCAGAAGGACCTCGACCGCCGGACCCATCTGCGGGACGGAGATGCAGCCGGGAGATGACCGGCGCGAGCCGCTCATCTCCCGGCCGGTAGCAGCGGAAGGACCGCCGGCGTCGCTGACCTCCATGCTTAAGGGGGGAGCTGCGCTGCGGGTCGGGATATTTCTGCTGCGAGCGCCCGCTCATGTCCCGGGTACTCGCAGCGGAAGTATCCGCACAGGCAGCGGCGCTGACATCCATGCGGCTAGGGTGTGAAGGGAGGACCGCACAAATCGGTGATTGGTCGCGGTCTTGGCCCGCGACCAATCACTGATCTTGCCGCAAAAGTTAAACACTACTGTGCTGATTGGTCGCGGACACTGCCCGCGACCAATCACCGATTTTGGCGCCAAATTTAAATATCGGCCGCAACCAATCACCGATCTTGGCTCCACATTTAAGCACCGCTGTGCTGATTGGTCGCGGACGCTATTTAAATTTGGCGCCAAAATCGGTGATTGGTCGCGCCCAGCGTCGGCGACCAATAAGCACAGCGATGTTTAAATGTGGAGCCAAGATCGGTGATTGGTCGCGGCCGATATTTAAATGTGGTGCCCAAATCAGTGATTGGTCACGGGCAGCGCCAGCGACCAATCAGCGATTTTGAACAAAAATGTCCGGACCTTTGTAACACCATGCGGATACTGTGGGGAGATCAGCGGCTAGGGTGTGAAGGGAGGACCGGGGAGTGGCGCTGCGGGTCCGGATACTTCTGCTGCGAGCAGACGCTCATGTCTCGGGTTCTCGGAGCGGAAGTAGCCGCACAGGCAGCCGCTCCCCGGTCCTCACTAATACGATACGCTGATTGGTCGCTTCAGGAGGGAGCGACCAATCAGAGATTTTAACGCTAAATTCAAACACACTGTCCGCTCCTTAGTAACATGACGCGCGAGATTTAAAACCCGCTTCTATGATTGGTCGCGGATGCCGCCCGCGACCAATCACAGGTTTTCGCGCCAAATTTAAACATGCTCTCCAGCCAATTACCGCAACATTTCAAATATCTACGCCACCTTCGGGAGATAGCACGGCTAACTCCGCCCATGTGGTCATGTGAATCACAAAATGCTCATAACGTACTGAGCAGGTTTTCTCAGTCACACTGTGCGAGGGACTTCAGTCAGACTGTGCGAGGGACTTCAGTCAGACTGTGCGAGGGACTTCAGTCAGACTGTGCGAGGGACTTCAGTCAGACTGTGCGAGGGACTTCAGTCAGACTGTGCGAGGGACTTCAGTCAGACTGTGCGAGGGACTTCAGTCAGACTGTGCGAGGGACTTCTGTCACACTGTGCGAGGGACTTCTGTCAGGTTTACTGAACACGTTCTGCCAGTGACAGCGCGCTGAAGAGCTACTTCTTTACGTTTCCTGTTTTATAATGGGTCGTAAGCGAAAATACGCCACGGAGGAAGACCGAAAAGCAGCAGAAGCAGCAAGACAACTACAACGTCGAGAGCAACAGACACCACAACACACTTCCACCAGACAAGCCCAGGATGCGGAATCTCACAAAAAACGCCAGGAACAGGAGACACCGCAACACACTGCCGCCAGTCAAGCCCAGGATGCCGAATCTCACAAAAAACGCCGGGAACAGGAGACACCGCAACACACTGCCGCAAGACAAGCTCAGGATGCGGAAGCTCACCAAAAACGACGGGAACAGGAGACACTGCAACACACTGCCGCCAGACAAGCCCAGGATGCGGAAGCTCAACAAAAACGCCGGGAACAGCAGACTCCAGAACACACTGCCGCCAGACAAGCCCAGGATGCGGAAGCTCAACAAAAACGCCGGGAACAGGAGACACCGCAACACACTGCCGCCAGACAAGCCCAGGATGCGGAATCTCACCAAAAACGTCGGGAACAGGAAACACCGCAACACACTGCCGCCAGACAAGCCAAGGATGCAGAATATCGCAAAAAACGACTGGAGCAGAACACACCGCAACACACTGCTGCCAGACAAGCCCAGGATGTGGAATCTCACCAAAAACGCCGGGAACAGGAGACCCCACAACACACTGCCAGCAGACAAGCCCAGGATGCGGAAGCTGACAGAAAAATTCAGAAACAGGAGACAACACCACACACTGCCGCCAGACAAGCACAGGATGCGGAAGCTCACAGAAAAATTCAGCAACAGGAGACACCACGACACACTGCCGGCAGACAAGCCCAGGATGCGGAAGCTCACAGAAAACTTCGGGACCAGGAGACACCACAACACACTGCCGCCAGACAAGCCCAGGATGCGGAATCTCACCAAAAACACCGGAAACTGGAGACACCGCAACACACTGCCGCCAGACAAGCCCAGAATGCGGAAGCTCACCAAAAACGTCGGGAACAGGAGACACCGCAACACACTGCCGCCAGACAAGCCCAGGATACGGAATCTCACCAAAAACGCCGGGAACAGGAGACACCGCAACACACTGCCGCCAGGCAAGCCCACGATGCAGAATCTCAACAAAAACGCCGGGAACAGGAGACACCGCAACACACTGTCGCCAGACAAGCCAAGGATGCAGAATATCGCAAAAAACAACAGGAGCAGGACACACCGCAACACACTGCTGCCAGACAAGCCCAGGATGTGGAATCTCACCAAAAACGCCGGGAACAGGAGACACCACAACACACTGCCGGCAGACAAGCCCAGGATGCGGAATCTCACAGAAAACGTCGGGAACAGAAGACACCACAACACACTGTCGACAGACAAGCCCAGGATGCGGAATCTCACAGACTACGTCGGGAACAGGAGACACCACAAGACACTGCCGCCAGACAAGCACAGGATGCGGAATCTCACAGACAACGTCGGGAACGGAAAACACCGCAACACACTGCAGCTAGACAGGAACACGATGCGGAATCCCATAGACAATGTCGTCTGAATGAATCTCCAGAATCCAGGACAAACCGAGAACAACACGATCGACAAATTTATCAAAAATGAATGCTCTACCAACTAAGGCAAACCCAGCAGAACATTCAACAACTTGCACGTTACGTAACCGACAATGAAACTATCATTATTCAACACTACTGTGTGAAGATGAATGTAGTTTGTTCAAAATGCGAATCTATGAATTTTATCGAGGAAAAACCATCTTCAATCAGTTTACTCAATGCTGCCATAAAGGAAAAGTGATGCTACCAAGATGTCACTACTCAGATCTGTTTGAGCAGTTGATGAAAGGAACGCATGAACACAGTAGAAATTTTATGGAAAATATCAGAAGTATCAACAGTTCGCATGCGTTTGCTTCATTTGGTGCCAACATTGCACCGCCCCCTGGATTCGGACCGTATTGTTTTAAAATTCATGGCCAGATCTACCACCGCACTGGAACACTTCACCCAGAACTAGCACAACCACCAACATTTGCACAATTATACATCTTTGATCCAAATGAGGCGACAGAACAAAGGATGAAGCGAAAAGAAAATGAAAAGTGTAATGCAGAACTGATGAACCTAATTGCCGTACATTTACAAACAATCAGCCCATTTGCTGCCGCATATCGCATGCTAAAAGACGTTGAAGCTGAGGAGGAACAGAGAACTGTACAAAATTTGACGGAAATGCCTTCTATTATCATGGCCATTAAACAAGAACGTCAACATGATCCCCGATGTTACAACAAACCACGTGTAAGTGAGGTCGCAGTTGTTTTTCAAAATGATGATGGAGAGCCTCCTTTTCAAAGAGATATATTAGTCCATCTTAAGCCAGACAAAAACAACCCTTTCGTTCCTAAAACACAACGTATTAGCATTTTGCACAGCAACCTTGATGCTCTTCTGTATCCGCTATTCGTTCCAAGCGGTGATCAAGGGTGGCATGAAAACCTACACCAGCAAGGAACTTCAAGAAGAATTACACAACTACAGTACTACAGTTTTCTTCTGTCTGTGCGAAATTACTTCAATCCTATTTTAAACAGTGGGAAACTGACACAACAGTACTTAGTAGACGCATACGTTAAAATTGAAGCAAATCGGCTCCATTTCATACGAAGGAACCAAAAACAACTTAATGTTGAAGACTACTGCGTTCTTCAAGAACATTTGCAAAAACAATCTATTCAAAAAGGAATTCCAATTGGAAAAACAGTAATTTTCCCGTCGTCTTTTGAAGGTAGCCCCCGCAACATGCAACAGCGTTATCAAGATGCAATGGGAATAGTAACAAAGTATGGAAGACCTGACATTTTTTTTAACAATGACCTGTAATCCTAAATGGCCGGAAATTACCGAAAATCTACAACCCTGGCAGCAAGTTGAACACAGGCCGGACTTAGTTGCACGCGTATTTCGACTAAAACTCAGCAGCCTTTTTAAAGACATCAAAAAAGGCTTTTTTGGAACAGTCGTAGCAATGGTACACATCATAGTTTCAGAAACGAGGTCTCCCACATGCGCATATACTAATTATTTTAGACGCGGATTCCAAGTTTCGCACGGAGGACGAAATTGACAGCATAGTGTGGGCTGAAATTCCTAACCAAGAAAAGTATCCTGAATTGTATAATATTGTAATCTGTAATATGGTTCATGGCCCATGCGGTGTAGGAAATCCAAAAAGTCCATGCATGGAAAACGGAAAGTGTTCAAAAGGGTTTCCAAAGCTGTTGAAACAGCACCCTGTTAAAGATTTGGATGGCTACCCATCCTACCGGAGACAACTGATTGATAACATTGATCACAAGAAAAAGATTATTAATAACTCATGGATAGTTCCATACAACCCGTACTTATTAAAACGCTACAACTGTCACATCAACGTTGAAATCTCCGCTTCAATAAAAAGTGTTAAATATCTTTTCAAGTACATCTACAAGGGGCATGACAAAGCTAACGTTGAAATACAGCAAAAAACAGTCAATCACGATGAATCATCACGGTTTGTTTACTCAAGATATGTCAGTGCTCCAGAAGCTGCTTGGAGAATATTTGCATTTCCAATGCATTCACAGTCCCATGCCATTATACGTTTAGCTATTCATTTACCAAATCAACAGCAGCTTTATTTCTTTGAAAATGCTCAAGTCGAAGATGTCTCAAAAAATGTAAGCACAACGTCAATATTAATGGAATGGTTTTTGCTGAACCAACGTGACGAAAACGCAGGGCAGTATTTGTACCGAGAGATTCCAGAGCATTACGTTTGGAATAAAACTTGGAAGCCAAGACAACGAGGACTTAGCAGAATAATTGGACGCATGTATACTGTTAGTGTCAAGGATCAAGAAAGATAGTGCCTTCGGCTGTTACTACTGCATGTCAAAGGAGCTAGAAGTTAAGAAGATTTGAAAACGGTTAATGGAGTATTGCACGATACATTTAAAGCTGCAGCTTTGGCTTTAGGACTTCTATTGGATGATACTATGTGGACACTTACTTTAGAAAATGCAGTTACCCTACATATGCCTAAGAAACTTCGTGAATTGTTTGCCTACATTTGTGTCTTTGGACCGCCTACAAATCCAGCTCAACTTTGGAAAAATTTCAAAGAACATATAATTGAAGATTACTGCTTACGTCTTCACAACAAAAGTGGAAATTGTCACAATTGCGAATCTTATGCCATGCAAGATGTCCAAAATATCCTACTACTGCATGGAAAAACGTTTTCAGACTTTAATTTGCCACAGCCTGCAAGTCAAGTTGCACAAATTCAAGAGTATGACGAAGCTTATGAATTATTGTTGGCAACAGAGAAGAAAAACTCCTTAAATCAAGAACAACGGATTGCATATGACACTATTGTGAGCGCTGTAGAAAACCAAGCCGATCCAACGCCAAAATGTTTCTTTATTGACGGTCCTGGAGGCAGCGGTAAAACATACCTCTATGAAGTTTTAATGCAGCACGTTAGAGGGTTAGGAAAAGTCTTATTGCCATCGGTTACAACAGGTATTGCAGCAAACCTTTTAAGAGGAGGTCACACTATGCATTCACTCTTTGGGATACCAGTTCCGGTCAATGAAATCTCTGTTTCCAGAATCAAACAAGACACATTTGCAGGAAAACAGTTGAACAGTGCAAATCTTTTGATACTTGATGAGTGCACCATGGCACCCAAATATGCTTTGAGCTTAATTGACAGACTTCTGTGTGAAGTTATGACTACAAATATTGCTGAAAAAAATGAAATTCCTTTTGGAGGTAAAGTTTTTGTCCTTGGCGGAGATTTTAGGCAATGCCTTCCAGTTGTACCGAATGGAACAAGAACAAATATTATCGAGTCAACCTTAAAAATGTCAGACCTTTGGAAAGAGTTTAATAAACTACAACTAATTAACAACCTGCGATCTTCTGACCCAGAGTACAGCAACTGGCTTCTTAAACTTGGTAATGGTGAACTTAGCAATGAATATAACCTTGGAGAAGACATTATTGAAATACCAGAAGACATGTTGTGCACTGACTGCATCGTAAGTGATGTTTTTGGACAACGCGTTGAAATAGATGTGAACGAACAAAGCAGTGTTGAGAGGGCCTCTTCCTATGCAATTCTCTGTCCCAAAAACGATGAAGTAGCACTGCTAAATTCCCGTGTGATGGATAGAATGCCTGGAGAGTATAAATTGTACAAAAGTGATTCGATGGATGTCGACAATGAAGATGAACGAGAGCATTATCCAGTTGAATTTTTAAATAGTGTTACGCCATCAGGAATGCCATTCCACAGACTACAACTTAAAGTTGGAGCAATCGTAATGTTGCTACGGAATCTAAATACAAGAAATGGTCTATGTAATGGAACTCGCCTTATTGTTACTGGACTCCATTCCCACATAATTCAAGCAACAGTGATCACTGGATCTGCAAAAGGAGACGGTGTTCATTCCACGCATTGATTTATGTCCTTCAGACACCGGTCTTCCATTTAGGCTTCGACGTCGACAGTTTCCAGTAAAACCAGCATTTGCCATGACAATTAACAAGTCACAAGGTCAAACTCTACACAGTGTTGGCATATATTTACCGGAGCCGGTTTTTGGTCATGGACAAGTCTATGTTGCATTTTCAAGAGTTAAAATGAGATCCAATGTCAAGGTGCAAGTTTTGGATACCCATTTACAAGGAAAGTTGCTTACAGATAGTCCAAAAGTATTCACCAAAAATGTAGTGTACAAAAATATTTTAGGTTGATATTGTTAAGAAATATATTCTAGGGTCGTACTTCTTTTGTCAGATGATTTATTGTAAAATATTGTTACATATTCATGGAATAGTTTATATATTTTGATCATCTGTTTAATAATTTTGTTCAGTTGTATTAAGTTCTATAACCAATAATAGTTAATAAAGAATTATTTTGTGTATTCATTGTATTATTGTTAAATCTTCATAGCGACATCTGCAGCATGTGCTACTAAAGTGAATGCAGATTTGTGCCTCTCCACGCACCTAGTCCCGGCATGGAAAGAAGCGAATCTACAGACAGCAGCTAATCACAGCAGTATCTGAGAGTGCGTGCTGTGCCTCCGATCCTGCGAGGAGCTACTGAAAACAGGACAGACAGCGCTGGAGCAGAGAAAAGGAAACAAGGTGAGTATTAGGGTTTAGTTTTTTAACTGTGCTGTAGAGATGGGGGAATGAGTAGGTCATACAAAACCAGGATAAGGAGGCCATACAAGCTAAGATGAGGAAGGCGTACAATCCAAAATAAGTCAGCCATACAAACCAGGATTAGAGGTATGACGGAGCCATACAAACCACGTTGACAGACCGCGCTGTGGATGCTGGATGTGACACGATAAGGGATAACCCCGCCCACAGCCCGTCATTCACTGTGGTGCGCGAAACAGCAGACCCCTGGCTGCAGACGCAAATAGTCTTGATGTAAACGGAAGCAAGATCCGGCTGCAGGCGGGAGAATTACGTGCTGGCTGTGCGTCGTCAGCGATGTTGTCACAAGCAGGATTGACAACATGACGTAATGACAAAATTCATTAGGGGCACCGAGGGGATACATTGTGAAGTTAATTAAAAGTAGTGCACAACCCATTTAAACACTGCCTCGCTGCTTAGTCGCGCCCGGTCAGCCGCATGCATATTCTAGATTACCCGATGCATTAGAATCGGGCCACCATCTAGTATGGATAGATAGATAGATAGATTTTTTTTTTCTTGCGTAAAATACTAAGGAAATGTCATCTTAAACTTCAGCCCTTTTTAGAGGTCATTTCATCTTCAACTTGCTTAACTCTTTACAATAAGTAATTTTGATCACCCCTGATTTTTTACATGCCACTGTATGCATCATTACAAACCCTTCTAGATTTCATCTAACAGTTTTGTCAGATTGTACCTTCCCCATCACACTGACTGCCATGAGATAAGATCTGGAAGTGTTTGGAACTATTAAAAATAGGTCCCTAGTATTAGGAGAATTTGGACCTTATCCTTTAAAACAATGTGGAAAAATTGATAAAGAATAAAATAGAGCGTCAAAAAAAATAAAACTAAAAAGTAGGCAAAAGAACTCAATTTAAAATTAATGTAAAATAAACATTAAAGTTGGAAAAAAAAAATAAATCACACATTTAAAATTAGCTCTGCTGCTTCTCTACACAGTAGCGTCAGGGATCAGTGAGGAGAGGAGGGCGTATTCTTTTCTCTGACTTATGATATTGCCTACTTATATGATAGGTCACCCTCATGCAGGGGAAAAAGTACACACCCCCAGAGACAAATCTCTGGTAACTCCCAGTTGAATTATAATATAAATTATAACCTAAACTTTACACGTTGTTATCTCTGCCACAGTGAGCGGAAATTAAAAAATAAAAACTACATTTTACAGCCAATGTTCCATGATGTGGTCAGTTTAACGTGCTGAAACTGGTGAATGGTATTCTTTAAAGATAATTATACTTTTTTTTTTTATGGACATGTTTGCAAAAGTGATTCATACACGAATGTGTTTAATCAGTGACAATTTTACCATCAGTTCCTGAGTGTAAATATTATTTAAAGTATTACAATATTCATCCATCTTGAAAACTTAATTTTAGTCAGGAGAAAATGTAATATACCGATAATTTTCTTCCGTGTTGCAGATCCAGCTATGTATTTCCACAAGCTCATGGTCATCTGGATTTTCCCTGGATACAGTTGGAAGTTATGGTTGTGTGAAGTGTCCTGCCGGTAAAATGGAATATTTGGTAAGTTTGCATTGGAGTAGAAGAAAGTGTTTTGCTTGTCCTAAAATTGATACCAAGTTTAGTTTCACAAAGTTGATATCAAGAGCTTTTGATTGATGATCTGATTTTTATTCTTTGTTGCACTATGGCCTAAATAGGAAAGTAATGATCAGTATACATTTATATTGTGGCATTTAGTTTTCTTTTGTTTCCTATTATTAAGGTTGGAGCAAACATTAAAATGAGCAGTTTTAATCTGACACGGATTGTTACCTTGACGCCATTCTATACCCTTGTCAACAAGTGTGGACTGGAGCTTGAGGTGGGAGAAATTGAAGCAGACGGGTCTTTGCCAGATATGAAGTGGCATTACGTTGCATCATCTGAGGTATCATGGTTATTTCACAAATAATCTTCCATTTTGAACCCATCTATAAAACGTGTGTTCTGATAAGCATGTAGTTCTCAGGCTGCTCAGAGACCATTTTTCACCACTTAGCACAATAATAATTTTTATGAGGCGCCTACAGTGTACATGTTTGCCAATTCTCCTTTATATGCCATGTGCTCATTTTTATTCTTTTACTTTGAGCCGATGTGTTTAAAAGATGAAAAAGAAACTTTGCAGCTGAATACTTTTGTATGATTTATTAGTCTCATATTCTATGGTTAATTAGTGAAAAAACAATGGCAGACCAGAGGATATGATATATGATGTGATGATATTTCTAAGGACCTAATTGTTACATTGGATAGTGATTTCTTTTTATGCTCATGTTACATTTTTACTGCAGTGTGCTCCATTCTGGCCAGAAAATGTCTCGGGGAAGCTGTGTGTCCGCGTAATCGGCTGTGCAGGAACATCCAAACCCTTTTTCTTCAATAAACAGGACAATGGCACTTTGCTGGTTATTGACAGCATGGTAAGCTGAGTATATGGAGTACCTTTATATACAGGTTTAAGTACACTATACGGCAAAAAATATGTTGACACCTGACCATTATAAAACTATGGATTTTAATATGGTGTTAAGCCATCTTTAACAGCTGTCACAACCGCCACTCTTTAAATACCTTCATGATGGGGCCAATTTCCATTTTTGCATTGTCGTTTTTTCCCTTCTTCCAGAGCTGTAACGCTTTTATTTTCCTCACCTCATTGACATATAAGGGCTTGTTTTTGTGGGGTGAGTTGTTCTTTTGAATGACACCATTCATTTTACCACATATTATACTGGAAAACAGAAAAAAAATTCCAAGTGGTCACAAATTGTGAAAAAAAATGCAATTCTTACATTGGTTTCTGAATTGTTTTTATGGTGTACATTTTGTGGTCATTTGAACTTTTATGGTTTTTTTTTTATTTTTTATAACTTTTTTTTTTTTCACTGTTTTTAATAATCCCTTTAGGGGACTTGAAGCTGCGATCGTCTGATCGTTTGTGCTATATACAGTGGATACAGTGTTCGCTGATGCCGTCATACCTTTTTTCTCTCCAGGACTGGGAGTAATGTCCTTTTGGACACTGAGTCCTTCTATCTCTTCCTCCTTTTTCAACTGTGCAGTCGTAGTACACTGATGAAGGTCCTGTTTGCGACCGACACGTCTACTGTATTTCTCTACTTGTGTAACAGCAAATACAATTAAAAAACTGATGACGTCAGCGTCACGCCAGCCAATAAGAGCGATCACTGGGAAAGTTTGTCATAGCAACAACCCTGGCGATCTGCCTCCTCTGATCTCCTGTCAGTGAGAGGTCAGAGGAGAAACAGTCTGAAAAGTGCTGCTGACAAGAGCAGTGTCAGTCAGCGATTTGCTATAAAGTAAAAAAAAAAACTGATAAAGAAAGTTAGGCTAGGGCTTGGGTTAGGCTTGATCGCAGTTGTGTTACCAATAATTTGATAGTAGTCTCGTCAAAAAATATATCAACTAGTAGAATGGCCCATCAGTCTACTACTGCAGAGGAGGCTTATGCCCTTTTATGTTCTGACAGCAAAGAAAGTGCAATGTCAGATGGCGATGTTTATTTCGAGGGCTTTAGTAGCGGCAACAGTGATGGCTCAGAAATGAGCAGTGATTCTGGTCCATCCTCACACAAGGGCCAGTACAAGAGGGGCAAATATCACTACTGGAGAAACGTCTCCAAATCAGGGAACACTGTCCAGTACAAGCGCTGTCCCTAGTACTAGTGAATTGGCGCATGCCAGATGGTAGGCTTCGGATTTGGCTACTGAATTGAGCCCTGATTTTTAATGCCATTCCTGGTATAAATGTGGAGGTGGAATTCATTTTTTTAATTTGTTTTTGACAGGTTGCTAGAGCATATTGTCCTGCAAACAAATTTATACGCATCCCAATTTATCAGCCAGAATCCACGATCCTATTATACTAGGTCAAATTTATGGACGCCAACTAATGTTCCGGAAATTAAAACCTTTTTAGGACTTACATTTGCCATGGAGATTTTTAAACAAAACAAGCATTCGGTCCTACTGGTCCACCTGCCCTGTTCAAGCTACCCCTATGTTTTCTGTCGTTCTTCTTAGGACCCGTTATGAAATAGCTCATGAGGTTCTGGCATTTTAATGACAATAGTCAATGCCTGCCCAGAAGTGCCCCAGAACATAACAGATTATATAAAATCAGACCCATCATTGAAGACTTGACAGAAAAGTTCTTAAGGCTTTACACCCCAACACAAAATATTTCTATTGATGAGTCCCTTGTAAAATTCAAAGGAAGACTGCACCTCAAGCAATTTATTCCATCTAAGAGGGCAAGGTTCGGAATAAAGCGGTATAAAATGTGCGAAAGTTCAACTGGATACATATCCGCTTTTTCGCTTTTATGAGGTGAAAGATAGGCAACTAAACCCATCAGGATGCCATACTTTTCTGGGGACATCTAGAAAAATCGCTTGGGAGCTGATAAGTCCATTTTTACAAAAAGGCTACAATCTGTATGTGGACAATTACTGTACCAGCATACTCCTATTTAAAAGTCTGTTTGAACACAACATAGGGGCTTGTGGGACCATTTGTAAAAACAGTCAGAGGTTTCCACAGTCATTGGTGAATGAAAAAAGTTCCAAAAGGGGCAGTGAGGAGCTGTACGCAATGGAGAGGGGCTTGCCCTCAAGTATAAGGATATTTTTATCCTCAGCTCCATCCACACAGATGCCATAAAGGCCACTGTAGAACTAGGATCCACTACTCCGTACTCAAGAGAAATTGCACAACAAATTTTGGGGTCCATTTTTTTCTTGCTACCCTTGAGAAAATAAAAAAAAATTGGGGCTAAAGTAACATTTTTGTGGGAAAAAGTAAAACTTTCTTTTTTTCCTTCCACATTCCACTAATTCCTCTTAAGCACCTGAAGGGTAAATAAATTTGTTGAACGTGGTTTTGAGCACCTTGAGGGGTGCAGTTTTTAGTATGGTGTCACTTTTGGGTATTTTCTGTTATATAGACCCCTCAACGTCACTTCAAATGTGATGTGATGTGATGTCCCTAAAAAAAATGGTTTTGTAAATTTTGTTTCTAACTTCCTAACAAAGAAAAAAAATTATATTTCAAAAATTGTGCTGATGTAAAGCAGACATGTGGGAAATGTTATGTATTAACTATTTTGTGTGACATAACTCTCGTTTAAGGACATAAAAATTAAAAGTTTTAAAATTGCTAAATTTTCGCCAAATTTCCAATATTTTCAGAAACAAACTCAAGTTATATCGAACAAATTTTACCACTAACATGAACTACAATATGTCATAAAAAACAGTCTCATAATTATTGGGATCCGTTGAAGTGTTCCAGAATTATTACCACATAAAGTGACAGTGGTCAGAATTGAAAAAATTGGCCCGGTCACGAAGGCAAAATCCGGCTCTAGCGCGAAAGGGTTAATTGATTTTCAGTAAATTTAAATTGAAAATTACTTTTGTCAATTTCAAGTTATTCCAGTGACCATTGTGAGATTTTTTAATTATTTTATGCAAAAAGGTATGAGTTGAACTGAAAATCTATAATTTGAGTCGTAATTTCTTCTTGTGCTAAAATGTCGTGGCTAAAATGCTCTGACCTAAAAGGGTTGTCTCAAACAATCAGTGAATTCCATACTATATTTCTAACTTCTAACTATTTAATTTTATAATCTAAACACTTTTTTAACATGTTTAAATTAAAAAATCCCTACCCTTCCCTCTCTACTCTAAATTTATTTGTGGTTTTGTTTTGATTTTTCTTCTGATGACTATTTTTTTGAGTCTCCCAGCATGCATTGGGTATTCTCAACTGAATCATCATCAGGGGGCTGGGGATACTGTAGCTCCCACTGCTTTTTTTCAGTCCTGAAACGAAAGGTCATCAGAGGTCGGCGCTGCTGTCACTTATCGTAGCTTATTTCACTGCCATACCCTGATAACCTCCATCACCACTACTTTAAAAGGACAAGTGATGCAGGTGTTATCACGTCTCCACACTTCTGTTCCCACCGCCCCACATCTTCAGTGTCCTCTGTCACACTGCTTGGGTTCCCACAGCTTTGTTCAATGAAATGAGATTATCATGGAGCAGTGATAGAAGCAGGGTACTGTCACTCACCCTGCTTCTATTACTGTCCCCTGATTACATACTTTTTCAATGAACAAGGCAGCGGGGACTGCAGCAGTGTGGACTGAAGATGTGTGGTCGTAGGGACAGAAGAAGTGTGGTTGCATGATAAAAGTTGCAGTCACTTCATCACCCGCTACTGAAATAAAGTCATCGGGGGATGGCGGTGGAAGAAGCTGGGGTAAGTGACAGAAGGGCCGCTACCTGATAACCCTTTGTTTCATGACGGAAAAAGAAGCAGTGGGAGCTATAGCAGCCCCTTGATGATAATCTGTTGAAAGTACTCAGTGCATGCTGGGAGACTCAAATGGATTGTCACAGGAAGTCAGATAAAAAAAACAAAGACTGGAAGTTAGAGAGGGAACGGTAGGGATTTTTTAATTGAAGCACATTAGAAAATTGTTTAAATTATATAATTAAACGTGTATGAAATTTGCTGTTGGTCTCGGACAACCCCTTTTGAAATACATTTATTTACATTGGCCTGTTTTTTATGTTCCTGTTTAAGTTGCCAATGCGATTTATTATTAGTAGAGATTAAAACGTAGTGTTATGCATTTAATTGGAAACTTGGTTATTAATGAACCCTTTTATGCACAGTATTTTTTTCCTTTGGTTGGATATGTTCAGATGTATTCAAATATATATCATTATACGGAATCTGTCAGCACAGAATGACTTTTCAAACCAAGTACAGGTGCTTAGTAGAATCATAGAATGTTCTAGTTGGAGGGGGCCTCCAGGGTCATCTGGTCCAACCCTCTGCTCAATGCAGTATTCACTAAACCATCTCAGCCTCTGTTTGAAGACTTCCATTGAAGGAGAACTCACCACCTCTTGTGACAGCCTGTTCTACTCATTGATCACCCTCACTGTCAAAAAGTGTTTTCTAATAACTAATCTGTATCTTCTCCTATTCAGATGGGATGGGAGAAAATCTCTTCATGGATCTATAAAGCCAGAGATATCAATAAAAATAGAGGGGCGGGCGGAGATACAGGCGAAACAAGTAGTTGGGAAGGAACACTGAACTGTTCGGCCAGGCCAAGAGTGCACCGAGTACCTGTACTTTGTTTGAACAGTCGTTCTGTGCTGCCAGTCTCTCTAACTATTATCTGTTGTTATATTTTCAGAGTACAGGACTCCTGGTGGATGTCAGTATCTCAGATCACTCAATAGTAATTAAATTTTCAGATTACTATGAAGGAGCTGCACCTGCATTGATCATGAATCATACACCTCGATCTAAATTGACGTATAGACAGAGGTAGGACAAGAAAATGACTTGCTGTGTCAATTTATTACATGGATTTTGTTTAATGGGGGTTTACCCACAAGGCCCGATTCATCAAGACCGGCATTGTTCATGTCGATCTTGATGAGGAAAGGTGCTGCAGTCAGACACTTCTGATTCGAAAAGAGGCCTTTGCCTCATCATAAGTCAGGAGTGGTAAATGAGTGGTGTGCCCCTCGCCACAAATCCTACTCCAGTCCCTGCTGATATAAGATTTGTGGCATAGGGAACACCACACCTGTCATGCCCCAGCTCCACCCACTTTGTTAGGACTGGGCTGACTAAAATGGTGTGAGAATGCCAATAGTCGCTATATATTAGCGCAGCCTTGAGTTGCGCCAATATTTTGTGACTTTGTAAAGCTTTTTACACCGGAATACTGGCATAAAAGCTTTCATGAAGCGGGCCCAATGTGCAGATTTGTTCATATTTTGCAAAAAGAAACAAACCACAAAAAATGGCTCATATCAATACACCCATAAAGTTTTCTTGCATCTTTCACATCTAATTTTTAACTTTTTTGTTAAAATAATAAGCAAAAGCAGAATTAAACTACGTGTTAAAATACTGAATACCTTACAGTGGCATTGAGGAGGAGACGGTACTTATGCCTGGAGAAACTAAACTCTTTGCATGGGCTGATCCAACAGGCACAAAAACTCTGATGTGGACGTATAGCCAGAACAAGGGGGAGCTTGACCTGCTAAAGGTAAATTAGTTAGTACGAGGGTATACAAATGGGTGCTTGTCTGTTTCCCTTTTCTTGCATCAATGCCCTTTTTATATTGATTTTTACAAGACTAAAAAATATTTTTATAAGATGCCTGTAACAGTTTTACTCTGTATTACCTTGTATGAAGATGTGTTCCATAACGTCTTTGCACAGTAGTCTATAGTATCTAATGGCCTGTTCGAAGGGTAACGTGTATGTGTGTACATTTAGCTGTATGTTGGAAATTATGAATTAGCTTTATGACGTTTGTTTCGATTTTTAGATTTGCAAGTATAATCTGCTTTTTTTTTTAGATAACATTTAATGTATATTTGCAGCAGTTCTGTGTTTTGTTTTTTTTTGTCAGAAAAAAAAAGTTCTCATATTTTCTCACCTAAAAAAATTAAATAATTTTTCGCTTTGAATTATTTTGTTAATTTTTTTCAGGATGAAAGTGGTCAGTTTGCTTACAATCATGAGACTCAGATTCACTGGGTGTCATTCCTTGATGGGCGTCAGAGAGTATTGCTTTTCACTGAAGATGTGGCTTTGGTGACAAAGGCACGGCAAGCTGAAGAAATGGAGCAACCGGATCAGGAAATAAATATATCCATTCACAGTTTGGGGCTTTCTCTAATTAACAATGAGACCAAACAAGAAATTTCTTACATAGGAATCACAAGGTAAATGTGTATTAGTCTTTTCATCTAATCGCTGGTATAACTTGAAAGATTGTAAGTGATTCTGCTTTTAACCAAAATCTAAAGGCGAACATTTTCCTTGTTGTCTTTGCTCTTTTCTCAGGTTCATTAGGGTGTACATACTGTTCGATTCATTAAAGTAAATCTGTTGCCAAAACCAACAGGAAGCAGAAAGTTCTTAATTTACAGTACTAAAATGAATTTGGTAGAGTAAAAGACTTGCTGTTTGAGATACTGTATCATAAGTTCTGTATTTCTAGGGGATGATGTTTATGCAAGTTATCTCTTAAAAATCTTAAAGGGAGTCTGTTAGCAGGATTTTACCCCCTAAACTATTTATATGTGCATGTAGCTCTTTCAAAGAAAAGCCCAGCAATACATTTACATGGCCAGTCCATTCCTCTGTTACTGAGAAATCAGCGTTTGAATTGATAAGCAAATGAGGCTGTAGATCTGAAGCCTCTGTCACTCCAGCTCTACTGCCCACCCAACATTGCCTCTATGCTGTGTGACTTCAGGCAAAGGAGCGATTAGTCAAGTCAGAGGCGGCTCTGGGTGGGGAATAGAGCTGGAGTGACAGAGGCTTCTGATCTTCAATGGATCCTCAACCTCACTTGCATATCAATTCAAACGCCGCTTTCTCAGTAATGGAGGAATGGACCAGCCATCTGAAGGTATTGTTGAACGTGCCTTTGAAAGTGCTACATGCACATTTAATTCGTTTGGTCTGTGAAAATCGTGCTGACTGATTCCCTTCAGGTAATGATATATTTTCCTGAAAATAGATAACTGGTCGGTTTTTGCTTGCAGCTCAGGTGTTATCTGGGAGCTAATGCCAAAACAGAAGTGGAAACCCTTTAACCAGAAACGTATTCTTCAACTAGAACAGGTCTATGAGAAATATCGTACTGGGGAACAATGCAGATGGATAAAATTAGATACCAACTTTGAGGTGTGTATTGGTTACTTGTGTGGTCTGAACTTATTAAAGTTGAGCTATCGTCATAATATGACCTATTGATTAAATCAGATTTTTCAGCTATATGTCTTTTCCAAAAAATGTTGGCAATTTTTTATTTTTTTTTACTTATCACAATCTGTATTTAAAAATAAAAAATTAGAAATTGTGCAAATTTTTGCACGTGTTTTTTTTCCAACTTACTGCCTATTGTGAATGTGGGGGGGGTCCTTCGTTATCATTCGTGTATAGAGGTGTCACCCGTTATTGTAATCCTGCCTCTGCTGGAAAGTAAACTTTTGAAAACTCTTCCAGAAAGGACAGGAAGTGTCTAAAATAGCCCCAATGGCCACTGTAAATGTGGCAGCGTTACGGTACTATTTTTTTTTATTTAAGATCTTGATATGAAGAAAAAAAACATAGGCAAAAATATTTAAAAAATATACATAACACACTTATTTGCGCAATAGGTAACTATCTGATCATCATTTACCTTTAAAGCTCATGGTCTATATTCTGTATCTTAATCATATGTAGGTCAGCTTCAGTTCTATGGAAATGCGCTCACCAATTAAATGCAAAATCAGAAGAAGCTTCCTCTCTGGTATCCATATAGAACTGAAACAGTCTCAACATCAAAGAAGTTTACGGGCTCAATTATACTGGCTACAGGTGAAGTAAAGTTATAGAGGAAATGGATGCAAATACTGAATTCTACTTTTAACAAATGGTTACTTTATGTGTACAAAATATTTCAAATCTATCTTTAATATCTGTTGACAAATAAACCTGCTCCGTTATTTTGTTTGATTGTAATCAATTTTGCCTTGTAAAGTTTAATCCCTGGGCAATTTTCTGTTTATTTCTTCTCCCCTTCTGCCATAATTTTTTTTATTTTTCCGTCCACATAGCCATATCAGGGCTTTTTTATTATCTAAATGATCAAATAAAATTGCAAATTTTGAAAGAAAAAAAAAAGTGTCTTTTTTGCCATTTTCCAAGACCCATAACATTTTTATTTTTCTGGATCTTTGGCTAAGTGACGGCTTATTTTTTTTTTGTGCTTGGAGCTGAGGTTTTTACTGATACCATTGTGTGTTAGATAAAATGTTTTGATCGCCTTTTGTTGCAATGTTACAGCATCCAAAAACTGATTCTGGCGTTTTGATTTTTTTTTCTTTACGTCGTTTACCAATCAGATTAATTTTATATTTTGATAGGTCGGACATTTACGAACGCTGCAATACCAATTGTGTGAATTTTTTATTTATTTTTGTCATAATTTTATTTTTAATGGGATAAAAAAGAGGTGATTTGAACTTGTTTTATTTTTTTCATATTTTTTTTAAAAAAAATTGTAAACTTTTTGCTGTATTTATTTATGATCGCCTGTGCTATACATAGCAATGCATCATAACTGGTATATATAGCAGAAATCACCATCTCCTATGTACGTCAGATTTCATAGAAGTGGCTGTCTTTCACAGGAGTGTTGTAATGACAAGCATGGAGGTCTTCAGCAGACTTCCGGCTGTCACGGCAACCCATCGGCACCCTACGATCACAGCACGGGCGCGCCGATGGGTGCGTGGAAAGACTCGCTCCCTGCCGACTCATGTTAAATGCCGCTGTCAGAGGTTGACAGCGGCATTTAACAGGTTAACAGCAGTGGATGAAGCTTTGCTCCACCCATGACTGTTAAAGGCTCAAGATGGCTGATTAAATCAAAGTTTTTCAAAACAAAATTAAAGTTTGTTTTGATGGGATAACTTATTCTAACAATATTTTTCATTTTTTCCAAAATAAAGGAAACCCTCACAGTAGGTAAACAATAAAGCCATGAGCAAAGCCTATCCATGTACCCTCTCTCCTTCATGTGATGTATTAGGGTTTGTACACCCATCTGTGCTGCTTCTGTACGGATAACGGCCTATGGACAATTTATAACCTTACCCGAAAGTTTTAATGTTATGTATATGTATGAGCTTTCCCTGCAGTCATGGTTAGTACTTCCTCATAGATTTAGTGGATTACCGTATGTTGTTTTTCTTTTCAGGTGGATAATCAGCTTCCTGGTTCCATGTTTCCTGCCGTCTTCCATCCAGTTGCACCTCCCAAATCCATTGCCTTAGACTCTGGTAAAAATCTTTATTTTCTGAGGTGGAGTTCTTTAATGTCTTTATCTGCACCAGCACGTCACCTTTACAATATAGTAAGGCTATGTTCACACATTGCGGAAAATTTCTACCTTCTGATTTGGCTACAAATCTGCAACAGATCTGCATGGAGTCCACAGACAGAATCCACATGTGATACTTGCGGATTTCATTGCATATATGGCTGCGGATTTCACCCTACTCCATTTACTAAGCATTGAATAGGATGAAAACTGCAATGAAAATCCATCTAATAATAAGCATGCTATACATTTGATATCTGAATCATGCTTTCCTTTTTGTGCAGCTTTATTTCTCCAACATGTGACTTGGATTTTGTAGAAACCCATTTACTTATATTATACTGCAAATTGCTGCAGACTGGCGTTGTGGAATCCACGACTAATTCAAGATGTGTGAACTTTGCCTAAGACATATATTTTTGTTGTTTTTTTTTTTTTTTTTTTTGTTCTATACTGTTCACCATAATCTTAAGCAGCACAAAACTAACTATAAGTATGTGAATGTTAATAATTATTGTATAGGTCAAGAATACACAAAAAGCATATATTGTAAATCAATTGTACATGAAGTGTACCGTCTGCTTGGACTTTGGAAAGTATTAACCTGGCCATACGCTTTAGATGGTTGTCAGCCGAATGATAGTTTGGCCAACAACCATCTCAGCTGACTCTCTCATACACAGGAGCGTTAGTTCAGCTAAGTGCTCCTGTGTTCTCTATGAGAAAGCCGACGACTGACACGTCAGCTGGCAGCTTATCTCCGGGAGAACAATACGATCGGCGGTGTGAAATTGACCGTGGACGATTGACATTTCTCCCAATTACCAGTAGGCCAGCGCCTCCATATACATTAGACCGATGGCCCAACCCATCAATATTGGCGGGTTCGACAGACATTAGTCTAATGTGTATGGGTTCCTTTACCATCAGAATTGTTAGATTTCTTTATGCTGAAGTAAGCATTCTGTCTTATATTGTCCATAAATATGCATGGAGATGATAAAATCAGTCATTTATGTATGTGTTCTTCAATGATCCAATTTCTTCTCATTCTTTTTGTCTTGGTAGAACCAAAGCCATTTATTGATATCAGCATCATCACAAGATTTAATGAATTTAGCAAAGTCATGCAGTTTAAGTAAGTACATAGCCCAGAAAAAAAAATGTGTGACGTGGGTTTACAACAGCAACTTGTATTTCATTGCAAATCATTTTGTTACAAATTGATTTTCGGCTTTCTTGTTTCTGTTAAGATACTTCATGGTCCTCATCCAGTGTATGGCTCTGAAGATTGACCAAGGCTTCCTGGCAGCAATCATGGGGTTATTCACTCCTTCCAGCCTTCCAGAAGTTGAGAAACAACGGGTAAGTCATCACAATATCGTGTATATTTACTGCATTTACAAGTTGTTCTGTGTTTTTGCTTTTTGTTATGTTTATTTTTTGCAGTGTGATTAAAAACCATAACTTTTTTTTTCACTTTGTCATGGAGTATAGATATAACTTCTTTCAGAAAGCCGTTAGTAATTCCAATCTGCATTCATAGGGCCCATGTTCCCAGGGTATGTTAAGTGTCTTTTGCCATCTACCAAGCAGGTATACATTGGTATGCCTTTTTTTTGTTGCATAGAGATTCAGTATATGCAGGAAGGGAGGCCCTAGTAAACAGAGCAGGGAGCGCCATGATACTACCAAGTAGTACCAGTAGATTTTCAATTCGGAAAATATGCCATATATTACATTACCAAGATTGTAGATGAGATTTTGCATTTCTCATCTACGCAGTGGAGAAAATCTGCCGTGTAAATTGAGTATGTCAATTTATGTTGTGGGTTTTAACTCTTAATTTCATTCTTTGCTTTCCAATGAAGAGGATACAACACTCAGCCATGCTTTTTTAGAATATAATCTATATTTCTAATATCATTTTAGATTTAACTGCAGTTATTATATGGGATTATTAGTGGTTTACGCTGTTACATGTAAATTATGTAATATGCAAGGATCATAAAAGTCTTTATGTATTTTCTCTTGTTAAAATGCAGACAAAGTTAATTCAGAAAGATGTAGATGCCTTAAACACAGAACTGATGGAATCTTCCATGACGGATATTACCACCCCAAGCTTCTTTGAACACTTCCACATATCTCCTGTGAAGGTAGGCTTGTGAATATTATTATTCTTTTTTTGTTGTTGATGCAACATTTTTCCTTCTAAATAAAAATAAATTCTTTACTTCTATTTCTCTGACTTATTTTCAAGTATTTCCTGTTAACAGCAGTTATTTAGAAAAATGGGTGACAACCAAATGGTCTCTGATTAGTTTCCACAAAGGTTGTCACCCAGTTTTCTAGCCACCTGATTTGTAAAACTGCCTAATAGGTTGTGAATAAATCATTGCACAATGATTCAAATCAAAGCTGATTGCTTTTCTCTCTGGGAACTCAATGGAACATGATACTTTAATTATGTATTTTTAATTAAATGGTAACTGTGTGTTCAATAAACTGCATAAATCAATACAAGTGAATATAATAAACTTTGTATTATACCTTATCAGAGAAATATGCTCCTTTCTTGACTAGGCAGATTGTGCTGCAGCTTACAGCAAATGTATTTCACCCTAGTGATGTATTCCCAGCCGCACAGCTCAGTACCTCTGGATAAGGTCTTCCATGCTATTGCTACTTCTTAACATGTTCTACAGAAAAAGAAGAGCAGGAATCTCTGTTTCTATGTACTGTGTATCGGAGACATTATAGCAGCTGTTCTCTTTTTACTAGCTCAGAGAGAATTGAAAACTGATCAAAAATGCAGGTTATATAATGGGTAGAAGTGATGTTATTCCTCGTGTATATACACATGACTGCTTATTACGCTTTAATGATTTGTTTGCTATATACAATTCATGCATTTGTTTGTAGTTACATTTGAGCCTTTCTTTGGGATCCGGAGGTGAACAGTCAAACAAAGAGGAAAACGAAATTGTTGCCATCAGTTCTGTCAACCTCCTTTTGAAGAGCATTGGAGCTACACTTACTGACGTGGATGATCTCGTTTTCAAGTAACTTTCCTTTTTCTTTTTTTTTCATTACAATCAGATGGGAGGGGGCACATATTTAATATTGGTTTACATAATAAGCATCTGATTGAGTCAGACAAAGGCCAGTTTTACACAAGCTATTAAAAGTGAGTTTTTGCCCCATATTAAGACGGAAAAATTAAGGTGCAAAAAGTCTCACGTGAATCTGGCCCTATTCATTTAAAATTTGATTCTTTTGAAATAAAAATAATGAATTTCGCAAAACCCTAAAACCAAATTATGCTACCAGAAGAATTAGTGCTTAAATCTGCTGATTGCCATGTGCAACTGATCCACTCTTATCTTGCATTATTTCGATAGCTTACCCCTTATTACTTTGAATCTGTACTTAGTGCCCTTATCGCAAACAAACAGAAACAATATCTTGTTTTTTGTCCTCTTACTATTGAAAACGTTTGACATCTGGTTGCTCTACAGCATCATTGGTGCAATTTGTGCTGTCGCACAGGGGAGAAAAGGGTGTTGCGGCCCACTTCCAATTCCTCAGCAGGAAACAGCCATTGTCAGAGACACATAAGAGATGCATTATAATAAGCTATAAACAAAAAAGGCCCATATACTCTTCTTGCACTTGGGCTCTATTCTGTCTGAGTCAAAAATATCACAAGAGTACAGGTGATCTGCATATGTGAAAGCAACACAAAGATACAAAAACCTGTGCCTTTATAAAGTGTTCTATTTTCTGTAATAAGTGTTATATCACATGTGTTGCCAAAGAATAGACGTTAATAGAATAGAAAGGTTAAATAAGTCTGTTTTGATTTTTTAACGAAGTGTATTGTTGAGGACTGATGGCAAGAGGGTACGAGAACCCAGCACGGCAACCATAAATCCAATTACTAAAAGATTAATCAAGCCGAACTGAGATCAGTGTTGTGCAGCATTATACACGGCTTCATCAGGAATAGTAAACATGAGCCACTGTTTAGTGCAGATGTCCCCAACCTTTTTTGCACCAGGGACCGGCTTTAAGCAAGACCAGTTTTCCATGGCCCGGTGGGGGTGGGGGCGGGGCTTTGGTCATATGGGGGTGGGGTTATGGAGGGGTGGAGCTGTATGGGGAGGATGCTGGCGGGACCTCGGTGTACAGCGCTGCTAAGTAGCAGCATTGTACATTGAGCGTCAGTGTATACAGCGCTGCTGCTTAGCAGCGCTACACACTGAACACCGGTACCGGGAGCCGCGTCACTGAAGCCAGTCTGCTGCCCCAGCACGCCCCACATAACATGTTCTGCCGGGGGCGTGTCAGTGAGGAGAGCCTGCCGCCCCACCCCGTCAGGAACACACCATGCTGTGCAGGAGTGCCGCGTCACTAAGACCCGCCCCGTGACGTACAACAGGTACCATGCTGTGCTGTGGAGGGCTGCGTCACTAAGACCCGCCTGACGCCCCACCCCGTCCTGCATAATGTTCTCTGCCGGGAGCTGCGAGCTGTCACGGCTATGGCAGAAAACATTATAAATCCACACAGAGCGAGCTCTGACCAGGCGCAGGGCCGCGGAGCTAGCTGTCAGCGGCGCCGCGGACCGGCTGAAAAACCCCAACGGCCCGGTCCTGGTCCGCGGACCGGCGGTTGGGGACCTCTGGTTTAGTGGATTTATGACACTAGATGGTGCTCCAGCCAATCAATTAAGCAGTTATTAATCCTGACAAAGCAGGGTCACTACTGCAAAACTCTGATACCGGGTAGTTTTTTTCCTTTCATAATAGTTTTTATGGGTATTCTTCTCAGTTCTTTTATTCTGATGGGGTTTTAGTCTTTGGCAATAATCATGATGGTATTTAAAAAATAAATAAAAAAGTAATTAAAAAGAATTCATTTTGGAATTTGTGTGGATGTACGATTGTCTCATCCATGTAGGCATCATTTCTGGGGCTGGAATATAAGAATATACTAGAGCCTTATAGAAGGCCCATATAAAGCCTGATTATTTTCATTTAAATGTGTGCACAAACATAGTTGGCTATGATTACGGTACTACACTATAGCATAATATTACACTATATATAGCTGGAGATTCATGCATCTCTTACGTGCTTTTAAAGTGACCATAATAACTTTTCCACATTTTCACATGAAAAAGAGTTAAATACATGGAAAAAGTGATTCAAAGAGCAAACGTCGTTTTTAAATTTCTTTGTTTCATTAATCAATAGTAGACCGAAAAATAAGCAACTTTGTAAAATATTTTATTAGAGAAATCCTCTTCTCTCATCTTCTGGACCGATCACTCATCGGTCTTCGGTAAATACAGATATTCCCATTACTGAGGTAGCAGATGGTAGTTGGTGCACATAAATTTCTGTGAAGAACTGTAAGGCTATGTGCCCACGTTGCATTTATGAAGCAGAAAATTTCTGCTGCATAAATGCAAGTCCTCTCCCGGAAAAACGCATGCGGAATTCCGCACGCGTTTATCGCGCATTTTTCGCGCGTTTATCACGCGTTTTCCACATGCGGAATTGCCTTGCGTTTTTTATGCATTGGACAAAGGCAATTCCGCTTGCGGAAACGCAAAATTAAATGACATGTTGCGGATTTTTGAACGCGGCATAAACGCTGCGGAAAAATCCGCAGCATGTGCATAGAACTTGCGGAATCCCATTGGGGACCATGGGGTGCGGATATACATGCGTTTTTCAAGCGTTTACGCTGCGGAAATTCCACAGCATATACGCTTGAAAAATGCTACGTGGGCACACAGCCTAACTATCGTTTCAGGAGCACTTGCAGCAGAATGTCTGTGTCTGCCTCCAGCTCCTCATCCTCCCCTCTCAATAGAAGTTTAAAAGCACCAGCTGCCATCTCCTATCTCTGTAGTGGGAAAATCTCTTCACTGAATATAGATTTTACCCATGATTTGAGAGTGAAAGATCAATACAGGAGGAGAAAGAAGCAGATTTTTCTAAGCTATATTACAAAGTTTCTTATTTTTATTACACCTCTCAACTGTAAAGTTTAACCACTCTTCTTTTGCAAGCTGCTCCGGGTCTCTCATATTTGAAGGGTGCCTTCTCCCAACAGCAATTTATTATTTTTCTGCGTTACTTTATTTTTATGTGTAACTCTAACATTATATAGCCTTCAGGTATTCTAGATTAATTACTTGGATATACAGCATGTGACGACCTCTCTTTTTTTTTTTTGTCCACAGACTGGCTTGTTTTGAAGTAAGATATAAGTTCTACAAGCGAGATCAGCTTATGAAACTTGTGATGAGACACTACAGTGAGCAGGTGAGATAGTGAATACTGTAAAGACACATGTACACATCACAGGTTACTCTTATCTATACAGTCATAGCCAAAGTGTTGGCACCCATGAAAGTGTTACAGAAGTATTTCTTCCAGAAAATTATTGCAGTTACACTTGTTTATTTCCTTTTGTGTGTATTGGAACAACACAAAAAAACAGAGGAAAAAAAGGCAAATTGGACATAATTTCACACAAAAACTTAAAAATGGGCCGGACAAAATTGTTGGCACCTTCAACTTAATATTTGGTTGCACACCGTGTGGAATTAATAACTGCAATCAATCGCTTCCTATAACTATCCACAAGCTTATTACACCTCTCAACTGTAAATTTTGACCACTCTTTTGCAAACTGCTCCGGTCTCTCATATTTGAAGGGTGTCTTCTCCCAACAGCAATTTAAAGATTTCTCCACAGGTGTTCAATGGGATTTAGATCCGGACACATTGCTGGCCACTTCAGAACTTTCCAGCGCTTTGTTTCCATCCATTTCTGGCTGCTTCTTGAAGTAAGTTTAAAGTCACTGTCCTGCTGGAAGACCAATGACCTAGGATGCAAACCCAGCTGTCTGACACTGGGCACTACATTGTGAGTCAAAATCCGCTGGTAATCTTCAGATTTCATGATGCCTTACACACAGTCAAGGCACCCAATGCCAGAGGCAGATAAACAATCCCAATACATCTTTGAACCTCCTTAATATTTGACTGTAGGTACTGTGTTCTTTCTTTGTAGGCCTCATTGAGTTTTCCGTAAACAGTAGAATGATGTGATTTACCAAAAAGCTCTTTCTTGGTCTCATCTGTCCACAAGATTTTGACTTGCTCACATACATTTTGGAATACTGCCGCCTAGCTTTTTTTGTGTCTGTGTCAGCGGTGGGGGTCTTCCTGGGTCTCCTGCCATAGCATTTAATTTCATTCAAATATCAACGGATAGTTTGGTCTGACACCGATGCACCGTGAGTCTGCATGTCAGCTTGAATTTTCTTTGGAACTTGATTGGGTCTACTTATCTGCCATCCAGACTATCCTGCGTTGCAACCTTTCATCAATTTTTCTCAGCTGTCTACGTCCTGGGAGATTAGCTACAGTGCCATGGGTTGTAAACTTATTGATTATATTGCACACCAGTGACAAAGGAACATCAAGATCTCTGGAGATAGACTTGTAACCTTGAGATTGTTGATATTTTTCAACAATTGTGTTTCACAAGTCCTCAGACAGTTCTCTTCTCTTTTTCAGTTCTCCATGTCTATTGGGGCACACAAAAACTCAGTGCAAAGATTGAGTCAACTTCTCCCCTTTTTATCTAGTTTCAATTGTGATTTTCACATTGCCCTCACCTGTTACTTGCCACAGGTGAGTTTGAATGAGTATCACATGTTTGAAACACAGTTGTTTACCCACAATTTTGGAAAGGTGCCAACAATTTTGTCTGGCCCATATTTGGGGTTTTGTGTGAAATGATGTCCAATTTGCTTTTTTTTGGGGGTGGGGGTTAGTTTTTTTCTTTTAATTTTTGTGTTGTTCCAATGCACACAAAGGAAATAAACATGTGTATAAAAAAAAGTGTAATTGCAGTATTTTTGGGGGGAGAAATACTTCAATTTCTGGAACAAGTTCATGGCTGCCAAAACTTTTGGCCATGATTGTATATGGCCAGCATATTCCTCTGCATTTACATTTAAAAGGGTACATGGGTAAGTGTAAACTGATATTTGTATAGTAAAAATTAATGAATTTAAACAGTAGGAATGAGCGCCTACATTCTGTGGGGAAATAGGGATGACCTAAAAGTTAAAAATGTGCTTCTTTTGTTCCATGTCCCATTCATCCTTTGTAAAAGATAGGGTAAGACACACAAAGTTGAGTAACACAGTCACCAGCCAGTATCTGTGTATATTCAGTTATGTAGGGTGGATCGAGGGTGTGGGATATTTTTTAATGAAGCGATCAGGCTCTAAGGTAGAATGGCATGAATATTTAATAAGTTGTGAGATGTAATGGGCTACTCTAAAAAGCTAGGGAATTATTCTGATTGTCCAAGGTAGCATATGTCTGAGTACAGTTTAAATATGAGAAAAATCTTGGCCATGGGTTGGGAGTTTAATTTTTAGTTGACCTTTATTTTGGTCTCACTTGCTCATCCATTGACAGTTTTTTCTTCGATGTTTGTTCTGCAGTTCCTAAAGCAGCTTTATGTCCTTGTCTTGGGCCTGGATGTTCTAGGAAACCCCTTTGGCCTAATAAGAGGACTATCAGAAGGAGTTGAGGCTTTCTTCTATGAACCATTCCAAGTGAGTTCTTTGAGTTTAATAAAGAAGTCTATATTTTCATCTGACCAATTATTTATTATGTGATTTACCTTAAAATGATCTAAATGAATTCTGAGTATATTATTCAGCGATTTTTAGCACTGAATGTAATTTTACTTTCTGAAGGGGGCAGTGCAGGGACCTGAGGAGTTTGCAGAAGGCTTTGTAATTGGTGTGAAGAGCCTACTTGGGCATACAGTTGGTGAGTTATCCTTTGTGTTTTAGTTTGGAAGTATGGCATGTTAATTTACAAACCTTCTGTTGTTTGCATATACCTTTAAACTCAACTAAAATTAAATACCTCAACCCTTATAACGAATATAAGAAGTAGTTTCTCCAAATTCATCACAAATTCCCATTTACATCGACTACTGCTTCAACTGTATATATTTAGGAATGCTTGTATGTATTGTAGTTGGGTTTTCTTTTCTAATGGATTATTTTTTCAACTATTTCTTGGGGATTCCTTACTAGCACTCAATTTCCTTTACTAAACACCACTCTTGCAATACAGGGGGAGCGGCGGGAGTGGTTTCACGTATCACTGGGTCTGTGGGGAAGGGATTGGCTGCTATCACCATGGATAAAGAATATCAGCAGAAGAGGAGAGAAGAAATGGGCCGACAGCCAAAGGATTTTGGAGACAGTCTGGCCAAAGGAGGAAAAGGATTATTGCGGGTAAGTATCATAGGGTAAAGAAATGTTAAATAGAAGCTGGCTGAGCTTTGGAGGTCTGACATCTCTCATACACTATGGGGCAAGCCATGTTTGGCCATACTTTTTGCTGCAGTAAAATTGTAATAACGTATGTTAATCTTTTAAAATAATGAACAACAGTGTAATGCATTAAATGGGGAAAACAACTTTTACATGGTAGATCTCTCATAGCAAAAACTTTTTTGCCCCGATTCATCATTTGTGTCTTTTTAAGTCACTTTTCTTTGTTGTCTTCTGCTATTAGCTGTTATTTTTGTGCCAAATTAATCAAAATGGTGCATGCGATTCATGAATTTGGTGCAAAGTAAAAAGAAAAACATTTTTCAACCATTTTTTTGACTTTTGTGCTAAAAGTCCTTAAATTGCACAAACATTTGGCATACTAAAAAATACACCTGGGAGGATTGAAGTGAAGTTAAGCCAAATTTTGTGACTTGTTAAAAAAGTTGCAAGTGATGAATCAGATGAAAACATCTAGTATTACTTGACTCTGCACACAAAGTGGAAAACAGGTGAGCACATATAAAATAGACTTATAAAAGGCACAAATAGGATAATAAATTGGATGCAAAGAAAAAAAGGCACAAAACACACAACTACACAAAAAACAGGTGCAAAGGCAGTGATGTATCTGGGCCTTAACATTCTAAGCAGAACATTTACAATTCTAATATGATTTACTTTAAACTTAAAAAAAAAAAATATTTAGTTATTTATTTGCGTCATCTAAACATGAAATAATTACCTTTACCATTGTTAGTAGGTAGGAAATCTTTGCATATGCCACTCAGAGTTCATAAGGAATTTTTTTTCCTAAAAATAAAAGAAATTTGTTATTAACTCACGAGGATCTTTTGTCTAAGATGCATCTGCCTTGGATATAATAAACATCTTTCAGAGCAATAACAAGGGAAACATATGGTTTTCTCTTGTTATAGAATATAAGAATATCAACAAATATCTCAACCCAACATTACTGGCTAGATATATAGAGTGAAAACCACGATTTATAATAAAATATAATTTTTTATTGAAAAATAATTAAAAGGATTTCATAAAATGGGTACCTCAGCAAAGAAGGACACAGAACAAGATCTATATATGACCCATAAGAATATATAATGGTAGTTACATAACAGTAAAGATAGGCTAGTACCTCCTAATCATTTTATAGCCCTCATAAATTTACATATGAAAACAAGAGTTCAGCCCATATTATAGGTGTAATTACCAAGGTATGAATTGTAGGGAATAAAGTGCAATCTGGTCCTGTGTCCCTTTACCCCGACGCATGTTTCATGCCACTTCAGGGAATTCTTTAGAGAATATCTCTGAAGTTTTAGTGGAGTATCTAAATTGTGGTGTTAATTATGGGGAAACCAGTTTTTTGGCATATTTACTATATTGTTTACATAGTGCCAAAAAATGCTTGATCTGAGTGGACTCCATAATGTGTTGCGCCATGCAATGAAATCTCTGTCTTTTAGGGTGTAGTGGGAGGAGTGACTGGAATAATTACAAAGCCTGTAGAAGGTAGGTACCCAACATTTGCTTAGTTACAACACTTTGCTTTTTATATTCTAATATATGAGAGTGCGTATTGGTTTGTTACCACAGATAAAAGCAAAAAGAAAATGTGATCACAGCTGCTCAACTTATGGTGTTGTACTAGTATCACAACACCAATAAACATTTGTCAATAATAAAAATGTGCGTTCCTGCTACACTTTCCTAGGATTCACCAAACCCACATCAGAACCAAAGAGCTGCACAGACATGGTTGTTTAGCTCCTCAATGTCCATAAACCGCTAGGAGCATCTTTACTGGACCAGGTGCTCTATGGACACTTGCTTAAATTAAGCTTAGGAGGTTTCATAATTCTGACTTTTATATACACAAAGCTGTAAGCACACACACACAAAGCATGTATTTATAAAGGAGAATCATAAAGGCTTGACAGATGGAGGTGAAAAGTTCACAAACTGTGGGAGAGACAGAGATATATACTAAGCGGATTGCGTTAGCCGTCATTTACTCGCTGGAATACTTGCTATATGCTCGCTGCACATAAGGAATGTTGTGACATCAAGCAATTTGGAGCTTTTTCATCCTAATCTATTGATTGATTTGTCACTTCCTCTCGAGAAGGAATGCAGACTTCATTATCCACAATTTCTATTTTCTAGAGCTGAAATCTATACAGCATTGATACCAGTAATTAAAGTCAATGTTTTGATTTCATCCTTTTTTTGTGTAGGAGCTAAGAAAGAAGGAGCTGCTGGGTTCTTCAAAGGAATAGGAAAAGGACTTGTAGGTGTTGTGGCAAGACCTACAGGTGGAATTATTGACATGGCAAGCAGCACCTTCCAGGGAATACAGAGGTATGAAAGTCCTGAGGAAATGGATTCTGCGGGGAAGCAAGCACATCCCTGATTTCCAATTCCACCCCTCCAGTAGTAGTCAATGCATTTAAATGACTATTTGCACTTTTTTTATGACTAGCATGAAAATAATATAAATATACCTCATCTCTCTTGAGACTGGTGAGAAACAAAAGTTTGTACTTTTGCATTAATTCTGCCCTTTATTAACACATGCTTGGCATGCATACTATGCTATCCAGTTTGACTTGTCCATTTCTAAGTTCCTCTTGTGCATGACCCTTTCCCAAGATCTGTATTGCAAAGGAGATCACTACAGCTGTTCATTATAAAGAATAACGCTGCCATCACAAATTTATTAAAATGGATGCTAAAGGCATGCTGTTTCTGTTTCCTATCTCTGCAATGTCTTTCCAGCTTTAGCACATTTGACACTTTCAATTCATATAAACTCAGACTTATCAAACAATTAAGACCCTTCATTCACCAACCTGGTAATAAAATTTCCTATTGACTCGAGGCAGACCGAAACTTCTAACACCGCTTGTGAGCTCTGACTGTTGAAGCTGCTATATACTAAAGACGGGTATATACATTCTCATTTCTGTCTCACACACTAATACGAGGAAGTATTCAAGGAAGGTTACCTAATTCTGTTCCCCTAGAGTTGTCTCTTGAAGCTGGATATACAGGTGCATCTCACTAAATTAGAATATCATCAAAAAGTTAATTTATTTCATTTCTTCAATACAAAAAGTGAAACTCATATATTATATAGAGTCATTACAAACAGAGTGATCTATTTCAAGTGTTTATTTCTGTTAATGTTGATGATTATGGCTTACAGCCGATGAAAACACAAGTCATTATTTCAGTAAATTAAAATAATTAACAAAAAACACCTGCAAAGGCTTCCTATGCATTTAAAAAGGTCCCTTAGTCTGTTTCAGTAGGCTCCACAATCATGGGGAAGACTGCTGACTTGACAGATGTCCAGAAGGCAGTCATTGACACACTCCACAAGGTCCCAGAGTTCCAATTTTCATTTGGAAATCAAGTTGATGGTTTGGGGAGCCATGTCACCTGCTGGTGTAGGTCCACTGTGTTTTATCAAGACCAAAGTCCGTGCAGCCGTCTACCAGGAAATTTTAGAGCACTTCACGCTTCCCTCTGCCGACAAGCTTTTTGGAGATGGAAATTTCATTCTTCAGCAGGACTTGGCACCTGTCCACACTGCCAAAAGTACCAATACCTGGTTTAAAAACAACAGTATCACTATGCTTGATTGGCCAGAAAACTCGCCTGACCTTAACCCCATAGAGAATCTATGGGATATTGTCAAGAGGAAGATGAGAGACACCAGACCCAACAATGCAGACGAGCTGAAGGCTGCTATCAAAGCAACCTGGGCTTCCATAACACCTCAGCAGTGCCACAGGCTGATCGCCTCCATGCCACGCCGCATTGATGTAGTAATTGATGCAAAAGGAGCCCCGACCAAGTGTTGATGCATTTACTGAACATACATTTCAGTAGGCCAACATTTCGGATTTTAAAATCATTTTTCAAGCTGTTGTTATAAAGTATTCTAATTTACTGAGATAATTAATTTTGTGTTTTCATTGGCTGTAAGCCATAATCATCAACATTAACAGAAATAAACACTTGAAATAGATCACTCTGTTTGTAATGACTCTATATAATATGAGTTTCACTTTTTGTATTGAAGAACTGAAATAAACTTTTTGATGATTTTCTAATTTTGCGAGATGCACCTGTACCTGCAATGTTACATAGTTTAATATTTAATTACTTGATACTAGAAAGACAACGCTCAGGTCTCAAGTTCTTCACGCAGACATTGGAAATCAGCGGAAGAAGAGGAGTGATCCACAATTGTTTTTGGGATTAAAAGGCACCTTACCGTAATTGTAATTCATAGAGAAATTCTCTCAACATGATTTAACTGACAATACATATTTTTCACACAGTGTGACGTAATGCCTTTATTATCTGTTATTACAGCTCATTGATGCTACCTTGTGTAGAAATCACAGTTCCAAGTCTGCTTCATTTAGGACATCGCAGCTTCTCTAGATAATGCCTTTCCTCAATATGTCTGAGAATGTTCTTTGCCATTATTAAATCTTCATAAATTGTGTTTTACAGTTAAGTACAAATAAAAAGTTACAAAATATGTTAGTATAAAATATATAATATTATGCTGATGCCAAAAGACCTAAGAACAGCATAGCCATTAACTTAGGAAATCATCACTGTCCAACAAACCTTTATTTTTCCCCTTCTCCCATGACATCACCACCTGAGAGAGGGTATCCGCCCACCAAGGACAGGAACCTACTGAATAAAAAGGCGGTACCTCTCCTCCGCATCAGTTTTGGTTCCTGTCCCTGATGGGAGCCTCACCAGGTGGTACCTCACGTACCTGGATTATGGACGGTGCGGCCTGGAGGCCGTGGAAGCAGCAGATGGTCCCTGTTCCCAGCCCGTCTGGCTGCTGCCCGGGTCTGCGTGTGGGGAGGAGGTGCTGTTTTTTGTTTTTTTTTTGGATTCCTCCCCGCGTGCGCCGGGGCCTGCGGCCGGGTCTGCGCCTCGCAAAGATAAACTGAGCGCGCCGGCCGGCAGGTCTTCCGGGCTGCGCACGTGGGGGTCGCGTCGCACCGTGACGGAGCGCGCCGGAAGTCCGGGCTGCGCACGCGCGGGGTGCTGACGCGCCCTATCACGGAGTGCGCCGGAAACCGGGTCTGCGCATGCGCGGGTGGGAAGCTGTCATCCCGCTGCAAGCGCGCCGGGTGCCGCTGGGCTGCGCACGCGCAGAGGCAGGTGGATCTGCGGGTAGCGCGCCAGGTGGCTAAAATTTAAAAAAAAAAAGAGATTTGAGATGAGCACGCTGCCGGAAGGGGAGGAGCCTAAAGGAGGTGGAGCCCTACTGCTTTTAAGGATGGGGAGCAATCAGGATGGCGTTGTCTGCATCCCCGCCATGATGGATGAGGAACCGCAGTCACCTGGGCAGCAGCTGTCACCGCCACAGGAAGTACAGCAGCAGCCACAGCCATCAAAGCAGCGCAAGCAGCTCAAACAAATGGAACGGGAATCTTCCCATCGACAAAGTCACAGCAGTGAGGGGCGTACGAGTTCCGGCAAGACTGGTCAGAAAAGACTTCGTCAGTCCACCTCCGCCAGATGGGAGCCCTCATGTGAACGGCAACCACCGCCTCCGGAGGCGAAGAAGTGTAGTGCTAAAAGTAAAAACAGGGAGTGTGCTTTATGCAAAATCGGTCTTCCCACCTCCTATGCCAAAAACCTATGCTCTGACTGTATTCAGAAAACCATTGCAGAGGAGTCCCCCAGGTTTTCTTTAGAATTAAAGGATCTAATCCAGACAGAGGTCAGAGAGTCTTTAAGAGGCTTAACCTCACTCAAAAAGAAGAAGCGAAAACTAGTTTCTTCAGAATCAGAGGAATCAGTGGAGTCCCGTTTTACGAGAGAACTGCCTTCCTCCTCTAATCACTCCTCATCGTCATCGGAGTCTTCGGATGATGATGGGGGGGGCAGACCTTGTTTTTCGGTTGATAATACTGAGAGACTAGTTAAAGCCGTCAGAGGGACTATCGGTATTACCGATACCAAAGTGCCCAGAACAGTCCAGGATGTTATGTTCGGGGGCTTAGACCAAAGGAGGAGACGCTCATTCCCGGTCAATGACAGGATTAAATCTCTGATAGAAAGGGAATGGAAGAAACCGGAGAGGAAGGGTCAGCTGCCGTCATCCTCCAAGCGGAGGTACCCCTTTGAGGATGAGGATGCGGCTAAATGGGACAAAACCCCTAAGATTGACGTGGCCATTTCAAAATCTTCAAAAAAATCCACTCTGCCCTTTGAGGATTTAGGAGCCTTAAAAGACCCGCTGGATAAAAAAGCGGAGTCCTTCCTTAAGCAAACCTGGTAGTCGTCAGCCGGGGCCCTTAAACCGGCAGTAGCAGCGACCTGCACTGCTAGATCTATGATGATCTGGCTTCAACAATTGGAAGACCAGATCAGGGGGAATGTGTCCAGGGAGAAAATTCTATCAGACCTTCCTCTTGTGCAGGGAGCGGCTGCATTCCTGGCAGATGCATCGGCAGATTCAGTTAGGCTGGCTGCCCGGTCTGCAAACCTCTCTAATGCAGCCCGTAGGGCGCTATGGCTCAAGAGCTGGCCAGGAGATGTGCAGTCAAAGTCTAAACTGTGCTCAATCCCTTGTGAGGGGGACTTCTTGTTCGGCAAAGGTCTAGATGACATCCTAGATAAAGCCGCAGACAAAAAACATGGATTTCCCACGGTGTCTGGTTCCCGATTTAACAGTTCCTTTCGGAAGAGAAAATACAGCCGCAGTAAAGCTCCCAGAGACCAAGGTAGCTGGAAAGACCGAAAGCTGTATAGCAGAGGCTTCATGTTTGGGGGTCCCTCCTCTGAGAATAAGAAAGCCCCTAAGTGACAGTTCCCCCCAGGTGGGAGGAAGATTCTCCCACTTCCTGCCTGCCTGGAAGGAAATTTCATCCAATTCTTGGATCTTAGGGATAATCAGGAGGGGGCTCACATTAGAGTTCAAAAGCAGGCCCAAGAACACTGTCAAAATATCAGCCCCCAGAGGTTTAGCGGAACAGATAGCCTTACAGCAGGAAGTTCTCTCTCTGCTCATGAAAGGAGTTCTGGTGGAAACACCTGCACCCGAGCAAGGAAGAGGATTCTATTCGACTCTCTTCCTAATAAAGAAGCCGGACGGCTCCTTCAGGACCATTGCGAACTTAAAGAGACTGAACGACCATTTAATCTACAGGCCTTTCAAGATGGAAACAATAAAATCGGCCATAAAGATGTTATTTCCGGACTGTTTTATGTGCGTCCTCGATCTGAAGGACGCCTACTACCACGTCCCGATTTTGCCAGATCATCAACAGTTTCTAAGAGTAGCTGTACAATTCGGCAGGCACGTAAGACATTATCAGTTCGCAGCTCTTCCCTTTGGCATTTCCATGGCGCCGAGAGTCTTCACAAAAATCATTCTGGAGGTCACAGCGCACTTGAGGGAAAGAGATATTTTGGTCATCCCTTATCTGGACGACTTCTTAGTAGTGGGCAGATCAAGTCAACTCTGTGCTCTAGCCCTGGCGGACGTCATGGCCAGTCTGACGCCTAGGTTGGCTGTTAAATCTGGAGAAGTCAAGGCTGGAACCAAAGAGGGTTCAGTCTTTCCTGGGTCTCATTCTGGACTCAGAAAACCAAACCTGTCTTCTGCCAGAGGAAAAGAAACTGAAGATCAGATCCCTAACATCTCAGGTTGTCAGCAATCCGACCATGACCCTGAGGAGTGCAATGTCTCTGTTGGGTACAATGACGTCTTGCATCCCGGCAGTTCAGTGGGCCCAGCACCACTCCAGATGTCTTCAACAGGAGATTCTGGCAGCGGACAGGCGGCTCAAAGGTCGCCTGAATGGGAAAATATCTCTTCCAGATGTTGTGATCAACTCCCTGGACTGGTGGACATCTCCGGTCAACCTATCTTTGGGGGTTCCTTGGACCTTCCAGGTGTCGGATACAATTACAACAGACGCAAGTGCGGAAGGTTGGGGAGCTCACCTAAGGGATCGTTCTGTACAAGGCCTCTGGTCGGACAGCGAGACAAGTCTCTCTTCCAACATGAAAGAGCTGTTGGCAGCCAGAAACGCGCTAAAAGAATTCAGTTCTGTTCTTCAGGGTCCTCACGTCAGGATAATGTCAGACAACAGATCAACAGTCGCCTACATCAATCATCAGGGGGGTACCAGGTCTCTCCCTCTGATGTTAATAGCGGATCAGATCTTCAGGTTTGCCGAGAGTCGGCTGGTTACGCTCTCGGCACTGCATATAAAAGGGGAAGAGAACATAAAGGCCGATTTCTTGAGTCGTCACATCTTGAAACAAGGAGAGTGGGAGTTGAATCCAGCCGTTTTTCAGCAGATGGTGGATCGGTGGGGACAGCCCCAGATAGATCTGTTTGCAAACAGACACAATCGGAAGACCGAAACCTTTTGCTCCCTGAATCCAAAAGAGGGGGCGTTTGCTGTGGACGCGCTGCAGATTCAGTGGGATTTCACTCTAGCTTATGCCTTTCCCCCTTTAGTACTGATCCCTACTATCCTGAGGAAGATCCGAGAGGAATGGGCGAGGGTTATATTGATCGCCCCGTTCTGGCCCAAGAGACCATGGTTCACTTGGATGAAGAGAATGTCCCAAGCAGATCCATGGGTTCTTCCGGACATCCCGGATCTCCTCAGGCAGGGCCCAGTCTGTCATCCCCAAAGAGCGGGCCTGCATTTGACGGCTTGGATTTTGAGAGGTCGCTATTGACGCAAAGGGGGTTTTCTCCGGATCTTGTTACTACCCTTCTAGCAAGTAGAAAGCCGATAACAACTAGAATCTATGGTAGAACCTGGGCTAAGTTCTTGTCTACCTCGGGTCAGTCTGCCAAAGGGAGGATTCCTATTGAGGCCATACTAGAATTCCTCCAGAAGGGGTTAAACATGGGACTAGCCACCAGTACTCTTAAGGTACAGGTATCGGCTCTGGGGGCACTGTATAATTATGACTTGGCAGCAAATAGATGGATCATTAGATTTATTAAAGCCTGTCATAGATCCAGACCTATTCCTGTTCCAAGAATGCCTCCTTGGGACCTTAATTTAGTTCTGGAAGCATTAACCAAACCTCCCTTCGAGCCCTTAGAGAAGGTTTCAGAAAAAAATCTTAACTTTAAAGACTGCGCTATTGGTGGCCCTGACATCAGCTCGTAGAGTCAGTGACTTACACGCACTATCCGTTAACCATCCATTCACTCAAGTATGTATGGATAGAGTAATCTTAAGACCAGACCCGGCCTATCTTCCAAAGGTAGCCTCCAAGTTCCATAGGACGCAAGTAATCACTCTCCCTTCCTTCTATCCTAATCCTAGGGATTCTGAGGAACATAAGCTTCACACCTTAGATGCTAAGAGGGTGTTAGTCCAGTATTTGGAAGTGACAAAAGCCTGGAGAAAGAGTGACGCTTTATTTATATCCTTTCAGGGGGCTAGGAAAGTACTTAAGGTTACAAGGGGGACCATAGCTAGATGGGTCAGGGATACTATTACCTTAGCCTACTCTTCTAGCAATCTGCCGGTTCCTGAGAACCTGAAGGCCCATTCCACCAGAGCGGTAGCTGCTTCCTGGGCTGAGAAGGCGAATGTGCCCAACGACATTATATGTAAGGCGGCAACTTGGTCATCCCCCGCTACATTTTACAAACATTACCGTCTTGACCTTTCCTCTTCTACTGATCTGTCCTTTGGTAGAAGGGTGTTGCAAGCGGTGATCCCTCCCTTTGGTATTTGATCTCTATAAATCTCTCAGGTGGTGCTGTCATGGGAGAAGGGGAAAAGATCCTAGTTACTTACCGGTAACGGGATTTTACAGAGCCCATGACAGCACCCTATTAATTCCCTCCCCTTTATCACTGTGGTGTGCACTTTTTTTTAAGGTGTTTAGTACATATGTTGAGGTGGTGGTTATGTATTAACCTGTCTTCGGAGGCCCTCTCATGCTCTGAAACAAAACTGATGCGGAGGAGAGGTACCGCCTTTTTATTCAGTAGGTTCCTGTCCTTGGTGGGCGGATACCCTCTCTCAGGTGGTGCTGTCATGGGCTCTGTAAAATCACGTTACCGGTAAGTAACTAGGATCTTTTTCCTTTCCCAGCATCATGATCTTGGTTCACTCATCGCTGTACCTTCACCAATGCCCCTCTCTTTTTGCTGGCTTTGCAAGGCCTATGCAACTTAATGAACATCTTCTGGCTTTGTCTCTTTGCTAGGGTTTCCATGGTTTCTGCGGATTTTAGGCTTTTTATCTTTTAAGATCCCATATAGGTATTAGTCATCTTTAAAGGGGTATTCTGAAGTTTGGAAGTCATCCCCTATACAAAAGATAGGAATAACTTCCCGATTGTTGGGGGTGCTGCCAGTGGGACTTGCATTTATCCTGAGAACCGGGGTTCTAAAGAGCCCCATGTGAATGGAGCATTGGTCAATCATGCGCACTACTGTCACATTCATTCCCAACGGTATTGTCGGAGATGGCAGAGCCCTGTGACAGAGTGGTCTTTTCCTCTCCCACAAGAATGAATGAAGCGGCAGTGCGCGTGGCAGTGGTTGGACCCACAGCGATTGGGACATTATCCCCTAAACTTGAGATTACCCCATTAACTCATTCTATGTGTGCATGTAACTAATTCTTACATATGAAATATCTAAGAGCAAATCTAAACTTTTTCTTTTTTTATGGCATATTATTCTCAAAGTGAATGCAGCTTATCTTTTCAATTGCTAAGTTGTTTTGCACAAAGTGATGCAACAATTGTGCTTCATTTATCATTATCACTCCCGGTCTGCGGCTGGTGACTTGAAGCTTTCTCCATGTGCTGTCCCTACTCCATACATGATGCTGAGCTCTTTACTCAATATAAAAGAGTCTCCTCCTGGGCAGCGCCTTTTCTCTGCTTGCCTTCTTTTCTCTTTGACCTGCAGATGACGCTCTATCCCACTTGTCTATAATGTTTTCTCTGACCGTTTTCTAGACCAAAGTCTTTTACACCAGCTCCTGTTGCTTATCATCTTTCTTTTTTTCCCTGTGACATTTCTTCTGGATTCTTCTGGAGCTTCATTTCTTCTTTTGGACTTTAGCATCCTCTGGAGCTTGTATCCCGTTTAATATTGTTTACATGGTTGAGGAAAATAAAAGTAATATTAAAGGACATGTAACTGGCGGTCTTGCTTTTTTCTGTCCGATCTTAAAAGTCTTCAACATACTTTGTACTTACATAGACTGATGCTTCTATTTCCACTCTTATTCTCCTTCAGATTGTAAGCTCTTATGAGCAGGTCCTTTGTATGTAATGGCCGTGCTGTGCTGTAAATAGATTTGCTATGCTAAACTAATTGTTGCTTTAGTATGGTATGACTTGGGGAGATGTGCTAGTATATCTTGTGGGCTTATCAATTAAATACATTGAATTGCATGTTGTGTGTTAGGTCACTAAGGGAGTAGTTTGTTATTGGTTGTATTTGCTGCTAGCGTGAAGAAGTGTATTAGTAACATTACATAGCAACATAGTAACGTAGGTTGAATAAAGACCTCGGTCCATCAAGTTCAACCTTTCTCCCCCATTTGTACTCCCTACACTAACACTACACTAACTTACTAACTAACTGGGTCTAGGCCTCACAAATGTATATTTATTATTATTATTATTATTATTATTATTACCATTTTTATTATTGCTGCACTATTACAATTAAAAGTGTACCCGTTTAGAATTATTATTTTTTTAATTAGTTTTATATTTTGTATTACTCTTGTGATTCTAATAATAGTATTACTAAAATCCCTATACCTAAATCTGTTGATCCAGAAGAAAGCAAAAACCCCAGGACACATTCAGCCAATTTGTGTCACTGGAAAAATTCCTTCTTGACACCGAGAAAAGGCGATCAGTCCTAGAACCCTGGATAAAACCTAATTATGATACTAGTTATGTAATTATTATTGCCGTATTAAATGTACTACTATAGGTGTAATATTTTGTCTAATTTAACTGTAACCCACAATGTTACCTGTATCGACGAATTCATCTAGCCCTTTTTTTTTTAAAGCGGTTAGTGTCTGCCATCACTACCTCTTGTGGTCGGACATCCACAGTCCGACTGCTCTGACTGTAAAGAACCCTTTTCTGTTTAGGTGCCGGAATCGCCTTTCTTCCACCCATAATAAGTGCCCCCTGGTCCTTAGTATGGTCTTTGGAAGGAATAAGTCATGTGCTAGTCCTTTGTACTGACCATACATAAATGTAAAATATATATTTACAGTACAGACCAAAAGTTTGGACACACCTTCTCATTTAAAGATTTTTCTGTATTTTCATGACTATGAAAATTGTACATTCACAATGAAGGCATCGAAACTATGAATTAACATATGTGGAATTATATACTTAACAAATAAGTGTGAAACAACTGAAAATATGTCTTATATTCTAGGTTCTTCAAAGTAGCCACCTTTTGCTTTGATGACTGCTTTGCACAATCTTGGCATTCTCTTGATGAACTTCAAGAGGTAGTCACCGGAAATGGTCTTCCAACAATCTTGAAGGAGTTCCCAGAGATGCTTAGCACTTGTTGGCCCTTTTGCCTTCACTCTGCGGTCCAGCTCTCCCCAAACCATCTCCATTGGGTTCAGGTCGGGTGACTGTGGAGGCCAGGTCATCTGGCGTAGCACCCCATCACTCTCCTTCTTGGTCAAATAGACCTTACACAGCCTGGAGATGTGTTTGGGGTCATTGTCCTGTTGAAAAATAAATGATGGTCCAACTAAACGCAAACCGGATGGAATAGCATGCCGCTGCAAGATGTTGTGGTAGCCATGCTGGTTCAGTATGCCTTCAATTTTGAATAAATCCCCAACAGTGTCACCAGAAAAGCACCCCCACACCATCACACCTCCTCCTCCATGCTTCACGGTGGGAACCAGGCATGTAGAGTCCATCCGTTCACCTTTTCTGCATCGCACAAAGACACGGTGGTTGAAACCAAAGATCTCAAATTTGGACTCATCAGAGCAAAGCACAGATTTCCACTGGTCTAATGTCCATCCCTTGTGTTCTTTTGCTCAAACAAGTCTCTTTTGCTTGTTGCCTGTCCTTAGCAGTGGCTTCCTATCAGCTATTTTACCACGAAGGAATGCTGCACAAAGTCTCCTCTTAACAGTTGTTGAAGAGATGTGTCTGCTGCTAGAACTCTGTGTGGCATTGACCTGGTCTCTAATCTGAGCTGCTGTTAACCTGCGATTTCTGAGGCTGGTGACTCAGATAAACTTATCCTCAGAAGCAGAGGTGACTCTTGGTCTTCCTTTCCTGGGGCGGTCCGCATGTGATCCAGTTTCTTTGTAGCGCTTGATGGTTTTTGCAACTGCACTTGGGGACACTTTCAAAGTTTTCCCAATTTTTTGGACTGACTGACCTTCATTTCTTAAAGCAATGATGGCCACTCGTTTTTCTTTACTTAGCTGCTTTTTTCTTGCCATAATACAAATTCTAACAGTCTATTCAGTAGGACTATCAGCTGTGTATCCACCTGACTTCTGCACAACACAACTGATGGTCCCAACCCCATTTATAAGGCAAGAAATCCCACTTATTAAACCTGACAGGGCACACCTGTGAAGTGAAAACCATTTCCGGTGACTACCTCTTGAAGCTCATCAAGAGAATGCCAAGAGTGTGCAAAGCAGTCATCAAAGCAAAAGGTGGCTACTTTGAAGAACCTAGAATATATGACATATTTTCAGTTGTTTCACACTTTTTTGTTAAATATATAATTCCACATGTGTTAATTCATAGTTTTGATGCCTTCAGTGTGAATGTACAATTTTCATAGTCATGAAAATACAGAAAAATCTTAAAATGAGAAGGTGTGTCCAAACTTTTGGTCTGTACTGTATGTATACATGTAAATGAGATCCCCTCTGAGGCGTCGTTTTTCTAAGCTAAACAAGCTCAACTTTTTCAACCTCTCTTCATATGAGAGGCCTTCCATCCCTTGTAATAATCTAGTTGCCCGCCATTGAACTGACTCTAGCTTCTGAATATCCTTTTTAAAATGTGGAGCCCAAAACTGGATCCCATATTCCTAATGTGGCCTCACCAGTGATTTATAAAGGAATAGCAACACTTTGGGTTTGCAGGATTTTATTTCTCTTTTTATACATCCTAAAATCTTGTTTGCTTTTGCAGCAGCTGCTTGACATTGAGTACTGCTGCTCAGTTTACCTGTAACCAGAATGCCCAAGTCCTACTCCTGTTCTGTAGTCCCGAGTATACTCCCATTTAATGTGTATGCAGCAATAGGATTACTCCGTCCTAGGTGCATTACTCTACATTTATTTACATTAAACATCATCTGCCAAGTGTTTGCCCATTCAGGCATCTTATCCAGATCGTTCTGCAATATTGTAATGTCAAGATCAGATTTTAATATCCTACATAGTTTGGTATCGTCAGCAAAGACTGACACTTTACTCTCAACCCCATCTCCAAGGTCATTAATAAAGAGGTTAAGGCTGTGTGCCCACGATGCGTTTTTTAAGCGTTTCCGCAGCGGCAAAAAATGCTCCAGAAACGCTTAAAAAAACTCATGGTAGAAGGCCTGCCATGTCACCCAATGATAATCCGCATGTGCTGTGCACATGCTGGGGAAATTTCCGCTGCGGATTATCATTGCGGAAAAAAACGCAGCACTACCAATTATTTTGCGTAAGCGCTGCGTTTTCGCCGCCATTGACTTGCATTGGAACGCATGGATTACTCATCACTGCATCTGTACATGCGGAATCCAAGCGTTTCAATGTGCGGATGGTACCCGGGTTTGGAGAAGAGGAGACTCTCCTCCTCACCCGGATACCATAGAACCTGTAAAAAAAAGAATAAAATAAAAAATAAATATTATATTTACCTTCTGATGGCCTCGCTTGCCGGCAGATCACGGTGGACTGAAGGACCTGCGCTGACGTCATTTAGTCATGTGACGGCAGGTCCTTCAGTGTATCGCGAGCTGCCGGTAAGCCAGGACGGAGCAAATAAAGACTGCGGGGGCCATCAGAAGGAAAGTATAGATTTATTTTTTTATTTTTTACCATTCTTTCAGGTCACACTATATAAATCCATGCCGGTTGCATGGATTTATATAGTGTGACCAAATTGTCAAGCACTTTCTAAGTGATGCTAAAATCGCTTGGAAAGCGCTTGTCAACCTGCATGCGGAAATGCATGTGAAGAACGCTTGACAAACGCTTGTCCCTGGCAGGAAAGCGCATGTACAATCCGCATGCGTTTTTTTCTGCCAGGGAGATGCAGAAACGCTCAGGAAAAAATCCTGAGCATTTCTGCATCGTGGGCACATAGCCTTAAAAGAATTGGTCCTAGCACAGATCCCTACGGCACCCCACTGCGGACTATATGCCATTTCTCTTATGTTTCTTGTTAAAAGGACAACATCAAAATGCCTGTTTATATCAGTTTTTTTATTATAATATATTTTTTAAGTTTTGGCAATGTGTTTCTTTTATGTCATAACCTTTTAAAAAAAAAAAAAAAAAAATGTTCCGAAACAAAACACAAAATTAGTAATCTTGCAGTGTTCACACTGTCCTCTGTGGCTTCTTTAGGCTCTTGCTACCTGTCCTTCCATTAACCAATATCCATTTTATGGAGAACAAGTTACTTCTAAACACATAATCCTTGCATATGCAAGGCTCCATAGGGCTGCGTTGAGTGCCAGTAAGATAATAAATTTGGGATTTTTTTTTACCTATTTAAAAAAAAAAAAAAAGTGCATTTGGTACTCAGCAAGCTCAACTAATGTGTAGATAATGAATATTTACTCCAAACATATAACGCACAAGACTGTGGCCGCATTTATAGCCTGTGTAGGACATTAGCCTTCCGTACCAATACAAAGATCCCTGATAGGTAGTGTTTACTCGGATGTCCAATGCATTTAAGCATAGCAACAGCATGCAACCTTGTCCCATATACTTCCTAATATACAGCACAGACCAAAAGTTTGGACACACCATCTCATTTAAAGATTTTTCTGTATTTTCTTGACTATGAAAATTGTACATTCACACTGAAGGCATCAAAACTATGAATTAACACATGTGGAATTATATACTTAACAAAAAAGTGTGAAACAACTGAAAATATGTCTTATATTCTAGGTTCTTCAAAGCAGCCACCTTTTGCTTTGATGACTGCTTTGCACACTCTTGGCATTCTCTTGATGAGCTTCAAGAGGTAGTCACCGGAAATGGTTTTCACTTCACAGGTGTGCCCTGTCAGGTGGGATTTCTTGCCTTATAAATGGGGTTGGGACCATCATTTGTGTTGTGCAGAAGTCTGGTGGATACACAGCTGATAGTCCTACTGAATAGACTGTTAGCTGCTTTTTTTGTTGCCATAATACAAATTCTAAGTAAAGAAAAACGAGTGGCCATCATTACTTTAAGAAATGAAGGTCAGTCAGTCCGAAAAATTGGGGAAACTTTGAATGTGTCCCCAAGTGCAGTTGCAAAAACCATCAAGCGCTACAAAGAAACTGGCTCACTTGAGGACCGCCCCAGGAAAGGAAGACCAAGAGTCACCTCTGCTTCTGAGGATAAGTTTATCCGAGTCACCAGCCTCAGAAATCGCAGGTTAACAGCAGCTCAGATTAGAGACCAGGTCAATGCCACACAGAGTTCTAGCAACAGAGACATCTCTACAACAACTGTTAAGAGGAGACTTTGTGCAGCAGGCCTTCATGGTAAAATAGCTGCTAGGAAACCACTGATAAGGACAGGCAACAAGCAGAAGAGACTTGTTTGGGCTAAAGAACACAAGGAATGGACATTAGACCAGTGGAAATCTGTGCTTTGCTCTGATGAGTCCAAATTTGAGATCTTTGGTTCCAACCACCGTGTCTTTGTGCGACGCAGAAAAGGTGAACGGATGGACTCTACATGCCTGGTTCCCACCGTGAAGCATGGAGGAGGAAGTGTGATGGTGTGGGGGTGCTTTGCTGGTGACACTGTTGGGGATTTATTCAACATTGAAGGCATACTGAACCAGCATGGCTACCACAGCATCTTGCAGCGGCATGCTATTCCATCCGGTTTGCGTTTAGTTGGGCCATCATTTATTTTTCAACAGGACAATGACCCCAAACACACCTCCAGGCTATGTAAGGGCTATTTGACCAAGAAGGAGAGTGATGGGGTGCTACGCCAGATGACCTGGCCTCCACAGTCACCAGACCTGAACCCAATCGAGATGGTTTGGAGTGAGCTGGACCGCAGAGTGAAGGCAAAAGGGCCAACAAGTGCTAAGCATCTCTGGGAACTCCTTCTAGATAGTTGGAAGACCATTTCCGGTGACTACCTCTTGAAGCTCATCAAGAGAATGCCAAGAGTGTGCAAAGCAGTCATCAAAGCCAAAGGTGGCTACTTTGAAGAACCTAGAATATAAGACATATTTTCAGTTGTTTTACACTTTTTTGTTAAGTATATAATTCCACATTTGTTAATTCATAGTTTTGATGCCTTCAGTGTGAATGTACAATTTTCATAGTCATGAAAATACAGAAAAATATTTAAACGAGAAGGTGTGTCCAAACTTTTGGTCTGTACTGTACGTTTACATAATTTTATAGTCAGTGCTATGGATCGACTATAAATAAAAATATATATATATATATGTACACACATACTGAACTTATATGCAAAAGTATTCTTATCTCTAAGACTTAAGCAATCATTTTTCATTCCTTCAGAGTGGCAGAATCTACAGAAGATGTTTCTCCTCTTCGCCCTCCTCGCTTTATTCATGATGACGGGATAATTAGGCCTTACAATCAAAATGAAGCTCAGGGATTGAGCTTGTTTGAGGTAAGTGTTTGTGGAGCCCTGTGTATTTATCATCAATAGACTGAGCAGTTTTAAACCCTTGTTTATACAGTATAGTAGAAGTAGGTCTCGCACAAAGATTTTTCTACTTGGGTAAAGTTATGAGAATTAGACAGTAATACAAATACTGAAATCAGTGGCCACCCTGTCATACAATGTTGAGTATGCCACCATACTAATGATTCTACAGCTTAGGGCTGGTTATTCAGCCCCCCACAATCTTTCTGAGCAGGATTCATATTCATTTTTCAGTACTCATCCATGAGCCCAACTTAATTTTCACTTGAATTCTGGGTACCAACTTTTGAGCACAGCTGAAGTTGACTTATTTGTTTTGTTTAAAGGGAGCCGGTCACCTCAAAAAAATGCTATTTACCTGCAAATATAATGGTAATCTGCACTGTACATCACATTAAAATCACGTCTAACAGGCGTACTGGAAGAGTGGCTACAGGGAGAAAGTTAAGTTATATTCTCCCTGCAGCTGCTCTCTTCCAGTCATCGGAAGCATGTGTTACCTAGAGTTGATATGTAGGTTGTGCCTCTGGATTTCCTATATATGCAATCACTCTCTTAGACAGACTGACAGCCTGCTCCACAGTGTGTGTATGCAGAGAAAGCTGTCAATCAATATGCAGGGGTGTGATTATAAAGTGCTCATTTTGTACTGAGCAGTGACCATAACCACCCCCTGCACCACCCCTATGACTGCAAGTGAATGGCTACAGGAAGAGTATAAATTCATTTTCCCCCTGTAGAAATAAATTGTGTCTGGCATGCTTACTTATCTGCAGATTGCCACTATATTTGCATGTAAATAGTGTTTTTGGAGGTGTCAGGTTCCCTTTAAATTAAAGTGCTGAATCCATATAGATGGCGTATGCCAAAACTGTCTGACAGAATGGTGGCTTTTTATGAGAATCAACAGAAATGTGGAAGTGAAGAAGTAAATGAACATCTACGCAGCTCTGTTAAGCCCCCGTCTCACATAGCGATATCGCTAGCGAGTTCGCTGCTGTGTCACTGTTTTGGTGACGCAACAGCGACCTCACCAGCGATGTCGCTATGTGTGACACTTTGCAGCGATCAGGCCCCTGCTGTGAGATCGCTGCAGAATGTCCTGGGCCTTTTTTTGGTCGTTGCCCTCCCGCTGGTCAGCACACATCGCTGTGTGTGACCAGCGGGACCAACGATCAGGCTGGTATCCATGGTAAACCTCGGGTTTCTAGGGGCACGCGCGCACTTAGTAACCCGCTGTTTACCATGGATACCACTCTGCTACGGTGTGCGGGAGGTTACCGTTCACCTTAGCAGAGTCGTAACCATGATAAACATCGGGTTACTAAGTGCGCTTGTGCCCCTAGAAACCCGATGTTTACCATGGATATCACTCTGCTACGGTGCGCGGGAGGTTACCCTTCACCTTAGCAGAGCCTGCTCCTGCTTCAGCAGCAGGCTGGTAACCGGGAGCAGGACATCGTGGAAAGATTCTTTCCACGATGTCGCTGCTCCCCTGATCGCTGGTGAGCCTGCCTGTTTGACAGCTCACCAGCGATGTATTAGCGATGCAGCAACGATCCCTGACAGGTCGTATCGTTGTCTGGATCGCTGCTGCATTGCTTAGTGTGACGGGGCCTTAACATGTATGGAAACACTAAAGTAAGGCGAGATTCAGACAGCTATTATAATCATTAGGAGAGTCATGTTCACAGCTCTGTGCGGTCCACATCACCGGTGGGTGTGGGAACTGCCTGCAATTAATTACATCCACTTTTATTGTCCATAAAACAAACCAGAATATTGCATTCTGCAATTCATTCCTTACAGACCTCAGGAAAAAATCACTCATACGCATTAGTGCATAGGCCACCATTGCTTTTTGTTGTTTTGGAGGTTTTTTTTTGTTTTTCTTCGATTTGTGGTCTCTCTTGCGCACTGAACAAGTGTAAACTAGATCGAAATGTGGAAGGATCTTTCTGTAACTCCAATAGACATGTATAGCCAACTCCAATTTGTCTTCAATATGCAGCGGCATATAATAATTCCCATGTTCCCCGAGAGGGTGAGAGAGAACCCCTACCTATCAGACATGTTAGTAATACCATAAGAGTTTGTGGGAGTAGCCCTTCTAAATTGTGTTAATTCACAGACACTGTAGGTTCTTACATTATGGGTACAAACATTATGTATGTAGGAGTGTGTATATCTATCATGCATTAATCTTTTTGATCTGATTTAGAAATGTTATAATTTAATTAAAATTTATGTTTAGTATTTTTTTTTTTTTTTGCAAAGTGAGTATAATCTTGTCATTCCAGCACATTTCAGATCTGATAGATCTTGCCTATAAATCTTTTCTGTAGATATGTTAGTGTAGAAAATGAAGATATGTTTAATCCATAAAACTATGCTGTCTTGCATATTAAATTCATTTGTGGTATGTTCCACCATAGGAGGAAAGTGTACTACTGCTACTATCGGTCTCTACTCCTACCTGTGAAGGTGTATAATGTCCTCCAGTGAATGAATAATAGATTTTCTAACTTTCTTTTCTATGTTCTTTCTTTTTCTCTCCTCCCATGCAGCAAGAATTGGAATGAAGGAGAGTAAAATATTTTTTTCTTATCCTCATTCTAAAATTCATAATTTAATAAGTTCATAGTTAGTGTACATTTCAGGCCAAGGACTGAGATTCCTCCTTATCGCAAACTCCATTACCCTTCATCAGCTTGCACATTTATATTACGTAACATATGAAGTCCGTTGCAAGACTCATGACTCTTATTTGTGTGTGGCATGCACAGAATAACCCAAGATGGGTGCACTTTGTGGACAGTTGCATATTACCTGTGCCATTTTCATTTGAACAACTTTTGGTTGGAATAGACTTGTTGTATTATGTGCCTTTTTGATTATTTTTTTTTATTGATTTGACCTGTCTACTTTGATTCCTGCTATCATTAATCTTTATTTGTATACCTATTTAGCTATTTTGTTACCTGTTATAACTCATGAATACTCCAGGTAAATTTTGATCATTAAAGGGATTTGTCTTATAAAGACAACATGTTTGTATATGTCTTTGCAAAGTAATGGATGGGATCTAGAGCAGAGGCTAATAATTATGGTGCCTACTCTGGCATATCTGGCCTATTCCATATATACAGTTATATGAAAAAGTTTGGGCACCCCTATTAATCTTAAGCTTAATGTTTTATAAAAATTGGTGTTTTTGCAACAGCTATTTCAGTTTGATATATGTAATAACTGTTGGACACAGTAATGTTTCTGCCTTGAAATGAGGTTTATTGTACTAACAGAAAATGTGCAATCTGCATTCAAACAAAATTTGACATTGAGCTTTGAACTTCATAGCCAGGTGTATGCAATCATGAGAAAAGCTACTTAAAGTGGCCACTTGCAAGTTGTTCTCCTGTTTGAATCTCCTCTGAAGAATGGCATCATGGGCTCCTCAAAACAACTGTCAAATTATCTGAAAACAAAGATTATTCAACATAGTTGTTCAGGGGAAGGATACAAAAAGCTGTCTCAGAGATTTAACCTGTCAGTTTCCACTGTGAGGAGCATAGTAAGGAAATGGAAGAACACAGGGACAGTTCTTGTTAAGGCCAGAAGTGGCAGGCCAAGAAAAACATCAGAAAGGCAGAGAAGAAGAATGGTGAGATGAGTCAAGGACAATCCTAAGACCACCTCCAGACAGCTGCAGCATCAACTTGCTGCAGATGGTGTCACTGTGCATCGGTCAACTATACAACGCACTTTGCACAAGGAGAAGCTATATGGGAGAGTGATGCGAAAGAAGCCGTTTCTGCAAGCACGCCACAAACAGAGTCGGCTGAGGTATGCAAAAGCACATTTGGAGAAGCCAATTTCTTTTTGGAAGAAGGTCCTGTGGACTGATGAAACCAAGATTGAGTTGTTTGGTCATACAAAAAGGCGTTATGCATGGCGGCAAAAAAACACAGCATTCCAAGAAAAACACTTGCTACCCACAGTAAAATTTGGTGGAGGTTCCATCATGCTTTGGGGCTGTGTGGCCAATGCTGGCACCAGGAATCTTGTTAAAGTTGAGGGACGCATGGATTCCACTCAGTATCAGCAGATTCTTGACAATAATGTTCAAGAATCAGTGACAAAGTTGAAGTTACGCAGGGGATGGATCTTTCAGCAAGACAATGATCCAAAACACCGCTCCAAATCTACTCAGGCATTCATGCAGAGGAACAATTACAATGTTCTGGAATGGCCATCCCAGTCCCCAGACCTGAATATCATTGAACATCTGTGGGATCATTTGAAGAGGGCTGTCCATGCTCGGCGACCATCAAACTTAACTGAACTGGAATTGTTTTGTAAAGAGGAATGGTCAAAAATACCTTCATGCAGGATCAAGGAACTCATTAAAAGCTACAGGAAGCGACTAGAGGCTGTTATTTTTGCAAAAGGAGGATCTACTAAATATTAATGTCACTTTTCTGGTGAGGTGCCCATACTTATGCACCTGTCAAATTTTGTTTGAATGCAGATTGCACATTTTCTGTTAGTACAATAAACCTCATTTCAAGGCAGAAACATTACTGTGTCCAACAGTTATTACATATATCAAACTGAAATAGCTGTTGCAAAAACACCAATTTTTATAAAACATTAAGCTTAAGATTAATAGGGGTGCCCAAACTTTTTCATATAACTGTATCAGAAAGGCTAGCATGTAATGCCATATTGTGGATTCATAAGCTATAGACCCATAGCCATCACCATGCTTGCTGAATTTAAAAAAAAAAATAAATTGGTCATCCTTTATAAGACATTCCCTTTAAGCCTCTTATACTATGGAATGAAACCGAAAAACATGATTTGTGATTGCACCTAGTAATGGTGTCTATGGTACAAAGTAAGAGGAGGTGGCACTTTCCGATAAAACTTTAATATTGAGTAGTAGTTGATGTGGTGTTGTGGTTGTATATGACCAAAGTAAATGGCCGTTCTACGAGAGATCGACGCGTGAATTACCAGTTACAAATATTCCCAATGAAACGGTGTAGAGGAGGCTTCCACCATTCTCCATACTTAGATGGGAGTTGTTACTGCCATCCTGAGAAAGAAAGTGTTGTTTTCTCCTAATAGCCAATATCTACTGTAATACATATGGCTACCTTGTTCAAATATATGTATGGCGTTCCTCTGTGTGAAGAATCTGTTTACAGAAGCACCATACAATGTAATTTTGTGTTGTGGATTATTGAACTCACTACTAGATTCCCTTTTGCGCGTCCACCAAATTTATATACTACTGTTCATTTCCAAAGCAGGGTAAACCAGCATATTCAGCATGCTTTTACAACCTCCTTCCCAAACTTTCATCACCAATAGATCAAATTGTAACAATGTTACCGTCAACATGATGTTTCTAAAATGTAGAAACCTATTTGTGCATGGTCAATCTTAGAATAAGCATTATAAAAGTCTGTGTAATATTCTGTGCAATTTGTTATACGTTAAATCAAGAAAGTGCCTGTTGTGTTTAAACTGGAAAAAAAAAACGGCAACTTTTCGTAAATCTTCTCTTATTCTAAAGCTCAGGAACTACCTAAACATTTGTAGAGGTTGGTAAATGGTTACAACTATTGAGCTGGAGATGCTACAATTTTTTTTTCTTGAAGTAGCCACAAATATACTGTCTTAAAGCACAATTGTATACCTATTTATGCTTTCCTGTTCTGTTTGAAATGCTCCAGATCAGGGGAAAACATAACTCGTATATATGTACATTACAACCTGTACAGTTGCACAACGGCCACTGCCACCATAAAAGCCAGTTATCGTTTGACTCAAAGGGGTAATTGAGCTTTTTAAAATTGATGGCTTATCTTTAGGATAAGCTATCAGTATAAGATTGTGAGGGTCCAACTGTCGGCACCACTTCTGATCAGCTGTTTGATGAGGCTGCAATGGTTGTGCAAGTGGCACAACGTTTTCTAATAGCTAATCGAAAGGATTAACCATCGTTCTAAAAGAAAGATGACCCCTTTTAATGAGTTTCACGGCTCACATTGAGATACAAGACAGGGTCACTTGTTTTTTCTTGGGTAGATCTGGAATCCCTTATTCTATTTTTTATATTATTTTTTTTCCCCAGAAAGCCTCTATTGTTTGTATTTGCTCTTGCTGATTATAGTGAATCAATTTTTTTTAAAATCTAAAATTCATTGGTAAAACGATTATACACTTGCTGTATCCTATAAGGCTATCAAGCAACTTAAAAAAAAAAACTTAAGGTATGCTATATGAGCAATTTTGATTTTTGAGAGCCACAACAATCACTGTAGGTAAGGTGCAAAAGAGCTCAGTGCTGTGCCCCTTCGCTTCTGATAAGCTCAGTGTTGTACCCCTTCGCTTCTGATAAGCTCAGTGTTGTGCCCCTTCGCTTCTGATAAGCTCAGTGTTGTGCCCCTTCGCTTCTGATAAGCTCAGTGTTGTGCCCCTTCGCTTCTGATAAGCTCAGTGTTGTGCCCCTTCGCTTCTGATAAGCTGTGTTGTGCCCCTTCGCTTCTGATAAGCTCAGTGTTGTGCCTCTTCGCTTCTGATAAGCTCTGTGTTGTGCCCCTTTGCTTCTGATAAGCTCTGCAAACTTTTTATGAATCCATACACTGTTTGCTCTTTTCAGTGACAAGAGCCAAGCAGAGATAATCAGAAAAAGAGGCACAGTGCTCAGTTGAAGATTTCTATAGATTACTAATATAGAGGAGCAGGAATCTCAGCAAAAAGACACTGGGTCAGCCTTTTAAAATAATAGGTACCCTTTAAAACGTAACAATCGATATTAAATGAAAGCTGTACAATTTACAAAGCTAAGTGTTTGTGATCAGTGAATGAGTATCCTGTTCTTTATATTCAATGGTAGCAAAACAGTACATACCTTGTTGTGCTCTTGGCCGAGATGTTTATACAATTGTATGCCCTTTAGGCAGGATTCTGGGAGCTAACCAGCCTAGACTCTAGATTAGCACATGCCTACTCCTGCACTCAACAAGGAGGTACATAAAATTGCATCACCTCTAGGCAATGCTCTGAGCTAAACAGCAGCGAATCTAGACTGATACAGTGTATTCACAGGTTTTGGTCATATCACAATGACTGGGTGAATAACCCATACAGTATTTTAAACTAAGCTGCTGCTAATATTACACTAGTTCATAGAGCATAGCCTAAACTGGACACAATTGTAGTCTCTTCTCACTTGAGAGCAGGACTAGCCATGTACAGGTTTTAAGCTTCTGCATATAATCAAGAGTGTTTTTAGTCTTGACTAAACTCTTGAAATTGATAAGAAGTCAAAACTCGCTATATTTAGTGTTACATATATAGTTATTATAGTGTCTCTTCAAATTGTGAAGAGCGTGGACACGGGAGAAATGCAATGAAAAAGATAATAATAATAAAAATAATAGTAAAGCATTAATCACCTGTCGAGTCCTCTTCCACCTTAGCATTGTTGCTCCAGAGCTCCCCACCAATTTGTATTTGGCTGCAGTGATGACATGTGGTATTGCATACTTATTGGCCTCCAAGGTTCCATGCCATCCACTGCTAAGGCCATTGATTGACTGCAGTGTTCAAATTTATTGTATAATGCATCATTGCAAGACTTAAAGGTAATCTTCCTGCAGGATTTCACTTCCCAAACTATTTGTAAGTGTATGTACCTTTTTGAAAGATCAGTTCAGCAATATATTTACATAGCCTGTCCATTCCTCCATTACTGAGAAATCAGTGTTTGAATTGATATGGAAATGAGAGCCTCTGTCACACCAGCTATATTACCTGCCCAGCATTGCCGCCTTTTGCTTGACTAAAGCCTTTTTTGCCTGAAGTCACAGTGTAAAGGTAGTCATCAAACATGAGGAGGCTGTGATGGGCGAGGAATAGAGCTGTGACAGAGGCTTCAGATCTACAGCCTCATTTTCCTATCAATTCAACCACTGACTTCTCTGTAAAGAAGGAGGGGACTGACGAATGTAAATGTATTTCTGGAGTTCTCTTTGAAAGAGCAACATGTTCATATTAATAGTTTGGGGTATGAAATTGTGCTGACAGTTTCTTTTTAAAGGGAACTTGTCATGTGAAAAAATGCTATTAACCTGCAGATATGATGTTAATAGCGCTCTGACCCAGCCCGGCGCCAGAACTTAGACCCCCGTTGCCTGGAGGAAATTAACTTTTATTCCTACTGGTACTGTTAGGATTTCAGTCATGGTGGCTGCGCCGGCGTGGCTTCAATCACTGCTCTGAGCATAGAGATCGGTGGCTGTAACAATGTCCCCGGCAATGACTGACAGCGGCAAAGCATTAGGGCCGGCTTTCAGTCAGTGCCAGGGGTGCAGTTACAGTCACTGTTCTTTATACACAGAGGTGTGACTCAAGCTGCACCAGCTCCGCCCCCGTGACTGAAACCCCACCGCTACCGGGAGGAATAAAGTTAATTTTCTCATGGCAGTGGGAGTCTAAGTGACGGCAGCACCAGGCAGGTTCAGAAAGCTATTAACCCTATGCTGAGTTAACCCCATATCTGCTGGTTAATAGCGTTTTTTCACATGACAGGTTCCCTATATATACATAAAGACCAGTAGAGAGCAACATTGCGGGACTGGTGGGAGATTCAATAAACCAATAATGCTTTTAATATTTATCACATCCTACCCCCTACTTGCTTTTTTCACCCCTTTAAACAACTTTAGGTTTTAATTGCAAAAAATATGAAAACGTGTATTAAAAATTAACTTTCAGAAAATCTGCTCTATTGGCTAGAATGCTTAGCTTTAGTAGTAAATAATTTAATCATACAATTCTCTTTGCAACATTTTTTCAATAAGAGTAGTTGTTCCATTTTTACCAAATATTTATTTTAAGTACTCCCTTTGCCTTCAAACATTGAATTCACATGGTATCAGGCGAGCGAGCACCTTTCTATCTCTGGGCAATTTAAATAAAAAAAATATATATATATAATTATTGTAGGGATTCACTCTCTCTGGTAGGCGTTAGGCCTTAAGTAGTGTTCACACAGGCAATGCAGTTTTGGTCCAAACACATGCAGTTTTTATTGCTTTCCACAGGTTGCATAGCACCAAAAACAGAATCTTAAACATAAATCCCTAGCCTTGCCCAAGCGCTAACTAAACAGAACAGACCCTGGCTACTCATACACTGCTGAGCTAGTCTCAGCTCGGTCAAACAAAACAGCTATTCGCCATAGCAACCACTGATACTTGCGGTTTTCTGCATATGGCTTGTGCTGACTTTTCTTGGAGCGGTATTCTGTCTTTCCACCACTTTTCAGCTCCAAGACACATCCAGTCTGGTGCACATGGTCTGTCCATTCACCTATTAAGCAATTTGCCTCTGCTACTGCCAGCAGACTGCCTGTCTCCCCAATCATTCCATTCAGAGAGAGTCCCTGAAATGTCTCTGTATCAGCTACTGCTCACATCTTGGCTGGTCCCACAATCAAACTACTCAAGAGTCTGCAGAGCTCGGATTTAACCCTGTCCTTTCCAGCTATGCTACAAAATTTACATAATATTTCCAGACATATATGGACTTAAAATAAAAGAAATACTGAGGCATACTCGCCTTCTAGTGCAGGTTACTCCAACGGTCTGCATTGGAAGCAATGCCTGCTCAGTTGGAAGTCATAGAATCACTGCAACCTATGATTGGCTGCAATGGTCAAGTGACTAGACAAGTGCATCATCAGATGTTTTTGATTTGTTGCTACTCACCTGATCTCTGTAGGCAATCATAGACTTCTGTGGTCCTCCAACCTCCGAACACATGCATCGCTTTTGAAACTGGTACAGACATGGATTGGTGGGGGCGCTGGAAGGTGACTATGCATCCCTTTTTTTATATTAAGAGCTTCCAGAACGGAATGTTTTTTTTTCCCCTAGTCATGGCAACCCCTTTAATGTACAGGTTTCTAGGTGTACAATATAGAAGGCCTTGACCACATTTGCCTTTGTAAACTCTATATAGCACAATATAGTGCACCCTAATAAATAATATATTAGACTTTTCTACTGCTGTTTCTGCACTGAAGCACAATAATCTGCCTAATTAATAGTATATTGATATTAAAAATTGTCTCTATGATCTTTTATAAGTGTAGTTTTCACAAATAAAAGCAAATGGCCTGTGAGAACTCCTTACAAAGCAATCACTCTATGTAAGTAAAGAGAACCTGGTAACATTACCGGGCAACATTAAGCACAGTATAGTGAACTATATTTTACTCTGGACTGCTGCGACACTTCAAAAAAATGTATATATTGAACAAAAAACAGGTCACTTTCCTTCTACTTTTCATTGCCCCACTTTGCTTGATTGACAGGTCTTTATAACCAAAAATCAAGAGATCTGTCTATCCATCCAGTCAGCAGGAAGTCGGATAGTTGTTCAGCAGACATTGATAGTAATGAGGAAGACTGCTGATATTTCATGATGTCCTTGTTTAGGACAGCATGAATCTGCTGACAGATTCTCTGCATCATCACATTTTCCTTATTGATTACTCAAATGTACTGTAATTTTCTTTTGGAGGGTAGCCTTATTGAAAATATTCATTCTTCACATTTGTTATTCCATTAACTTGCTTAGAAACTAATTTATGGATAAATACAGGAAAATAAAGGACCAATTACCATTAATCTTTTTAAATGGTCATAAACTTATAAATTTAAGTTGACTTCTGTTGTGAGTATATTATCAGTAACAATGTAACTTTTTATGTATCTGTGTATTGTAATCCTTTGTGTTTATGGTAATATTGAAATAAGAAATTTGTCTTATGTCTCTTATTGGAGCAATAAACACAATTTCTAAACTTTACTTTGTATGGTTCATTTTGTTAGACTAAGTTTATAGATTGTTTAGCACATCCTTTATAACTTCAAAGTTCTCTTTCAGCAAGGAGAAATTTTATTTTGAAGTTGTATCTGGAAGTGCATTGGGGCGCGATCATGCACTACTAGCTTCTCAGCATCATGCTGCATTTCCTACCTTCTAGATGAAGCTTCAAAGTGTGATTTCTCCTAGCTGGATTATTGCTTTTGGTCATAAAGAGCTTATCTTTTAAAAGGCTGCACAATTGTATTATTGGTTTGTGGGCTAAAAGTTTTTCTCAACGCTTTTAGCACTGTTTGCAATATTTTATGGATTTATACTATGCAAGATTATCCATCTTTTCTAGCAAACTGCTACATCACTGGTATAGAATAATACATTTTAAATGTAAATATTGTTTCAGAATACTTTTTATTAAAAGTAAGGAAGTGTCAAAATGAACAATAGCTAATTCCTATTAACATGAATATACTAAATAAGAATACTCCATGTGTATGTAGAAGAAATGGGCACTTAAAACAAAAAAATGATAATAGGAAGTCAAATAAGGGCCAAATAAATAAGTAAAAAGAATAATGGCATATAAAAGTTGGGTCAAGTTCAGACATGTATAATCCTGATAATAAAATTATTATTTTTTTTAGCTCAGCTATAGAATAAAATACCTCAAGTCCAAGTATACTCAGTCTCCTCCCACTTATACTAAGTGTCCGCTTCAGATTGTACTGAGCCTTGTGAGATCTCAGCTGGGAGGATGGACACTGAGGCGTTATAAATGAGGTTAGGTGGGCAGAGATTAAGTTAGATTTTTATATAAGTATTATGCATCTTTTCTGACATTAATGTTTAAAATAAATACAGCATCCTTATAAAATCTAAGAAATCTATTCTAATAACGTATGTGATTTTGTATTGTGAAATCTGGAAACATTTCCACTTTAATGTATGGCAAAATTTGAAAAGTTTTTCAATATTTACCTTACTTTAATTAGCATAGAAACAGCAGTGTTTTAGCATCATTGGCCTATTCCTATGTGGACACAGATTTTTCTCCATATTGGATTCAACCCAGCGACCCTTGCTTATTCCCGGTGTGTGACTAGAAGTATAAAACCCTTTTTACTATTTTTCTCTATATGTGTAGTTGCCTTTTGCCTTTAAATTACTAATTGCACCAGCAATATGTTTTGAATATTATACTGTTCCTGGGAAAATGAGCAAATGTAACTGATATTGGTTTTTTCTATTTTGTAGAATTCAAATATAAAAAAAATGGATGGAGAAATCTACAGATACTGCTGCAGCTTAAGTAAAAATAAGAAAGTCAACCTTGTGGTCACCAACAGGTTTGTGTTCTGTTAACATTCTTAAATCAAATAGGATAGTGTTTTACTGCTTCGCATGGAGGGAGAAGAGAACTGATGAAAGTATACCACTAGAAAAATAAAAACATATGTTTTCTTGACTCCTTATGTTAAGTCATTTTCTGTCCTCGGTTTGTGCCCCAAACTTGTGCTACCTTCAGATACTGCATAAAAAGTTGATTGCTTTGTTAGAGCTTGCATACAGTTTCATCAATTGCAGCATTAATAAGACCAAAAACACCATATATAGCTGAAAGTAGAGTGCAGCCATTGCTAAACTGCATGCAAATACTAAAAATTTAGATTTTGTGGTAATAATGGAGTTATGTACAAGAGAATTTGACATTATCATTGAGGCATGACACATGCATTCAGTCACCAGAACCAGGGATTCTGACAAGTAGGAGGAGGAGCAGTAGGCTCTGGTGTGGCAGCCACAGACTACTGACTAACCACTGCACCAGGATCCTACAAATCTTTTTGTTCACCTTTAGAAAACAACGGCATGCTGAAACCACAGAGAACATTAGACTGCGATTGCCATGAGAAACCAATAGAGATAACTGGATCTGATAATATTCGTGTTCTCCAAAACACGCAGAATCGTCCAGAAAATTAGATTTGTGAGTGTATTCTCTGCTAATTAAATGTGTCTTCTTATTGTCTGGGGTCTGGAAAGACCCCAGATGATAATGAATGTAAGATACAGAAAAAAGAAAAAAAATCTCACCACTCACCTGCACTACTCACTGTCCCCCAAACTGTTCTCTGTGCCTCTTTTGCGCCGTGAAGCTTTGGGCATCTTCACTCTAGGCTGGGATTTCCAGCTTTTAGTGCACACCTTAAGGTGTTTTGGTGCACATTGTCATGTTATCGCAACCTAATGACGCACATGAGCATAGATATCCTGGGTCTGGTCACAACCCGAAAGTCCCTGCCCAGCGTATGGCAGCAGTAAAAAGAGGTGCCCCTTTTACCGGGTAGAGCGAACAATGGAGGTGGCTGGAGAGGTTCAGGCCAAAAATATATCTTTCATTTGTCTCTTGAACGCAGTAGAAGATTAGGCTAGGCTAAGAAAGAGAAGGACTTGTGTAACATATGATCACTTCTATCAAATCTAGTACATGCTCAATTTGACATTTATCTTTTCATGGTTCTATTTCCACAAACAGGAGAATTATGAGTGTTAAGGAAGTGGAGATTTTGGGACATAGAAGTATAGATTGGGATTACTGCTTTGACGACTTCATGCAACCACCAACAGTGGAGGAGAATACACTGAATCTGTTTGTAAAGGTTTGTGAAAATTATTTATTTTTTGGCTTGAAAATTAACTAAATTGATTAAAACCTAAATTATTTGACAAAATCTAGCCAAGCCATATTTTAAAACTTTGGGCTTTAAAATCTTTCCAGTTGGTGGAAATATTCTTCGTTCTTTAGGTTGAATGCACACATAGCATATTACCTGCAGATTTTCCGTGCCAATTTTGTAGCAACAAATTCACAGCATTAGGCCTCATTCAAACGTCTGTGTTGCACATACAAGTGCTTGCCGATTTTTTTTTAACGGATAGAACACGTACCCAATGGTGCTGTTCACATGTCCGTGCTCTTTTGGGGTTTTTTTTTATGGACCATGTGTCCTTGCTAAGCTCAGATGAGAAAAGTCCATTTTTTTTCTTTGATATCGCGGATGAAAAGTGCCAATACAAATCTAGGGGTCTGTGAAAAACACAGATGGCACATGAATGCTCATCCTTGTGCCATCCATGTTTAAAGGGAAGCTGTCACGTCCTAGTTGCTATGTACACTGCCCCCATTGGTTTGTTAGTGATGCAATGTGCATCACTAACAAGCTGTTTTCATGAAAATCGGTGGTAGTATAATGATGTTATAACGTTGTATATACTTTGTCTTACCTGCTCGTATTCAGTCATAGGGGTGCGATTCTCACATTCAGTCATGGGCGGTTGCAGCGTTCAGTTAGTGCTGGTGCCGCCCATGACCTTTGAATACTGCTCCCGGCAAGCGCTAGGTTTGGGAGAAGCTTTGTAATTTATTTATCTCTTTATCTCCATGTATTTGCTTGCACCAAGTCCACAGTGTATGCCTATAGCCTTAAAGTGCTGTGTTAATAATTTGCATATTTAGCACATAACTTCCTTAAATCCACTCAGTAGTAATGGTACAGACCTCATTAGTTCTACTGATATATAGTATATAAATCCCAAAAGAATTAGCTAGACAGGGAATGTCAAATCCTTTTGGAAAATTCTTTTGCATGCCAACATCTGTATAATTATCATGTGAATGTGCGGAGCAGGAAGGATCAGTGGGTGGGATTATGCCCTTGCATTGCCATGAAAGCTGTGACTGTTCATTGCTTTGGCACCGCCCAGATGTCTGGAACTGATCAGCTGCCGAGAGGATGTAACTTTATTCTCTCCCTGCATGTAAACCTTCTGTTAGGGTATGTGCAAACGTATCTCCCAGCCTGCGGCCCTGACGCTGCGGACGAGCCACGTGCAGATATGCAAATGAGCTCCGCCTTTAAAAAAAAAACTACGGACTTCCCCATAGAGATTAGGTCTATGGGGAAAGTCCGCATGGGAACCCGCAGGTGAAATTGACATGCTGCAGTCTGGAAAGACACGCCGCATGTCAGTTTCCGCGGGTGCACAGAGACGCATAGTGGACATGGGATTTGTATAAATCCCATCCACTATGCTGTAACAGCTGGCCGCTGCGGGTTTGACGCTGCATAAGTCCGCAGCGTCAAACCCGCAGCGGCTCCGGATCGTCTGCATACACCGTTAGACACCCGCATATGTTTGGCAAGGTATTTACCTGTACTTTAGCACCGTGGCGTTAGGTAAATTTCCTTTTTTTTTCTTTAATAATAATTTTATATTTGTTTACAATATATGGTGTATTTTTATGGAAATGTTATTTATAATGTGCATTACTTAGTTCCGGTGACGCAATGTAAAATGTACGGTATAAATCTTGAATGTGTGTGAGCAGGGCTGCCACTGGGAATTTCAGGGCCCCATACTGGCAACATTTTCATGCCCCCTGGAGACTCCGCCCAGGCTCCACCCCAGCTTCGTCTCCACACCTCGAACCTCCCACAGTCCCACCACCCACTCTTGGAAAACTCCACTTCTGCACCACGTCCTCACAAATCACACATTAACAGTTCCCATTGAACACCATATCACATACAAAGGCAAAAAAAATTTTAAGCTGCCACCACGACAAGGTAGACTCTTCTGGCCGGGCCCTACTGTACTCTAACCTAAAATGAAACATTTCTTAAAATATCAAATACTCTTTTTAAATATATTTTTATTTATTTTTCTTTAAGGGAATGTGTCACATACATTTTTTAAAATGACCAATAATATCATGTACAAGGGACAAGTACTGTCACACCATGACCGGACCACATATCACCACCACATAGTGACAGAATAATACCACATACAAGGAACAATGACTAGACAACATATAACCACCACAGTGACTGAATAATACGACATACAAGGAACAAATACCTCCACACCGTGACCAGACCACATATTGCCACCACATAGTGACTGAATACTACAATACTGAACATTAATGAAAAAACACACTACTAATATTACCATAAGTGCCATTATACACAGGATCTCTGTACATAGTATATAGTGTCAGTGTACAGGTAATACAGTGATCACCAGTGACGACATACACAGGAGCTCTGTATATAGTGTCAGTATACAGGTAATATAGGGATCATCAGTGACATTATACACGGGAGCTCTGTATATAGTGTACAGGTGATACAGGGATTACCAGTGACATTATACATAGGAGCTCTGTATATAGTGTATAGTGTACAAGTAATACAGTGATCACCAGTGACATTATACACAGGAGCTCTGTATATAGTGTATAGTGTACCGGTAATACAGTGATCACCAGTGACATTATACACAGGAGCGCTGTATATAGTATACAGGTAATAATACAGTGATCATGAGTGACATTATACACAGAGGCTCTGTACATAGTATATACTGTCCGTGTACAGATAACACACTGACTCACCAGTGACGTCTCTAGTTGAAGTCCTTCATCTTCGCTTTTCTCCTTCATCAATCGCAGACCGCCATCACTTCTTCCAGCCAGGACTCGTCTTTGCATAAAATAACACACAGTTGTCTAGAGCACATTCCCCAACTTCTACATTACGCAGCTGAATACAGATGTCCACCCACCATTAATATATAATTAGTTATTATGTAACCCACCATTCCAAATATAAATTGTAATCCACCACTGTGCCCCCACTAACTGTAAATAGCCACTTTCCCCACCTATTAAGTATATAAATGAATTAGTACCTGTACTCTTTCCCCCAATTCATTGCCAGTCATACTCCTGCTTCCTCAACGCCCCCACTCTCCCGATTCATTATATATATATATATATATATATATATATATATATATATATATATATATATATATATATATATATATATATATATATATATATATATATAATATAATATAATTTTTTTTTTTTATTATCCCCTTAATAACATCTGACGTACTAATACGCGTCTGTGCCCTGGGACTTAAGAGCCAGACCCGTATTAGTACGTCATGGCGATCGCGCGCGCACACAGGCTGTGCGGGCGCGATCGCCGCCGGGTGTCAGCTGATTGTCACAGCTGACACCCGGTACTATGTGCAGGGAGCGGTCCTGCACCGCTCCCAGCACATTAACCCCCGCGATGCTGCGATCGAAGTCGATCGCGGCATTGCGGGGGCAAGGGGAGGTGATCGGCGATACTCACCTCCTCTTCCGGCTTCCAGCGCAGTCTGCAAAGGCTTCCCAGGTGTTGCCATGATGACCCGATGTCGTCATGACAACATCCGGGTCACCAGAGAGCAGGAAGATTGCTTGGGCATGCGCAGTGCATCTCCAAGCAATCTTCACACTGTGCACTTCTGACAGCCTTCATGGCATAGGGATGGTGCTTCATTCCTGTGCCATGCAGGCGATCAGAAAAAAAAAAGTGAAAGTCCCAGAGTGGGACAAAGTAATAAAGTGTATAAACTGTGTGAAAGTGGAAAAAAAAAAAAAATGTGCAAAAATATTATAAAAAAAATAATACACCAAAAATAAAAATATAATGTACCCATCAATAAATATTATTATAAAAAAAAAAAAAACAATAAAAGTACACATATTTGGTATCGCCGCGTCCGGAACAACCTGACCTATAAAACTGTCCCACTAGTTAACCCCTTCAGTGAACACGGTAAAAAAAAAAAAAAAAACGAAGCAAAAAACAATGCTTTATCACCATACCGCCAAACAAAAAGTGGAATAACACGCGATCAAAAAGACGCATATAAATAAAAATGATACCGCTGAAAACGTCATCTCGTCCCGCAAAAAACAAGCCGCCATACAGCTCCATCAGCCGAAAAATAAAAAAGTTATAGCTCTCAGAATAAAGCTATGCTAAAAAATATTTTTTTCTATAAAATAGCTTTTATTGTGTATAAGCGCCAAAAAATAGAAAAATGATACAAATGTGGTACCGCTGTAAACGTACTGACCCGAAGAATAAAGCTACCTCATCAATTTTACCACACGCGGAACAGAATAAAAATAAAAAAAAAAAACAATTCCTGAATTGTTGGTTTTTGTTTATTCTGGCTCCCAAAAATCGGAATAGAAAGCGATCAAAAAATGGCACGTGCCTGAAAATGGCACCAATAACAACATCAAGTCATCCCGCAAAAAACGAGCCGTCACATGACTGTCTGCCAAAATCTGGAAAAATTATAGCTCTCAAAATATGGCGATGCAAAAACTAGATTTTACAAAAAATGCGTCTTTTAGTGTGTGACAGCTGTCAGTCATAAAAACCCCATATGATTCTGGTATTGCTGTAATCACACCGACCCGAAGAATAAAGTCGTCTAATCACTTATACCACACAAGGAACGGCGTCAAAAATAAACTCTTGGGTTAGGATTGGGCTAGGGTTAGGGCTGGGTTTGGGGCTAGGGTTGTGCTGGGGCTAGGGTTGTGCTGGGGCTAGGGTTGTGCTGGGGCTAGGGTTGTGCTGGGGCTAGGGTTGTGCTGGGGCTAGGGTTGTGCTGGGGCTAGGGTTGTGCTGGGGCTAGGGTTGTGCTGGGGCTAGGGTTGTGCTGGGGCTAGGGTTGTGCTGGGGCTAGGGTTGTGCTGGGGCTAGGGTTGTGCTGGGGCTAGGGTTGTGCTGGGGCTAGGGTTGTGCTGGGGCTAGGGTTGTGCTGGGGCTAGGGTTGTGCTGGGGCTAGGGTTGTGCTGGGGCTAGGGTTGTGCTGGGGCTAGGGTTGTGCTGGGGCTAGGGTTGTGCTGGGGCTAGGGTTGTGCTGGGGCTAGGGTTGTGCTGGGGCTAGGGTTGTGCTGGGGCTAGGGTTGTGCTGGGGCTAGGGTTGTGCTGGGGCTAGGGTTGTGCTGGGGCTAGGGTTGTGCTGGGGCTAGGGTTGTGCTGGGGCTAGGGTTGTGCTGGGGCTAGGGTTGTGCTGGGGCTAGGGTTGTGCTGGGGCTAGGGTTGTGCTGGGGCTAGGGTTGTGCTGGGGCTAGGGTTGTGCTTGGGCTAGGGTTGTGCTAGGGCTAGGGTTGTGCTAGGGTTAGGGCTGGGGTTGGGATTTTTTTCAAAAGTAAGAAAAAAAGATGACGATATGGCGACTAGTGTTGAGAGCAAGTGCTCGCTACTTGAGTTTGCATCGGGTGCTCTGGTATACATTGAGTATCGTGGGTATTTGAGTGACATGCTCGAGTCTCTGCCCCATATGCTTCGCGGCCAAAAAACTTTACGGGGATTGCCTGCCATGCACGAGCGATCCCCGCATGTTTTTTTTTGGGTGTCTAATAACCGTGAAACATGCGGAGCAGGGACTCGAGCATGTCACTCGAGCACACGCTGTACATGGTGCATACCTGAGTACCCGATGCAAACTCAAGTAGCGAGCACTTGCGCTCAAGAATAATGACAACTTATTCAATATGATGACCTAATGTAAACAAATTCTGTGCCGTACCTCTGGGTTCAAAATGTTCACTATACACCTTAATAAAATCCTTGAGGGGTATAGTTTCCAAAATGGGGACACTTGTGGGGGAGCTCCACTGTTTAGGCACATCACGGGCTCTCCAAACGCGACATGGTGTCCGCTAACAAATTGAATGGAAAATCGGCTCAAATTGTTAGCGGACGCCATGTTGCGTTTGGAGAGCCCCTGTGTGCCCAAACATTGGAGCTCCCCCACAAGTGACCCCATTTTGGAAACTAGACCCCCCAAGGCACCTATCTAGATGCATAGTGAGCACTTGGAACCCCCAGGTGCTTCACAAATTGATTCATAAAAATGAAAAAGTGTTTTTTTTTTTCACTTTTTCACTTTTTCATTTTTATGAATCAATTTGTGAAGCACCTGGGGGTTCCAAGTGCTCACTATGCATCTAGAAAGGTGCCTTGGGTGGTCTAGTTTCCAAAATGGGGTCACTTGTGGGGGAGCTCCAAAGTTTGGGCACAGAGGGGCTCTCCAAACGCAATGTGGTGTCCGCTAACAATTTGAGCCGATTTTCCATTCAATTTGTTAGCGGATACCATGTTGCATTTAGAGAGTCCCTGTGTGCCCAAACATTGGAGCTCCCCCACAAGTGACCCCATTTTGGAAACTAGACCCCCCAAGGCACCTATCTAGATGCATAGTGAGCACTTGGAACCCCTAGATGCTTCACAAATTGATTCATAAAAATGAAAAAGTGTTTTTTTTTTCACTTTTTCACTTTTTCACTTTTTCATTTTTATGAATCAATTTGTGAAGCACCTGGGGGTTCCAAGTGCTCACTATGCATCTATAAAGGTGCCTTGGGGGGTCTAGTTTCCAAAATGGGGTCACTTGTGGGGGAGCTCCAATGTTTGGGCACACAGGGGCTCTCCAAACACAACATGGCGTCCGCTAATTATTCAAGCAAATTTTACAATCAAAAAGTCAAATGGCGCTCCTTCCCTTCCGAGCCCTGCCGTACGCCCAAACAGTGTTTTTTCCCCAAATATTGGGTATCTTCGTGCCCAGGGGAAATTGCACAACAAATTTTGGGGTCCATTTTTTCTTGTTACCCCTGTGAAAATAAAAAAAATTGGGTCTAAAGTAACATTTTTGTGAAAAAAGTTAAATGTTCATTTTTTTCTTCCACATTCAAAAAATTCCTGTGAAGCACCTGAAGGGTTAATAAAGTTCTTGAATGTGGTTTTGAGCACCTTGAGGGGTGCAGTTTTTAGAATGGTGTCACTTTTGGGTATTTTTTGTCAAAAAGACCTCTCCAAGTGACTTCAAATGTGATGTGGTCCCTAAAAAAATGGTTTTGTAAATTTTGTTGGAAAAATGAGAAATCGCTGGTCAACTTTTAACCCTTATAGCTCCCTAACAACAAAAAAATTTTGGTTCCAAAATTGTGCTGATGTAAAGTAGACATGTGGGAAATGTTATTTATTAACTCTTTTGTGTGACATATCGCTCTGATTTCAGGGCTTAAAAATTCAAATTTTGAAAATTGCAAAATTTTCAAAATTTTCGCCAAATTTCCGTTTTTTTCACAAATAAACGCAAGTGATATCGAAGAAATTTTACCACTATCATGAAGTACAATATGTCACGAAAAAACAATCTCAGAATCAGGGGGATCCGTTGAAGCGTTCCAGAGTAATTACCTCATAAAGTGACAGTGGTCAGAATTGTAAAAATTGGCCTGGTCATTAACGTGCAAACCACCCGGGGTTAAAACTCTTTTTTTTTTTTTTTTTTTTTATTGAAAAATTCCACAGGATAATGGTTACAAACAAATACTGTCATATTATAAGATCAGGTTAATCCAAACATTGACCATTCTCCGTTCAATACAGTTTACATCACATTCTCAATAATCAGAGTAAACAGTTAGGCTGTGTGCCCACGATGCATTTTTTAAGCGTTTCCGCAGCGGCAAAAACGCTGCAGAAACGCTTAAAAAACACATGGTAGAAGACCTGCCATGTTCCCCAATGATAATCCGCATGTGCTGTGCACATGCTGCGGAAATTTCTGCTGCGGATTATCATTGCGGAAAAATCCGCAGCACTACCAATTATTTTGCGGAAGTGCTGCGTTTTCGCCGCCATTGACTTAGAACGCATGTATTCCGCCTCACTAGATAAGGACATGCATAATGCATGTGTTCCAATGTGCAGATGGTACCCAGGTCTAGAGGAGAGGAGACTCTCCTCCGGACCCGGGTACCATAGAAACTGTGAAAAAAAGAATAAAATAAAAAATAAAGATTATATTTACTTTCTGACGGCCCCCGCTGCACTCGTCCTTTCATGCCGGCAGCTAGCGATGGACTGAAGGACCTGCGCTGACGTCATAGTCATGGATCCAGTTGGGCTGCGCTGCTGAAGTGAATCAATTCTTCAGAGATGATGATGATGATGAAAAAGGCTTTTTATTAACAACGCTTTTCAAGCCGTAGCGGCGTCTTTTTCAAGTATAAAAACCCATGTGACGGGTCACGCGACGCTGAAGTCGGCAGGTCCTTCAGTGTACCGCTGCCGGCAGCCAGGACGGAGGGAATCAAAACTGCGGGGGCCATCAGAAGGTAAGTATATATTTATTTTTTACCATTCTTTCGGTCACAGTATATAAATCCATGCCGGTTGCATGGATTTATATAGTGTGACCAAGTTGTCAAGCACTTTCCAAGTGATGCTAAAATCGTTGGGAAGCGCTTGTCAACCCGCATGCAGAAATGCATGTGAAGAACGCTTCACATCCGGTTGTCCCTGGCAGGAAAACGCATGTACAATCTGCATGCGTTTTTTCTGCCAGGGAGATGCAGAAACGCTCAGGAAAAATCCGGAGCATTTCTGCATCGTGGGCACATAGCCTTAAAGAAAAAACAAACCATTTGAAACATAAGTTTCATTATGGAGCACTGCACTCTTTACTAAACTGGCCAATTCCTTATCAGAATTCAGTACATATATCAATTATGGTTGTAGCAGAGGTACACTCTTACAGTTCATATATATAATTTCCCATGTGTTCAAAAGGGCATATATCAGGACTCATAACGTAAGATTAACGAGGCCATAGCACTAGGGGATAGGTGTGTTAAGGGCGAATCACCCCATCTTTCCCATATCCTTTGGAACTTCTGGGGACATCCCCTATTTCTATATACTATATTCTCATATGCTATTGTATCATTCACTAGCTTTTTCTATTGGTTGATAGTAGGAGATTTCCCTCCCATCCATCTTAGTGCTATCGCTTTTCTGGCCATAAATATAACCTCCCGAAGGAATATCCAATTATATTGTGTCCACATTTCCTCGTCCACAATACCCAAGATACAAAATTCTGGACTACATTCAATTGGCATCCCAACTAGCCGTTCCAATGTAGTTATCACTTCACTCCAATATCTTCGTATTATCCCACAATTCCAAATAAGATGCCAGAAATCCGCTCCTGATTCCCCACATCTGTGACATTCATCAGATGCCATTCTACAAAATCTAAACATTCTCATTGGGGTCAGGTAAGATTGATGTAGTATATATAATTGAATTAATTTATTATTGGCGGCTGGTGACACCACCATATGCGCCTCCAGCGCATCATTCCACTAATGATCAGTTATAGAAGGGATTAATTGCCACCATTTATTCTCTACAACAAGTTGGGTAGAAGCAATTTTAGAGTTCAGTAGAAAAGTATATAGAGAGGATACCACACCTGTGGGTCGTTGAGTTTTTAGTACTCCTATTAATGGGTATTTGGATATTCGCATGCGAAGATGTGGGAATTGGTGTGTTAAGGCATGCCTCATTTGTAAATATCTGTAGAAGTCCATATGAGGGATCCCAAACTTTATATGGATTTGATGAAATGACAATAAAATTTCATTTTCAAAAATCTGATTAAGTGTTGTTATTCTATATTGCTTCCAGAAGATTGGGTCTTGTAGGTTTTTAAGCTGTGGAAATTCAGGGTTATCCCATATTTGGGTTTCTCCCATTTGATCAGTAAACCCCACGATACACCTACTCTCACGCCACACCTGCATCGCTAAGCTATGTGCAAATAATAAGCCCTGTGGTGGCCTGTAAGAGCCTTCTAACATAGCCCATGGTGTATTCACATTTAAAAAATGTTTAAGATGTGCTTCTGCATTAGTGAGTTTATCAGTACTTATCCAACACTTCAAATATCGTATCTGACCAGCTAAATAGTTGAGAAATAGGTCGGGCACCGAGCAACCCCCTTGATCCTTGGGTCTCTGCAGAGATCCAATACTTATTTTGGGCCTTGCTCAGCCCCATATAAATGTTGCCATCATGCCGTGCAGTTTCCTAAAAAATTCTTTGGGGATTTTAATGGATGAATGTTCTAATACATACAAACATTTTGGAAGGATAATCCTTTTGATTAGGTTAATTCTTCCATCCACAGACAATGGGAGTTGTCAATTGATCTTGGGAGTAATTGTTTTATTTTGTTTAGGAAGAGGATCAGGTCGTCTGCATATAACTCACTTTATCTGATCTGGAGTTTATACTAATACCCTCCACCAGGTGGTCCTGCCTAATTTTAAAGGCAATAGGCTCTATCGCTAGAGCGAAGAGCATCGGAGATAAGGGGCAACCCTGTCTAGTTCCTCTACCCAGGTTAAAGTATTCCAACAATATTCCATTTACTAGAAGATATGCTCTTGGCATATAGTAGATCAATTTAATCCAGCTACAAAATTTATCAGAAAACCCAAATTTCAGAAGCACACACTGTAGAAACGTCCACTCCAAGGAGTCAAAGGCTTTTGCCGTATCTAAAGAAGCTATAGCCCAGGGTTCCCGATATTTATATCCGATCTGTGTTAACACTTGAACTCTTCTAATATTAGATGAGGTAGACCTTCCCGGCATAAAGCCAGATTGACCCTCATGTATAATGTTTAATATTACTGTTTTTAATCTATTGGCTATGAGTTTCGTAAGTATTTTGAATTGCCTCTGAAGAGGCAATTTGCATAGTAAGTATTTTGTAATCTGTATTCAGTAGGGATATAGGGTGATAAGAACTACATTTCTCAACTGGTTTATCTGGCTTGGGGATCAATACTATAGTAGCATCATAGAAGGATTGTTGGAAGAGAACGTCCAGAAAGTGCTTCAGAAAAAGTTTGCAACAGAACTGGAGCTATTAGATCTATGTATCTTTTATATAATTCTATGGGTATGCCATCGGGTCCCGGTGCCTTCCCGTTAGATAGAGACATGGCTGCTTCCCTTATTTCCTGCAAAGTGATATCTCCATCCAGGAACGTCTGATTTTCACAAGAGAGTTTAGGGAATTCTATTAGATTTAGGTATTCATCAATTTCTTCTATAGTATGGTTGGATTGGGAGTTATAAAGTTCTCTATAGTATTATTCAAATCTGCTTGCAATCTGATCTGATTTAAGCAGCGGGCTACACTCCCTTGTATCAATATTGATGGGAACATCTGATTTTGTTGGACTATGTATGCCAGAAATTTACTCGATTGGTTACCCAGCTCAAAGTAAGTTTGTTTTGAAAAGAAAAGTTTTCTCTGTGCTTTTTCCTGTAAGTGGGCCAGGTACTCCCTCCCTTTCCCAAGCCAATTATTTAAGGAATTATGTGAGGGATTGTTAATATATTCATCTTCTAGTAATTTACATTCTTCGGCAAGCCTCTGCTCCCCAATAGACGATTTTAGTGTCCCATACTATCAATCTGTCAGGGAAGTCCCCATGATAAATACTTCCACTTTATCTGATATTCTATCATGTTCTCCTATAAGGGACAACCAAAACGGATGTATGCGAAACCTCTTAGGTCTGTTAGCATCCCTTCATCTGGGGGGCCCTATCAGTGGAGCATGATCCGATACCGTTCTAGGGGAATATTCAATTTTACTTAAATCTGAAAATACAGTACTGTTTCCAAATATATGATCGATTCTAGATAAACATCGAACAGCCGGTGTATAGCAGGAAAATTCTCTTTTGAGTGGGTGCTGCTGTCTCCACAAATCAATCCAACCCACCTCCGTTATGAAAGTATGTAAAGAAGTGATGTCCTGACTATCAAACCTAGTGTTTGCAGGGCTCATTTTATCCAAGTTTATATTAAGAATCATATTGAAATCTCCCATACGTAACATTTTAGCATCTGGGTACTGTGATACAAAAATCACTGCCTGTTGGAGTACATCCATTTTGGCTGGTGGTTGTTTGTATGTGTTGAGTATTACAAATGGCTCCATATCTATAAATGCGTATATGAAAATAAATCTACCCTTTGGGTCTCTTGACAGTTTGGACTGACCATCTCACTGACTTATGCACAATGGTAACTACACCTCTAGAATAAGAGGTATCTGTAGCGTGTTTGTGCCACTGTATCCAGGGTTTGTTCATTCTGGATATGGTGTCTGGAGTTAAATGGGTTTCCTGAAGGCATATTATTTGCGCTTGGGATTTACGTGTCTGGGAGAATACAATATTCCATTTCTTGGCATTCCCCAATCCCCAGTTCCATGAGAGAAATTTAACTGATGCCATAAAGGTTCCATTTAAAATGTTGACCAAGGATATCATTCCCCTTAAGAGTGCATGCTGCAATCATTTGTAGGCCATTTCTGAACAATGAAGTAAAGCCCCCATCACACTCTAGCTGCTGAGTCACAAGTTTTGTGACGCAACAGCGACCTCAGTAGCGATCTCGTTACGTTTGACACTTAGCAGCGATCAGGCCCCTGCTGTGAGATCGCTGGTCGTGTCAGAATGGTCTGGACATTTCTTTGATCGTTGAGGTCCCGCTGGGTAGCATGCATCAGTGTGTTTGACACTTTACCAACGACCTTGTTAACGACTCAGACACAGAAACACATAGGCGTGCATCGTTATACAGATCGTTACGGGTCGCCGCATCGTTGCTGCGTCGTTGGGAAGATCTGACTGTTTGACATCTCACCAGCGACCACATAGCGACTCAGCAACGATCCCTGCCAGGTCGTATCGTTGTCGGGATCGCTGTAGCGTCGCTTAGTGTGACTGGGCCTTAAGAGTGCAGTGCTTGCATTCAACTGAAATTACAATCCTATCTAAAACAGATGACCAGTAGTGGTCATAGAAATACAACTGGAGATGCCTATAAACTTTCAAAAACTTAAGTACAGGCATGTATAGAAAATCCCCCCCCCCCCCTTTTGAAAAGAAGGAATTATCCACTTTTTTTTATCCGAACCACTAATGTCAATTGCAATAAATTCAAGATATATACCTTGAATAATTCTACATAAAGGCTACTATAGGATTATTGGTCCGGTAACCTGTTTTTTACTAAACCCAAAGGGTAACCAAGTCCTCGGACCCGGGACTGAGGCACTAGCATCCGAAGAAGTGGATACCTCACCACCTTCCCAATACAGATTTTCAATAGTTATCATCAGCCCTTTCTAAGAACATTAACATGATATATAATCATAATCTGGATCCTACCCCCTTCAATATACACTTCGCCCCTCCCTCCTGGCTAATAAATTGAGGAAGGATAAAACCTCTTTTATTTAATCACTATATGAACTGTCCATCTCATCCTTATGGGTGTAAGTTCTGTTTTGTTTTGATAATTGGACATTAGATTCAATTTAGAGAGGTATTTTGATTAATCATTATGATAACCCTACACAGATATAAACATAGAACATTTCAACAATATCCTGCCAGGTTTAAATTGATGTCCTCTATCTCAGGGTTCCCCAACTCCAGTCCTCAAGGCCCACCAACAGGTCATGTTTTCAGGATTTCCTTAGTATTGCACAGGAGATGGAACTATTTCCTGTGCACGTGATGGAATTATCACCTGTGCGATACTAAGGAAATCCTGAAAACATGACCTGTTGGTGGGCCTTGAGGACTGGAGTTGGGGAACCCTGCTCTATCTGAATCAGATAATTCAATATTAATACAATAAACTTTTAATATCAACATGTATTGTCATTACTGCGTCTGATCTCTCTCTCCTGGAAATCCACTCCTCCGCTTCCACAGGATTCTGAAAGAAAACTACCCTCTTGCCATCCACCGCCCTTAGCCTGGCTGGATATGCCATAGAGTAGCTCACATTGGAACTTTTCAGACGTCTTTTAATCGATATGAATGAGGTCCTTCGTTTCTATAAGTCAGCTGAAAAGTCCGGAAACAACATCACGGTGACGCATTCATGTTTAATCACTTGGGCCTTCCGTGCCAATTGTAGAGTATAGTCTCTGTCTTTCCAGTTAAGGAATCTGGCCAGTAGAGGTCTGGGAGGGGCCCCCGGAGGATTTGGTCTCCCAGGTACCCTATGTGCCCTTTCCACCGCATTTGCAGCAGAAAAGGTGGCTTCTGGAAATAGGCTGCGTATCCATTTTTCCACAAAGTCACTGGGGTTGTTTCCTTCCACTCTTTTGGGCAGGATGTGGTTTCGCCTCAGTCTATTCTCCAAATCATAATTTTTTTTGTATACACAGTTCCATTTTTTGTTCTATTACTCGAACACGCTCTGGCAAAGGTGTTACTTCGTCTTCCAGATTCGAGAATCTATCCTCCGCCTGTCGGACTTTCTTTCCCAGATTTGACATATCATTGCGAAGGAGTCCCAGATCGGTTTTAACCTCCTCAATTTTCCCAGTCAGGGAGGCTGTGCAGTCTTGAATAGCAGCCAGCAATTTTGTAGAGACCTATTTCAGAATAGGGTCTGAATCTATATCATCTGGTTCTAGCAGTAATGATGTCTCCCCTTGAGATAGTTTTGAGGATCTCTGGGCCGTATCCGAGTTACTCCCTCTGGCGTAGGGTTTCAGTTTCTCAGCTGCAGATTGCTGTCTATTAGGACTCATGTTGCTTTCCCCGAGAGGCGTATGCAGTATAAGGGGTGGACTTGTAGTTGGCAATTTATTATGTATTACAGGATATTGTCAGTGGTTCGAATATTAATATTTAGAAGATCATAGTCATTTCTCTACTAAGTCATACTGTAGAATATGTGCAGCAAGTGCGATTCCAAAAAAAGGACAGTAGGTGGCAGTAGCACACTGCAGCATCCAAATCCTATGTCTGCACTTTTGCTCCTTCTCCTCCGGCTCAAATTCCCACCTACACACACCAGTTCCTGGTGTCTTTATAGTCCCTATAGTCAGCGTTTCTGCAAAGGAAGGCCAGATCAGGAGATCCACTTCTTCCCTAGAGCAGGGACTTGTAGTATAAAGGTAACTTCAACGTGGTCTTTTATGGGCGGTAGTGTAGGGTCCTGAAACCCAGTTAAAGTAGAAGAGCCACTGGAGGCTAGTAGTATGCTGACAGATAGCGGGGAGATGATAGGAGGATTGTTTAATCACTGGAGAGATTACTCACCGCGCAAGGTCTGCAGCGCAGCGCTCCTTAAATGCAAGATGGCGGCGGTGATCCACTCATACCCCTCCGCCAGTTGGGTCTCCACTTCCCTCCGGTCCTCCTGTTCTCCGGGAGAGGTCACCGCCCAGTCGTCTCTCCTGCGACCGCAGTACTCCGCCTCCACCACACCGCCGCAGGCTCCGCTGAACGTGGGCCGCAGAAGTGAGCCACGTCCCAAGATGGGGCCGCAAAAGGGAGCCACGTCCCAAGATGGCGCCCCTCTCCTCAAACTCCTCTCCTCTCCACAGTCACCTCAGGAGACACCAGGCTCCTCGTCCCTCACCGACACAGCGTGCCCCGACCAGCAGCGCTGCCACCCGCGATGAACTATGGGCGGGTCCCGGCGGCAGGAAGCATCGCAGCCTCACACTGGTCCAGGCGCCAACACGGGCTCCGCAAGTCTCCGCACCATGCGCCACGGGCGCCCGCAAAAGGCTCCACAGAGGGACCCCGTCTGTCTCGGTACCTCAATCCGCAGTCCCAGGCCTCCGCACTGGAGAGGTAAGCTGGCGGTGATGCAGGGATGGGTAAGGGCCCTCTGGAGAAGTCGCGGTCATGAGGCGGGAGTAGGCGCCAATCCCTGTCTTCGCCTAAATGAGGCCGATCCGGTCTAGAGAGGGCTCAGATGATGGCTCACAATCAGGAGAGTAGTGTGTGGGCAAAAAGGGCCTAAAATGGCTTAAAATGCAGAAGAATTATTATTGATAGCTTGGCAGGGTCACAGAGCTTGAGCAAACACGTCCAGCTTAATGGACTTCCTGCCACGCCTACCCCTCCCCCCCCGATTCATTATATTTACATGCCCCCCGCCGCCCCAATTCATTTTGTCATGTCCTCTCTCTCCCACCCCCACTTAATCATCATTTACTCTCCCCACCCCCAATTCATTATCATTTGTTGTCTTCCACCTTCAATTCATTATCATTTGCTCCCCCCACCCCCACTTCAATTCATCATTTGCTGTCCCCCGTCCCCCACCCTCAAGTCATCATTATTTGCACTCCCACACCCTCAATTCATTATTTGCTCTCCCCACCCCCACTTTGTCATTTGCTTTTTTCACCCCCCACTCCCAATTCATCATTAGCTCTCCCCACTCCCAGTTCATCATGTGCACCCCCCACCCCACCACTTTCAGTTCATCATGTGCCCCCCCTCACCCTCCAAGGCTCCCTGCGCAGAGGAGACGTACGCTGATGGCGGCACACGATACCCCAGGCCCCCGCTCTTTACTGCTAGTGGCTGTGTGTGTGGCGTGTGTGTGTGTGTCAAGATCTTGGTTAGACTTATTTGATGCCAATCCAGATGCTAATAAAATTACAAAGTCTATTTAGACAGAAAGGGATGAATAAATTAGCTATTTTTTTTTCACTTCTTTCCTGAAATGAAAAAGACACCTATATAACAATTATAGAGCAAACATAGATGGATGGTATAATGTAAACAAAAATACATGTTATCTTTTTTGCTATGGACCTAGAGAGCAGCATGACATAGGGACAGAGAGCCTTATTCTATCAATGTATCACTTACTAGGCTTTTTGTTGCAGTTTTGATAAAATCCCGGTTTTCTCTGCTGTAGATATAGCAGTGCTATGAATGTTGAGCTGTGTATAACCTCCCACACCCCTGATTTGCAGCTTCCTGTGTACACTTTACATTGTCAGCAAGCTGCTGGACTGCCTGGCATGTGGAACCTAGTTCTGCAGTGATAATTTCCTGCTGATAAAACAATGATTGCATTGAAACTACAGCCAGCTGCTGGAAAAGTGACACATCCCCGGAATCAGGCTCTCTGCACCAACATGCATGCTGCTCTCTAATTGAATAAAAACCTGCTGACAGATTACCTTTAATACCCTTTACTCTGTCGCCTCATTGGGGGACACAGGACCATGGGTGTTATGCTGCTGTCCACTAGGAGGCAACACTATGCATAATCTGAAAAAGATTAACCGTGGCTCCTCCTCTGCAGTATACACCCCTGGACGGCATTAGCCTTCTCCAGTTTTTGCTTAGTGTCGCATAGGAGGCACACCTAAAACTTTTACTCCGTTTTCACAGACTGGATTACAGATGAAGAAAAGTGGGTCTACTGCGAGACTCCCGGCATGGCTCCTTCCTCGGCCCCTTATTACGGGGTGCACGGTTGAAGTCGAGATGGCTATTCCCCATGTCGCTCCTTCCCCAGCCCTTCGGGTGCTGGTTCGAAGTCGAGACCCCCCTCCTTCCCCAATTCCTTTTGGTTTCTGGGTTGAGGTCGAGGCGAGGATATAGCCCCCTGATGGTGACAGCAGCATCTCCCTAATCCCCCACTGGGGGTATTAGGTTGAAACGCCTCAGGTAGGGCCTGTACAGGCAGCACACTATGGCTGAATCCAGGGACCCCAGCCTGCTGCGGGCTCCTGTCGGGGCCGGGGGGAGTGCAGGCAGGCATGACACAACAAAGGCACAGGCCTCCCTGCGCCCTGTTTTTGCGGCAGCACCAGCTCTATGGTGCCTCAGGGGGACTCTTCACAGGGCCCCCCCTCCCGCTTATACCCCACCACTATCCTGCCTTTAAATTCGGGGGGGTCCAGTTCAGATCCGGCCCCCTCCCGGACTTCCGCGCCGGCCTGGACTCCCTTTGGGCATCAGGCATCTAATTTAGGCCGCAGCTTCGGACTAGCCGAAGCCGCCACCTCCTCTCCCCGACCCGCCCCCCGGATGACAAATATGACACTCTACAGTGTCATAGAGGGGGCGGATCGAGACTGAAAGGGCGTGATTTCACACAGTTCTGCCGCCCTTTTCAGCTCACCGCCCCCCTTCTTTCTTAACTTTACTCGGGCGGCCATTTTCTGCTGCAGGAAAAGGGAAGACCAGCCAGTCTCCGGGGGGCACAGGACTATGGATCTTCGGCGCTGGACCTAGGGGCACACTGGTGGGATAAGATCACAGCTGGAGTTCTTCTTCGGCTTTGAGTCCAGGGTTCTCTGCATAGCCACCCCAGTGCACTATGCCGGGCTCAAGGTCCAAGAGAACCAGGCAGGACTGCTATTATGCACTCTCTACAGCCTGCAGCAATACTCTCCCCAGTGGCAGCACGTACCCGCACTGCCAGGACTGCATCCAGACTACTGTGCCAGAACCCCAAGAAGCCCCTGCCAATGCTTCGGTGTCTAATGCCACGCCGGAATGGGTCATTCGGATGTCGCAATCTATGACGCAGTCTATAGATAACCTAACCTCCACATTGCTTCAGGCTCAGCAGAGTCATGCCTCGGCTATGAACGCTACCTAGCAAAGGGAAAGCTCGACTCAGGAACATGACGACCCGGGCACATCCACGTCTAGGTCAGGACGCAAGCGGACCCACAGGTCACGTTCATCTGCGTCATCCCATAGCACACGGTCATCCCCTTCTAGGGAGAGACACCGTAGTTCCTGGTCATCTAGACTGTCCCCTACCAGGGACAGACAACGCAGTTCTCCGCAGCGATCCCCGACCAGCCTCCACCCCGGTTCACCCAGCAGGAGACGCCTTAGCGATACACAGGATTTGGAAGGCATCTGTGATTCCGACTCAGACAAGGAAACTGAAGGGTCCCTGATCTCAATTCCCCCTAGCAATACAGCGCTAGTTGAGGACTTAATTTCCTCCATCCATCGGGTGCTGGACATTTCTGATCTGCCCCCGGAGGCACCACAACACAAGATTTCCTTTGAAGGAGTTCTGAAGCCGCCTAAGGTCTTCTTTGACCACCCAGAGTTTAAGTCGATCCTTAAAAAGCAGTTCTCACAGCCTGAGAAGAAGTTTACCAATCGCAAATATCTGGAGGCGCGGTACCCCTTCCCACAGGAGGTCACCAAGGAATGGACAGATCCACCCGAAGTGGATCCCCCAGTCTCTAGGCTAGCAGCACAGTCACTCCTTTCACTGCCAGATAGCTCAATCCTCAGGGACGTAGCAGACCGGCAGGTGGAACGCATGGCTCGTTCAATTTTCGAGGCCGCCGGGGCCTACCTGGCTCCCGCGTTCGCTTCTCTTTGGGCTGCCAAGGCCATCCTGGCTTGGGCCAAAAATTTACAAGCTGGCCTCCAAGTATCTGCTCCTGAGCTGTCGGACCAAGCGGTTCAAATAGCAGTTGTAGCAGATTACATGCTTCATGCAACTCTGAATTCTGCAAGGGGTGCAGCGGGGATGGCATCAAACGCCATCACGATTCGGCGTATCCTCTGGCTGCGGGAATGGAAATCAGACGCAGCCTCAAAGAAGTCCCTCATGCACCTCCCGTACCTCAGTGGTCGACTTTTTGGTGAACAGTTGGACACGATGATATCCAACGCCACCGGGGGTAAGAGTACCTCTCTCCCCCAACTGAAACCCAAACGCACTTACAAGAAGCGTAACCAAACTCGATTCCGATCCTTTCGGAACTCTTTGGGCTGGTCCGTCTCGCGGGAAGCACAAAATACCAACCGCTCCCCACGCAGGGACAACTCGCGGTCGACGCAAAGGTCGGACAAGACCTGGCAGTCAAAAGCAGGCCAGTCAAAGTCCAAAGGAGGAAAATCTCAGATTTCCTCCTCATCATGACTCTCGGACTCCGGAAGACACCCCACCAGTAGGCGGCCGACTTTTGCTCTTTCAGCAAGTCTGGCTGCCTATTACAGAAGACAGGTGGGTCAGGGAACTAGTGTCTTCGGGATACAAGATAGAGTTCACTTCCAACCCACCAAACAGACTCTTTCTTTCTGTTCCCCCAAAACCGCCAGCCAAGGCTCGTGCCTTCTGCCAAGCGGTCTTCTCGCTTCTTCAAGCAGGAGTCATAGTACCTTTCCCCTCGGCCGAGCGCTTCCGAGGGTTCTACTCCAATTTATTCGTAGTCCCCAAGAAAGGAGGCGGCGTATGGCCCATACTGGACCTAAAACAGCTCAACAAATATGTGCGGGTACGTCACTTCCGCTTGGAGTCCCTTCGGTCCATCATTGCGTCCATGGAGAAGGGAGAATTTCTCGCCTCCATAGACATACAAGACGCATACCTGCATATACCGATTGCACCCGCCCATCAGAGATTTATCAGGTTCGCAATCCACTAGGACCACTACCAGTTCGTGGCTCTCCCGTTCGGACTCGCCACGGCTCCCAGAGTGTTTACCAAAGTCATGGCAGCCACCATTGACGTCCTGCACTCCAGAGGCATAGTAGTCGTTCCATACCTGGTGATCTCCTTATCAAGGCTCCCACCTTCAAGGACTGCGAGCTCAGCGTCTCAATCACAATCGACACTCTGAGTCGCCTGGGCTGGTTAGTCAACCTACAAAAGTCATCACCAACCCCGAGTCAGTCTCTGACCTTCCTGGGAATGCTATTCAACACCTTCAGGGGTCTAGTGCTCCTTCCCAAGGACAAGGCACTGCCTCTCCGTCTAGGAGTTCGCACCCTCCTCAGCAAACCCCCTCAATCTCTCCGGTTTGCCATGAGAGTCCTTGGCAGGATGGTGGCGGCAATAGAAGCGGTCCCATTTGCCCAGCTTCACCTCAGGCCTCTCCAACTAGCCATCCTCAAGTCATGGGACAGGAACCCTTTTTCTCTCGACAGGGAGTTCCAGCTGACCTCGTCAACCAGGAGGTCTCTGCACTGGTGGCTCAAGCCAACCTCACTAACAAAGGGGAAATCCTTTCTCCCGGGTCAATGGAAGGTTCTGACCACTGACGCGAGCCTGACGGGTTGGGGTGCGGTACACCTACACCACAGAGCACAGGGCAAGTGGTCCCCAGCGGAAGCGACCATGCCCATCAACATCTTGGAATTTCGTGCCATCCTCCTGGCATTGAGAGCCTTCCATCACTTACTGGCAGCCTCTCACATCAGAGAGTCGGACAATGCCACGACTGTGGCATATGTGAATCACCAAGGGGGAACCCGCAGTGCCCAGGCGATGCGAGAAGTGACACACATTCTCCACTGGGCGGAAGACACAGGTTCGGTTCTCTCTGCGTTCCACATTCCGAGTGTGGACAACTGGGAAGCAGACTTCCTCAGGCAAGCAACGGACTCGGGAGAGTGGTCTCTCCATCCTGAAGTTTTTCGACAGATCTGCCATCGCTGGGGGATTCCGGACGTGGACCTAATGGCATCCCACTTCAATGCCAAGGTCTCCAACTTCATGGCCAGAACACACGACCGACGGGCGCTAGGAGCGGACGCCCTGGTTCTGGACTGGACCCAGTTCCAGATCCTGTACATTTTTCCACCTATCTCCCTGATATCCAGAGTGGTTAGAAAGATCAAGCAAGAGGGAGTTCCAACCATCCTAATCGCACCGGACTGGCCCAGACGTACATGGTACGCAGACATCGTACAGCTCACAGCGGACGTCCCCTGGCGTCTCCCCGACCGCCCGGATCTTCTGTCACAAGGCCCATTCTACCACCAGAACTCAGGGACCCTCAATTTGACGGCGTGGCCATTGAGACCTGGTTTCTAACCCAGTCAGGGTTCTTGCCGGACGTCATTGGAACCATGATCAGGGCATGGAAGCCAACCTCTGCTAAGATTTATTACCGTACCTGGAAAGCCTTCTTTATCTGGTGCTAATCTCGTGACCGGACCCCATTCCCTTATTCCCTTCCCAGGGTACTTGGGTTTCTCCAATCGGGTCTGGAGGCCAGACTGTCCCTGGCCTCCCTTAAGAGCCAGGTGTAAGTTCTCTTAGTGCTCTTTCAGAGGTGCATTGCTAAGAAGCCGCAAGTAAGGACATTTCTTCAGGGGGTTTCCCGATTGGTTCTCCCCTACAGACGACCACTAGAAACATGGGACCTCAACCTGGTGCTCACAGCATTGCAGGAAACACCCTTTGAACCTCTTAAGGAAGTCCCACTCCGCCTTCTATCCCAGAAAGTGGTTTTCCTGGTGGCAATCACCTCGCTACGCAGGGTGTCTGAACTGACAGCACTCTCCTGCAGACGGCCCTTCCTGGCTTTTCAACAGGACAAGGTAGTTCTCTGTACGGTCCCATCCTTCCTTCCGAAGGTTGTGTCCAACTTCCACCTCAATGAGGAAATTTCACTGCCATCCTTCTGTCCAGTCCCTGTTCATAGAGTGGAGAAGGCTCTGCATATGCTTTACTTTGTCAGGGCATTGCGTATCTATGTGTCTAGGACTGCGCCCTTCCGGAAGTCTGATTCTCTTTTCCTTCTTCTGGAAGGCGGCCGCAAGGGTCTGCCAGCTTCCAAAGCTACCCTTGCCAGGTGGATCAAATTCACCATACAAGAGGCCTACCGCCTCAAAAATTCTCCTCTTCCAGCAGGTATTACGGCACACTCTACACGTGCGGGAGGGGCCTCCTGGGCCATTTGGCACCAGGCTTCGGCTCAACAAGTGTGTAAGGCAGCCACCTGGACTAGCCTACACACGTTTACCAAACACTACAGGGTTCATACCCAGTCCTCAGCAGACGCGAGCCTGGGTAGACGTGTTCTGCAGGCGGCGGTACCCCAATTGTAGGGGCCCGTCTACTCAATATTCGTCCATTGCTTCCCACCCAGGGACTGCTTTGGGACGTCCCATGGTCCTGTGTCCCCCAATGAGGCGACAGAGTAAAGGAGATTTTTGTGTACTCACCGTAAAATCTTTCTCTTAGCCTCTAATTGGGGGACACAGCTCTCAACCGGTTGCCCGTTCCGGGCCATTATGTTGAGTTCTCATATTGTTTTTGAGCTCGTACATAGTTGCCTTCTTATAGGAATGGTTATGTTATCCATGTTATGTTCCTCCTAATGCTTTTGCACAAAACTAGAAGGCTGATGCCGTCCAGGGGTGTATACTGCAGAGGAGGAGCCACGGTTAATCTTTTTCAGATTATGCATAGTGTCGCCTCCTAGTGGACAGCAGCATAACACCCATGGTCCTGTGTCCCCCAATTAGAGGCTAAGAGAAAGAGATTTTACGGTGAGTACACAAAAATCTCATTTTTGCCACGATGTATTACACATGTTTTTAGTTGTAGAAAACTGTGGTCCTTTTAGGACTAGATGGATTTTCAACCTCTGTATATAACAAGAATGCTTCTATAAACTGACAGCAATTAGACATCTTGAAAACTATAAAGAAATGAAACATTAAAAAGTAACTAAACTGTTATTATGCTCGATATGTCATTTTCAAAAATATTGTTATAGGGTTAGTTACCTGATTTTGTATACTTAATGCTGAAAATTGATATGGAAGTGAATTGCACATTGCTGAGAAAGATCCATAAGCTAAGTAATCAGTTTACATACAGTGAGTACGGAAAGTATTGAGACCCCTTTACATTTTTCACTCTGTTTCATTTCAGCCATTTGGTAAATTCTAAAAAGTTCATTTTTTTTCTCATTAAAGTACACTCTGCACCCCATCTTGACTGAAAAAGAAAAACAGAAATGTAGAAATTTTTGCACATTTATTAAAAAGAAAAACTGAAATATCACATGTCATAAGTATTCAGACCCTTTTCTCAGTATTGAGTAGAAGCACCCTTTTGAGCTAGTACAGCCATAAGTCGTCTTGGGAATGATGCAATAAGTTTTTCACACCTGGATTTGGGGATCCTCTGCCATTCTTCCTTGCAGATCCTCTCCAGTTCCGTCAGGTTGGATGGTGAACGTTGGTGGACAGCCATTTTCAGGTCTCTCCAGAGATGCTCAATTGGGTTTAGGTCAGGGCTCTAGCTGTTCCAGTCAAGAATGGTCACAGAGTTGTTCTGAAGCCACTCCTTTGTTATTTTAGCTGTGTGCTTAGGGTCATTGTATTGTTGGAAGGTGACCCTTCGGCCAAGTCTGAGGTCCAGAGCACTGAAAAACACCCCCATAGCATAATGCTGCCACCACCATGTTTCACTGTTGGAATTGTATTTGGCAGGTGATGAGCAGTGCCTGGTTTTCTCCACACATACCACTTAGAATTATCACCAAAAAGTTCTATCTTCGTCTCATCAGACCAGAGAATCTTATTTCTCATAGTCTGGGAGTTCTTCATTTGTTTTTGAGAAAATTCTATGCGGGCTTTCATATGTCTTGCACTGAGGCGAGGCTTCTGTTGGGCCACTCTGCTATAAAGGCCCGACTGGTGGAGGGCTGCAGTGATAGTTGACTTTGTGGAACTTTCTCCCATCTCCCTACTGCATCTCTTGAGCTTAGCCACAGTGATCTTGGGGTTCTTCTTTACCTCTCACCAAGGCTCTCCCACGATTGCTCAGTTTGGATGGATGGCCAGGTCTAGGAAGACTTCTGGTGGTCCCAAACTTCTTCTATTTAAGGATTATGGAGGCCACTGTGCTCTTAGGAACCTTGAGTAATGCAGAAATTCTTTTGTAACCTTGACCAGATCTGTGCCTTGCCACAATTCTGTCTCTGACCTCCTTGGGCAGTTCCTTTGAGCTCATGATTCTCATTTGGTCTGACATGCACTGTGAGCTGTGAGGTCTTATATAGACAGGTGTGTGCCTTTCCAAATCAAGTCCTATCAGTTTAACCCCTTTACCTCCGAGGGTGGTTTGCACGTTAATGACCAGGCCAATTTTTACAATTCTGACCACTGTCACTTTGAGGTAATTACTCTGGAACGCTTCAACGGATCCCCCTGATTCTTAGATTGTTTTTTCGTGACATATTGTACTTCATGATTGTGGTAAAATTTCTTCGATATCACTTGCGTTTATTTGTGAAAAAAAACGTAAATTGGGCGAAAATTTTGCAATTTTCAAAATTTGAATTTTTATGCCCTTAAATCAGAGAGATATGTCACACAAAATACTTAATAAATAACATTTTCCACATGTCTACTTTACATCAGCACAATTTTGGAACCAAAATTATTTTTTTTTGTTAGGGAGCTATAAGGGTTAAAAGTTGACCAGCGATTTCTCATTTTTCCAACAAAATTTACAAAACCATTTTTTTTAGGGACCACATCACATTTGAAGTCACTTTGAGAGGTCTTTATGACAGAAAATACCCAAAAGTGACACCATTCTAAAAACTGCACTCCTCAAGGTGCTCAAAACCACATTCGAGAACTTTATTAACCCTTCAGGTGCTTCACAGGAATTTTTGGAATGTGGAAGAAAAAAATGAACATTTAACTTTTTTCACAAAAATGTTACTTTAGACCCAATTTTTTTTATTTTCACAGGGGTAACAAGAAAAAATGGACCCCAAAATTTGTTGTGCAATTTCCCCTGGGCACGCATATACCCCATATGTGGGGAAAAACCACTGTTTGGGCGCACGGAAGGGAAGGAGCGCCTTTTGACTTTTTGATTGTAAAATTTGCTTGAATAATTAGCGGACGCCATGTTGCGTTTGGAGAGCTCCTGTGTGCCTAAACATTGGAGCTCCCCCACAAGTGACCCCATTTTGGAAACTAGACCACCCAAGGCACCTATCTAGATGCATAGTGAGCACTTGGAACCCCTAGGTGCTTCACAAATTGATTCGCAAAAATGAAAAAGTATTTTTTTTTTTCATTTTTGCAAATCAATTTGTGAAGCACCTGGGGGTTGCTCACTATGCATCTAGATAGGTGCCTTGGGGGGTCTAGTTTCCAAAATGGGGTCACTTGTGGGGGAGCTCCAATGTTTAGGCACACAGGGGCTCTCCAAACGCAACATGGCGTCCGCTAACAATTTGAGCCGATTTTCCATTCAGTTTGTTAGCGGACACAATGTCGCGTTTGGAGAGCCCCTGATGTGGCTAAACAGTGGAGCTCCCCCACAAGTGACCCCATTTTGGAAACTATACCCCTCAAGGATTTTATTAAGGGGTATAGTGAACATTTTGAACCCAGAGGTACGACACAGAATTTGATAACATTAGGTCATCATATTGAATAAGTTGTCATTAGTCTTGAGCGCAAGTGCTCGCTACTTGAGTTTGCATCGGATACTCAGGTATGCATCATGTATCGCGCGTGCTCGAGTGACATGCTCGAGTCCCTGCCCCGCATGTTTCACGGTTATTAGACACCCAAAAAAAAACATGCGGGGATTGCTCGTGCATGGCAGGCAATCCCCGCAAAGTTTTTTTGGCCGCGAAGCATATGGGGCAGAGACTCGAGCATGTCACTCAAATACCCACGATACTCAATGCATACCAGAGCACCCGATGCAAACTCAAGTAGCGAGCACTTGCTCTCAACACTAGTCGCCATATAGTCATCTTTTTTTTCTTACTTTTGAAAAAAATCCCAACCCCAACCCTAACCCTAGCACAAACCTAACCCGAGAGTTTATTTTTTACGCCGTTCCTCGTGCGGTATAAGTGATTAGACGACCCTATTCTTCGGGTCGGTGCGACTACAGCGATACCAGAATCATATGAGGTTTTTATGATTGACAGCTGTCACACACTAAAATACGCATTTTTTGTAAAATCTAGTTTTTGCATCGCCATATTTTGAGAGCTATAATTTTTCCAGATTTTGGCAGACAGAGTCATGTGATGGCTTGTTTTTTGCGGGATGAGTTGGCGTTGTTATTGGTGCCATTTTCAGGCACGTGACATTTTTTGATCGCTTTCTATTCCGATTTTTGGGAGGCAGAATAAACAAAAACCAACAATTCAGGAATTGTTTTTTGGGGGTTTTTTTTATGCCGTTCCGCGTGTGGTAAAATTGATAAGGCTGCTTTATTCTTTGGGCCAGTACGTTTACAGCGATACCACATTTATATAGTTTTTCTATGTTTTGCACTTTTACATAATAAAAGCAATTTTATAGAAAAAGTTATTTTTTAGAATCGCTTTATTCTGAGAGCTATAACTTTTTTATTTTTCGGCTGATGGAGCTGTATGGCGGCTTGTTTTTTGCGGGACGAGATGACGTTTTCAGCGGTACCATTTTTATTTATATTCGTCTTTTTGATCGCGTGTTATTCCATTTTTTGTTTGCCGGTATGGTGATAAAGCATTGTTTTTTGCTTCGTTTTTTTTTTTATTTTTTTTTTACCGTCTTCACTGAAGCGGTTAACTAGTGGGACAGTTTTATAGGTCAGGTCGTTCCGGACGCGGCGATACCAAATATGTGTACTTTTATTGTTTTTTTTGTTGTTTTTTTTATAATAATATTTATTGATGGGTACATTATATTTTTATTTTTGGTGGATTATTTTTTTTATTTTTTTTTAAATATTTTTTACAATTTTTTTTTTTTTTTTTTTTTTTTTTTCACTTTGACACTTTTTACACTTTTTTACTTTGTCCCACTATGGGACTTTCACTTTTTTTTCTCTGATCGCTTGCATGGCACAGGAATGCAGCACCATCCCTGTGCCATGCAGGCTGTCAGCGCTGGACAGGGAGAAGATAGTTTGGAGATGCACTGCGCATGTCCAAAAAATCTTCCTGCTGTCTGGTGACCCGGATGTTGTCATGACGACATCGGGTCGTCATGGCAACATCCTGGAAGCCGCGGCAGACAGCGCTGGTGGCCGGAAGAGGAGGTAAGTATCGGCGATCACCTCCCCTTGCCACCGCAATACTGCGATCGACTTTGATCGCAGCATTGCGGGGGTTAATGTGCCGGGAGCGGTGCCGGACCGCTCCCTGCACATAGCATCGGGTGTCAGCTGTGACAATCAGCTGACACCCGGCGGCGATCGCGCCCGCACAGCCTGTGTGCAGGCGAAATCGCCAGGGCGTATAAATACGTATCTGGTCCATAAGTCCCAGGGCACAGATACGTACTAATACGCCCTATGTCGTAATTAAACACAGCTGGACTCCAATGAAGGAGTAGAACCATCTCAAGGAGGGTCACAAGGAAATTGACAGCATGTGACTTAAATATGAGTGTCTGAGCAAAGGGTCTGAATACTTATGACCATGTGATATTTCAGTTTTTCTTTTTTAATAAATTTGCAAAAATTTCTACATTTCTGTTTTGTTTCAGTCAAGATGGGGTGCAGAGTGTACTTTAATGAGAAAAAAAATGAACTTTTTAGAATTTACCAAATGGCTGCAATGAAATAAAGAGTGAAAAATTTAAAAGGGTCTGAATACTTTCCGTACCCACTGTATCTCCCTATTTCAGTGTGGGTTGTACACTTTTTCCCTTGTATAGAAGACAACATGCTACTGCCACAGTGAGAGCACTGAAGCTTTTGCATAAAGGAGGCAAAATCAAGTATTTAACCCTGTTACAATATTTCTGGTAATGACATCTCCTGCACAAAACTGGGGAAAAAAAGTTTAGTTACTCTTTAGGCTGTGTGCCCACGATGCAGAAATGCTCCAGATTTTTTCCTGAGCGTTTCTGCATCTCCCTGGCAGAAAAAACGCATGCGGATTGTACATGCGTTTTTCCTGCCAGGGACATGCGGATGTGAAGCCTTTTTCACATGCATTTCCGCATGCGGGTTGTCAAGAACTTTCCAAACGATTTTAGCATCACTTGGAAAGTGCTTGACAACTTGGTCACACTATATAAATCCATGCAGCCGTCATGGATTTATATAGTGTGACCGAAAGAATGTTAAAAAATAAATCTATACTTACCTTTTGATGGCCCCCGGTGTCTTTATTCGATGCGTCTCGGCTTGCAGACAGCTCGCGGTACACTAAAGGACCTGCCGACGTCAGCGGTCGCGTGACCCGTCACATGACTAAATGACGTCATGGCAGGTCCTTGAGTCCACCGTAATCTGCCGGCAAGCCAGGACAAAGACACCGGGGGCCATCAGAAGGTAAGTATAATGTTTTATTTTTTGATTTTTTTTTTTTTTTTTACAGGTTCTATGGTACCGGGTCTGGAGGAGAGTCTCCTCTTCTCCAGACCCGGGTACCATCCGCACATTGGAACACATGTAATCCACATGTACAGATGCAGTGATGTGTAATCCATGCGTTCCAATGCAAGTCAATGGCGGCGAAAACGCAGCACTTCCGCAAAATAATTGGTAGTGCTGCGGATTTTTCTGCAATGATAATCCGCAGCGGAAATTTCCGCAGCATGTGCAGAGCACATGCGGATTATCATTGGGGAACATGGCAGGCCTTCTACCAAGCGTTTTTTAAGCGTTTCTGCAGCGGGATTGCCGCTGCGGAAACGCTTAAAAAACGCATCGTGGGCACACAGTCTTAAGTGTGTTGAGAAACATTTACTATACAGTGACTCATGTTTATGTCAGGCTGCAAGGTGTTCAACAGTCCTGTTTGAAATGTAGAAGACTAGTATCCTAGGCATCTGTGCAAAGCAGGAACCTCTGCTGCAATTCTGCTATTACTATTTTTTTATTTTTTATAAAGGTTGTCTTCTTGAAGACTGTCTGGGTCCCAAAGTCAAAGGGTTCATTCTTTTCAGGTCATACCTCCATAAGCCAGAAGAGAGAACAATGATTTACCATAAATGAGTTCCACTTTATGCCACATTTCCTAAATGTGTGACCTTTAGAATTTCTTTTACAGTATCTGCTGTCGACTATGACTAAACTAACATAATGTATGTAAAGCATCTGAAATGTTGATTATGTTTATACTTTTATATTATAAGTTCACTTCTCAGGTTTCTTGGCTTGTCCTGCACTTACAGTTCTCTGGCCTCTCTCCGTCTTTCTTCTCCCGCTGACGGCTTCCTGTTGGGTTGGTTACTGGCATGCAGGGCCAGCGTAAGGGGCAGGCAGGCAGACTAGACATCTGTCTAGGGCCCCCGCTCCCCCAGGTGGCCAGACAGTGGTGTGCCACTAATAACTGCAAACATCGCGGCCGATTTGGGGCCTGTGAGTCAGTCTCCCCGCATCGCGCATTCAACTGTATCAGCATTGTAGATTCCAATATAGTTGAAAACAATGATGGAGCAGGGAGCGTCAGATGACGCTTTTTCTCTCCTCATTCCCCCTCTGCCTCTGACGCAGAGGGCGCGATGACGTCACTTCATCGCGCCAAGCTATTCCTGCAGAGTGGAGATGCTGGGACGCTCTGCAGAGCAAGGAGCAGTGGGGGAACGAGGAGAGGTAGGTATTGTATTTTTGTTTTTTATACATGGTGGCCATAAGACTGCAAGAATGTGGGGCTGCATTTTGCTGTATGGGGGGAGCTGCATTTTGCTGTATGAGGGGGCTGCATTTTACTGTATTGGGGGGGCGCATTTTACTGTATGGGGGGGGCTGAATTATGCTGTATGGGGGGGCTGCATTATACTGTATGGGGGGGTGGCATACTGTATGGGTGGAGTCTGCATTATACTCTATGGGGAGGGCTGCATTATATTCTTTGGGGGGCTGCATTATACCCTATGGGGGAACTGCTTTATACTCTGAGGAAGCTGCATTATACCCCATAGGGGGGGCTGCATTTTACTTTATGGGGGGTTGCATTATACTCTATTGAAGACTATGGGGTGCATTGTAATATATGGGACCTGCATTATACTGTATCGGGAACTATGGGGAATGCATTATACTGTATGAAGGACTATGGGGTGCATTATACTATAGGGAGTGCATTGTACTATATGGAGGACTGTGGGGGGTGCATTATACAATATGGAGGACTATGCGATGCATTATACTATATTGAAGACTATGGGGAGTTCATTATACTATAGGGAGGATATGGGCTGTGCATTATTCTATATGGAAGGCTATGGGGAGTGCATTATACTGTATGGAGAACTATGGGGTGCATTATACTGTATGGCGGGCTATGGAGTGTCCATTATACTATATGAAGGGCTATGGGTGCATCATACTATATTTAGGACTATGGAGAGTGTATTACACTATATGGAGGGCTATATAGGGCACGTTATGCTATATGTAGGATTATGGGGTGTGCATTATACAATATGGAGGACTATGGGGCACATTATACTATATGGAGCACTATATGGTGTACATTATACAGTATGGAGGACTTGGAGTGTATTATACTTTGCAAGCAAAATGCTGCCTATTCATCGAGTGATTGGATTGTTTATGCCGGAACAAATCGTTGTTCTCAGCAGCACATCGCCCTGTGAAAACTGCAGATATGCTGCTGGCAACATGATTCTGTATGTGGACAGATTGATCTATTAGTGATTGTTCTGTCCCCATCATTCTTCCTCAGCTGGTGTAAAGAGGCCGGGAAATAAGCGTTGAACGTCTTCAATATTGTTGATTGTGCTTGTTTAGTGGCCTGAACTCAACGCATGTAACTACAACCAAAATGTTTGTGTGGTGCAATATGTGAGTATTTTGGGCCCCACTTTAAACTTTTGCCCAGGGCCCCACTTTGTCTAAAACCGGCCCTGCTGATATGTCACTCTTCTGTGTGACCTGCTTTCACCATCCCGCCTGCCCCCCACTGATTTGTAGAGCACGTACCGTCATTCCCAGGAATTGGATAATTTCACCAGGACTCTACTGATCATGTACCTCCGGGAATTACAGCATCCGCACAAGATCTCGGGCGGTGAAGCCGGTCACAGAGAAAAGTGACCTGTCCGTGACTGACAAGAGGCCGGCCGCGGAAGGAGAAAGAGGGCAAGAGGCCAGAGAGTTGTAAGTGCAGACCATAATACAAAGGCATAGATATATTCAACATTTCAGATGCATATACATGACATTAGTTTAGGGTCTAAAAACCTACTGATAGGTTCCCTTTAAAAGCGCTTGAAAAATTATTGGCCAAAATGCTAAAGGACATTCTGCTCTCCCGTCTGCGTCTTCCAGTGGACATAAATGCCTTGATTTTAATCTGATCATTTTTATTGAAAACTCCAGATACAAATTTTCCATTTTCAATTATCATGTATGACATAATTCATTATTATAAAGCATAGACAAAACATCACAAATTCAATTCCCTAGTCCTCTCTTTATCTAAGTCCCAATATTCCAGAGAGAACCATTTTCATGCACGCGACATTTCTAGAATAAAGGAGTATAAAATTAGTCTGGGGAGGGGGAAAAAGGGGCTATAGATTAGGGAGTAACATAAAATATATACAGTCTGATTAGAAGATTCATTGGTAACCCTGGAGGATCAAGCCAAGGACTCCATATCTTTTCTGATTTGCGAATTGAGTTGAATTTAAGATGGACTCCTCTTTCCATCGAGATTATATTATTTCTTTGGCTTTAGCACTCCAATAGTTGGAGGTTGTGTGCCTAACCAGTGAAATTCAAGAAGCTTATGTGCTTGAAATAGGATGCGAGAGAGACCTATGAATAGGGGTGAGTCAGGATCCACTCCATCTTCAAATAGTCTCGATATACAGGTGCATCTCACTAAATTAGAATATCATCAATAACTTAATTTATTTCAGTTCTTCAATACAAAAAGTGAAACTCATATATTATATAGAGTCATTACAGAGTGATCTATTTCAAGTGTTTATTTCTGTTAGTGTTGATGATTATGGCTTACAGCCAATGAAAGCACAAAAGTCATTATCTCAGTAAATTAAAATAATTAGCAAAAAACACCTGCAAAGGCTTCCTAAGCTTTTAAAAAGGTCCCTTAGTCTGTTTCAGTAGGCTCCACAATCATGGGGAAGACTGCCTTCTGGATATCTGTCAAGTCAGCAGTCATTGACACACTCCACAAGGTCCCAGAGTTCCAATTTTTATTTGAAAATCAAGGTCCCAGAGTCTGGAGGAAGAGTGGAGAGGCACAGAATCCAAGCTGCTTGAGGTCTAGTGTGTTTTATCAAGACCAAAGTCAGCACAGCCGTCTACCAGGAAATTTTAAAGCACTTCATGCTTCCCTCTGCCGACAAGCTTTCTGGAGATGGAAATTCCATTCTCCAGCAGGACTTGGCACCTGTACACACTGCCAAAAGTGCCAATACCTGGTTTAAAAACAACAGTATCACTGTGCTTGATTGGCCAGTAAACTCGCCTGACCTTAACCCCATACAGAATCTATGGGGTATTGTGAAGAAGAAGATGAGAACCCAACAATGCAGATGAGCTGAAGGCTGCTATCAATGCAACCTGGGCTTCCATAACACCTCAGCAGTGCCACAGGCTGATCTCCTCCATGCCACGCCGCATTGATGCTGTAATTGATGCAAAAAGAGCCCGACCAAGTATTGATGCATTTACTGAGCATACATTTCAGTAGGCCAACATTTCTGATTTTAAAAACATTTTTCAAGCTGTTGTTATAAAGTATTCTAATTTACTGAGATAATGACTTTTGTGTTTTCATTGGCTGTAAGCCATAATCATCAACATTAACAGAAATAAACAGTTGAAATAGATCACTCTGTCTGTAATGACTCTATGTAATGAGTTTCACTTTTTGTATTGAAGAATTGAATGAAATTAACTTTTTGATGATCTGATTTAGTGAGATGCCCCTGTACATAAATGGAGATCTGTTAATGGTTTCACTCCTTACACCCTTTCTATCAAAGAGATGACTTGGCTCCAAAATGGGCCTATCAGTCTAGATTCCCACATTAGATGTGCCTCATCAATCCCGCACCTAGGGCATTTTGCATCATGGCGATACCCTATTTTGTGTAGAAAGCTAGGAGCTTTGTACTCTCTATGAATTAAATATAATTGAGAGAGCCTTTTGGGCCTGACATTAATGCCTTGTAACTGGAACTGCACTGTATTTACATGTAGCTGGAAAAAAACACTTTAATAATAGAAGAATAAAAAGTACCATTTCACTGGTTTCACTGTAGCATCTTGGTGAATAGACAATTTATTCATTTTGTTTCTTTTTTCCTGTGCAGGACCATAGTCTTACAGTTTTTCAGAAGAAAGAAAATGTAAGTCCTGAAATTAGAAAAAGGGTTATTCTCCAAAGCAATTCTTCTGCTCAGGTAATATAGCTGGCTAATATTTCTTCAGAAGATTGATATCTTTATTGCCAAAAACTATTTCTATTTGTTTCTTACATTATTATTATTATTATTATTATATTTTGGTGCCTCAGAAACACTTTGTTTGTGACAAGATTTTAGTTCTATTTACTTGCTGGACAATCTCAGTGTGTAGAGTATGACCTTCTTCATTAAAGCACCACTCCAGTGTTTTGTTGCTTTTATTTCAGTGCTGAGTGGTGCCACTAATCTAAGTTCCCTGACCCTAGTATTGTACTTACCAGCTGCCATATTCTGCTCTTCCCTGAGCTTCTCCGGTCACATTCGACCATCTTGTGACTTCAACTTCTGGCAGACTGGAGGTCAGATATAACTGTCACAAGTTCTCAATGTAAGTCTGTAAGGAACCTCGTTCTGGCTCTTATAGACCTACATTGAGTAGAGACTTCAGATTGCTCAGCAAAACACTGCAGCAATCAAGCAGGTCACAAACTACTGGAGACTGACCAGAGCGCCGTTGATAACAGATGAAGACGCTGGAAGTGAGTATAAGGCCATGTTCAGTATTTGGTCAGTATTTTATATCCTTATTTGTAAGCCCAAATCAGGAGAGGAACAATCCGAGGAAAAGTATAATAGAAACACGTCACCACTTCTGTATTTATCACCCACTCCTGGTTTTGCCTTACAAATACTTATGTAAAATATTAGTAAATAATAATCTTTTTATTTATATAGCACCAACATATTCTGCAGCGCTTTACAATTCAGACAATTTACAGACATTATCGTCGCTGTCCCCATTGGGGCTCACAATCTAGAATCCCTATCAGTATGTCTTTGGAGTGTGGGAGGAAACCAGAGAACACCCACGCAAACACAGGGAGAACATACAAACTCTTTGCAGATGTTGTCCTTGGTGGGATTTGAACCCAGGGACCCAGCTCTGCAAGGCTGCAGTGCTAACCACTGAGCCACCGTGCTGCCCAAATTGACCAAATACTGAACGTGTGATCGTGGCCTAAGACTGAGGGCAGGAAACTTAGATTAATGACACCACTCCAGCGGTAAAATTAAAAAAGAAAAAAAAACAGGAATGGTTCTTTAAAATCTTGTTAAATCTGCAGTTTAGTTAAATAGAACTTGTTTATATTACCCACTCTTATTCACTGGTTTGCCCTAAAACATGCACTAAATTTTAACTTTTTTTATTATTTTAATAGCATATTATTAGATACCATTCAACACTTGCTAAAGGCTAGATTAGCACAAGCAGTTTTATAATTGCACTCAATAGTGGATTCAAAAGAGAGAAATTTGAGTCTTTCCTTTACATGTTTTCTTTTCTTATATCTACTTTTGGCTTTGGCAAATAAAACAAAGCTGCATCATAAAGAGGATCTGTCAAGTCATGTGAAGGGAGCCGGTCATTTCCAAAAATTCTATTTACTTAGATCTAGGGTTACTCTGGCACTTTGGTGGCCTACTACACACACACACTGAAGAGCAGACTGTCAAAGTGGCGGACAGTGATCACAGGTCTCTCCCAATATAGTCAGAGGTGACTGTAATCGCACCCTGCACAGCCCCATGACTGAAGTGAGATGCTGCAGGCAGTACATAAGTACCTTTGTTCTCTTTAACTCCAATAACACACAGTCATGATTTGAATGCTTTTTATTTGCCGATTAACAAATTAGATTAACCCTATATCTGCAGCTAAATGGCATTTCTGGACATAACCACTTCAATTTAACTAATCAACATTTTTTGTTGCTTAGTTTCACACTGTAAATTTAAGAAAAAAATTATTTTACCAGTTGGGGATGTGAGTGCCTACACTCTGGTCCTGTCCAACAGTGCTGCCTCTATCAGTTTTTGTAGGAACATACTCTTTTTTGCAAAGAATATGCTAACAATTACCGTATTTTTCGGACTATAAGGCGCACCGGACCATAAGACGCACCTAGGTTTTAGAGGAGGAAAATAAAAAAATAAAAATTTAAGCAAAAAATGTGGTCATGATGCACTTTTAAGGGGGAGGGGGTCTTCTGCTGACACTGGTATAGGGGTAATGTCCCCCAATTCTGACAATATCCCCCATCCTGGTATATATGCCGCCCCCCTTCCTTTTATATGTGGTCCCCATCCCCATCCTGGTATGCCTGGCATCCCTCCATCCTGGTATGCATTGCACCCCTCATACCTATCCTGATATGCATGGCTCCCTCATCCTTATCCTGGTATGCATGGCTCCCTCATCCTTATCCTGGTATGCATGGCACCCCTCATCCCCAATCCTGGTATGCATGGCACCCCTCATCCCCAATCCTGGTATGCATGGCACCCCTCATCCCCAATCCTGGTATTCATGGCACCCATCATCCCTGTCCTGGTATGCATGGCACCCCTAATCCCTGTCCTGGTATGCATGGCACTCCTAATCCCTGTCCTAGTATGCATGGTCCCCCTAATCCCATCAGGCTGCACATTAAAAAAAAAAATAAACACTCATACTCACCTCTCTTCTCTCCTCCAGTGCTGCGCCCTGTCTGCCTGCACTGATCTCTCCATGTGAGCCGCGCATGACGTCACTGCCATGCGCGGCTCACATGGAGAGATCAGCTGCCGGAAGTCACTGCTCCCCACGCCGGGTCTGTGTGCGCGGGGACTCTCCTTCATAGCCAGCACACAGCGGAGCCGCTCTGCGGCTGCTGCTGCTGCCGACTATCTCCTGTGCCCGCTCATTAAAGGGCATGAATATTCACCCCCTAGGCGTGGAGAGAGGTTGAATATTCATGCCCTTTAACAGCGGGCACAGGAGATAGCCGGCAGCAGCCGCAGCGTGGCTACACTGTATACCGCTATTAAGGAGCATGAATATTTAGTGCTCCCCACGTCTCATGGGCATGGGGAGCAGTGAATATTCATGTTCTTTAGCAGCGGGGACAGTGTAGGCTGCAGCGGGCGGCTGCTGCCTCCTGTGCCCCGCTCCTCCACCGATACCGCTCCCCCCACACCCCACATAAATATACACCCATTATACACCCATATACAGCACTATAAGATGCACCCTCCATTTTCCTCCAAAATTTTGGAGGAAAAAAGTGCGTCTTATGGTCAGAAAACTACGGTAGCTGTCAGTTTATTTCAAACTTTCCAGTAGGAAAAGCAGAAGATCGGCATAATTCTGAATTCTGAGAAGAGGTGCTCCAGCATAGTTATTTAAAGGAGTTGTCCTCTTTCAAAATTAATGCTCAAATGGCTCAAGGAGGCAAAAACACTATATTTAGACTGCACAAATTTCTGAGCTCCATGATTGGTTGCATCACTGTCTATGTGACATCACCGGTGAAGCCGATCAAATAAGATCATCGCAATGGTCAAAAGCAACAGTAGTGCCGGGAGGGTGAATTGAATGCTCATTTCATTTTCTATTTTGTTTTATTTTATATAGATTTCTGTTGGCCTTCTTGATCTTTGAAGGGAGACATCCCCTTTAATGGGGAATACAGGCCTTCTATAAATTGCATATGTGAAAACACTGCAAACTGGTAACAACTGAGGTTTAGCCTTTATTTCTAACTGTTCGTTTGCTTTTTTTCTAAGGAGGTTCTGAGAGCCCTTGATGAGGCTCGGACAACTCGCCAACAACAAACCTTAGTGAGACAGAAATCGGAGAGGTTCATCAAGAAGTAGAGCAGCTAAATGCTTTTGTGCTTTTTGTATACAATCTGTTACTATTTCTACACCATTGATTTAAAGATTTTTGCACTATTTTCCTTTTGCTGCACATATTTTTCTATGGACTTTAAATGTTCTCTCTAGTTTGATGTTACGGGTGAAAAATCTTCATTGTGTGTCTTTAAGAAGTCGACACCCAACTCCTTTGTACTGGTAAAGATCAAGATCATGTCCATATGGAAAGTTAAGCGTCCAATATTGCACTTCAGTGTTTGTAATGATTATATTGATCCTGATGATTGTTGTAAGAAACAAGCCACTGCCTTTATTGCTCCATGTATAAAAATACATTTGTTTAATGAAATAAGGAAAACAATATGTACGGTTTGTCATGAGTTTATTTATGACTTTTAGCATCAACACCAATATTAAAACAGCTCCTTATTTTCTTTAAAGACTGTCTTGATTCGTTCACTAAATTTAGTCATAGAAGTCAGATCAGTGTGGGTCTTACCAACTGTTAGGGTACGTGCCCATGATCCATAATAGCAGTGTTTTGGACGTAGCTTACCTGCTCTGCGTCCAAACACTGCGTTCTACATTAGAAGCACAGTGGATGGATTTATAGAAATCTCATGCCCACTGTGCTTCTATTTGATGCCTCGTAAACTCACCGGCGGCACGGTTTTACAATCCACAGTATGTCACCTTCTGTTGCTGAGACGATAGTCTCTGCAACAGAAATTTCCCCAATAGAATGTATTGGATGCAGTAACTCCGCATGTGTTCAGTGAATATGTGCAGATTTACCTGCGTGATCGGACGCAGCGAAAATACACTGTGTCCAAAGCGCTGCTATAGCCTGATCGTGGTCATGTAGCCTTATTCTCCGAGATCCCGAGAATGAGTTGGCTCCCTTCTGGCCTGCAATTATTGGAAGACTCAGATATACAGTCACTTCCTGAACTGAAAAGACATATTTTAGACTATAACGTGCACAAACATTTCTTTTCCCAGCAAGTGTATGAGGGCATGTGCCCTTGATCAGGAGCCGATGCGTGTTTATGCAGTACACAAATCATATAATGAGCATATGCAGTGTTATTCCTCATCTATACACACGCACACGCACGCACACACACACACACACACACACACACACACACCAAAGCTTATTCGTAAAAGTTACTTGAAAGTGCCGTTACACCTTACCTTCTAACAAGATATAGAGGACACATGACAATATGTTTGCAGGATCAAACGCTTGCAGCCTACTATTCAGGACAGTCTAAAGGGAGATGTTTATTAGAACAAATACTGGACTCTGCAGATCATATATGTCAATCCATTATTATAGAAATCAAGTATGGATCATATATGTTATTAATTTTGACATATGTCTGCATAGAATGTAGAATAGCAGACCATTCGGAAAAGATACATACACCAAAGAAAAGAAAACCCAGATATTGTGGTCATATAAAAGGACAGAATCAATGGGATCAATTAAAATTATTACACAACCCTTGGTTAGTTGATGGCACTGCATAGAGGGAGTGTGCACACACAGTAAACAAAACAAATAAAAATTGTATAACAAGTTAACAATGATAAAAATTCATAAGTGTCCGGACCAAGTAAATGATATACAAAAATTCATCAATATATAAGTAGTCGTATTAAAGGCTATATCAGGTGTTCTAGTCGAAACATGTTTGTAAAGAAAACCAATTCAAAGACTTGTCCACTAGATGGCGTAATTTGGCCACAATAATACTGGTATTGAATAGAGGATATTCCCTGCTCACAAAAATAAAGGAAACACTCAAATAACACATCCTAGATCTGAATGAATGAAATATTCTCATTGAATACTTTGTTTTGTACAAAGTTGAATGTGCTGACAATAAAATCACACAAAAATCATCAATGGAAATCACATTTATTAACCAATGGAGGCCTGGATTTGGAGTCACCCCCAAAATTAAAGTGGAAAAACACACTACAGGCTGATCCAACTTTGATGTAATGTCCTTAAAACAAGTCAAAATGAGGCTCAGTATTGTGTGTGGCCTCCACATGCCTGTATGACCTCCCTACAACGCCTGGGTATGCTCCTGATGAGGTTGCGGATGGTCTCCTGTGGGATCTCCTCCCAGACCTGGACTAAAGCATAAGCCAACTCCTGGACAGTCTATGGTGCAACGTGACGTTGGTGGATGGAGCGAGACATGATGTCCCAGATGTGCTCAATCGGATTCAGGTCTGGGGAATAGGCGGGCCAGTCCATAGCGTCAATGCCGCCTTCTTGCAGGAACTGCTGACACACTCCAGGCACGTGAGGTCTGGCATTGTGCTGCATTAGGAGGAACCCAGGGCCAACCGCACCAGCATATGGTCTCACAAGGGGTCTGAGGATCTCATCTCGGGACCTAATGGCAGTCAGGCTACCTCTGGCGAGCACCTGGGCTTCCATAACACCTCAGCAGTGCCACAGGCTGATCGCCTCCATGCCACGCTGCATTGATGCAGTAATTGATGCAGAAGGAGCCCCAACCAAGTATTGAGTGCATTTACTGAACATACATTTCAGTAGGCCAACATTTCGGATTTTAAAAACATTTTTCAAGCTGCTGTTCTAAAGTATTCTAATTTACTGAGATGATGACTTTTGTGTTTTCATTGGCTGTAAGCCATAATCATCAACATGAACAGAAATAAACACTTGAAATAGATCACTCTATTTGTAATGACTCTATATAATATATGAATTTCACTTTTTGTATTGAAGAACTGAAATGAATTAACATTTTGATATTTTAATTTAGAGAGATGCACCTGTGTGTGTGTGTGTGTGTGTGTGTATATATGTAATATATATATTAGTGTATATGTATTATAGTACTCATCCACATCTGGACAATGAGAAAAACATATCCACTAAATGGCGTGATGTGATTACAAATATGTTAGCATAGTATGGATTAGAAAAATACAATATATAATATATATATATAATATATACACAATACAGACCAAAAGTTTGTACACACCTTCTCAACAACAAACAAGGAGAATTGGAACTACTAACGCATGAAAAGGAATATGATGTCATTGGAATCACTGAAACTTGGTGGGACGATACACATGATTGGAATACAAGGTTAGAAGGATACAACTTATTTGCAAGAAACAGACTTGATAAACGAGGAGGAGGTGTTGCAATCGTTAACAATCCCGAAAAGTAGGAAGAATGGGAAGCATTTAAGGAAACCAGGATGGATGAACACAGAACTTAAACACATGCTAAAAAGAAAGAAAGAAATGTTTATTAAATGGAAAGAGGGAGGCATATCTAAAGAAGATTATAATGCAGTCTGCAGATCCTGTAGGGCACGTATCAGGTTAGCTAAAGCTGACAATGAATTAAGGCTTGCAAGAGATGTCAAAAGCAATAAAAAGTATTTTGGGGTATGTCAAAAGTAAAAGAAAAGTCAAAGATGCTATAGGATTTTTACAGGATGAAAATGGTGAAATGGTGAGAAAGGAGAGAAGGCCGAACTTTTTAATTCCTATTTTGCATCTGTTTTCTCTCAAAGAAAATGTAACATCAACTGATCTTCACTGTCCTATTAAAGGAATAGAAGAATCCAAGTTATCTGTAAACAGAGAGATTGTGAGGGAATATTTAGCTAACATAAATGAGTTCAAGTCTCCAGGTCCAGATGAATTACACCCCAGAGTACTGAAGGAGATTGTAGAAGAAATTTTAGAACCACTCTCCATAATCTTTGAAAATTCTTGGAGAACAGGAGAAGTCCCAGAAGACTGGAGAAGAGCAAATGTTCCGATCTTCAAAAAGGGGAAGAAGGTGGACCCAGGGAACTATAGGCCGGTGAGTCTGACTTCTATACTAGGAAAGATCTTTGAACAAATTATTAAACAACATGTATGTAAGTACCTGGATAAGAATGAAGTGATTAATCAGAGTCAGCATGGGTTTGTAACTAACAAGTCATGTCAGACTAACTTAATTTCCTTCTATGACAGAATCACTGACTGGGTGGATCAGGGAAATGCTGTAGATATATTATATCTTGACTTCAGCAAAGCATTTGACAAAGCATCTCACACCATCCTTATTGAAAAAATTACCAAGTATGGAATGGACAAGGCAACTGTTAGGTGGATTCATAACTGGCTTAGTGATCGGACTCAAAGAGTGGTCGTAAATGGCTTCACATCCAGTTGGATGAATGTCTCAAGTGGGGTACCACAGGGCTCTGTCCTGGGACCTGTATTGTTCAACATCTTTATCAATGATTTACATGAAGGAATTGAGGGTAAACTGATTAAATTTGCTGATGACACAAAGCTATGAGGGATAGCTAATACTAGAGGAGAGAGAGAGAGAATTCAAAAAGACCTAAATAAACTGGAGCAGTGGGCAGTTACTAACAGAATGTTTTTTTATAGGGAAAAATGCAAAGTACTACATCTGGGCAATAAAAATGAAAAAAGCATATACAAAATGGGAGGAATAGAGCTAAGCAACAGTACATGTGAAAAAGACTTAGGTATACTAATAGATCATAGACTGAACATGAGTTAACAGTGTGATGCAGCAGCAAAAAAAGGCAAATACAATTCTAGGATGTATTAACAGAAGCATACAGTCTAGATCACGTGAAGTCATTATCGGACTTTACTCCTCTTTGGTCAGGCCTCATCTGGAATACTGCGTCCAGTTTTGGGCACCACATTTTAAAAAAGACATCGACAAACTGGAGCAAGTTCAGAGAAGAGCGACCAAAATGGTGACCGGTCTGCAAACCATGTCCTATGTGGAATGTTTAGCTTGCAAAAAAGACTGAGAGGAGACTTAATAGCTGTCTACAAATATCTCAAGGGCTGTCACATTGTAGAAGGATCATCTTTATTCTCATTTGCACAAGGAAAGACTAGAAGCAATGGGATGAAACTGAATGGGAGGAGACACAGATTAGATATTAGAAAAAACTTTTTGACAGTTATGGTGATCAATGAGTGGAACAGGCTGCCACGAGAGGTGGTGAGTTCCCCTTCAATGGACGTCTTCAAACAGAGGCTGGACAGATATTTGTCTGAGATGATTTAGTGAATCCTGCTTTGAGCAGGGGGTTGGACCAGATGACCCAGGAGGTCCCCTCCAACTCTACCATTCTATGATTCTCATTTAAAGATTTTTCTGTATTTTCATGACTTTGAAAATTGTACATTCACACTGAAGGCATCAATACTATGAATTAACACGTGGAATTATATACTTAACAAAAAATTGTGAAACAACTGAAAATATGTCATATATTCTAGGTTCTTCAAAGTAGCCACCTTTTGCTTTGATGACTGCTTTGCACACTCTTGGCATTCTCTTGATGAGCTTCAAGAGGTAGTCACTGGAAATGGTCTTCCAACAATCTTGAAGGAGTTCCCTGAGATGCTTAGCACTTGTTGGCCCTTTTGCCTTCACTCTGCGGTCCAGCTCACCCCAAACCATCTCGATTGGGTTCAGGTCTGGTGACTGTGGAGGCCAGGTCATCTGGCGTAGCACCCCATCACTCTCCTTCTTGGTTAAATAGCCCTTACACAGCCTGGAGGTGTGTTTGGGGTCATTGTCCTGTTGAAAAGAAAATGATGGTCCAACTAAACGCAAACCGGATGGAATAGCATGCCGCTGCAAGATGCTGTGGTAGCCATGCTGGTTCAGTATGCCTTCAATTTTGAATAAATCCCCAACAGTGTCACCAGCAAAGCACCCCCACACCTCCTCCTCCATGCTTCATGGTGGGAACCAGGCATGTAGAGTCCATCCGTTCACCTTTTCTGCGTCGCACAAAGACACGGTGGTTGGAACCAAAGATCTCAAATTTGGACTCTAGCCCAAACTTGTCTTTTCTGCTTGTTGCCTGTCCTTAGCGGTGGTTTCCTAGCTGCTATTTTACTATGAAGGCCTGCTGCACAAAGTCTCCTCTTAACAGTTGTTGTAGAGATGGGTCTGCTGCTAGAACTCTGTGTGGCATTGACCTGGTCTCTAATCTGAGCTGCTGTTAACCTGCGATTTCTGAGGCTGGTGACTTGGATAAACTTATCCTCAGAAGAAGAGGTGACTCTTGGTCTTCCTTTCCTGGGGCGGTCCTCATGTGAGCCAGTTTCTTTGTAGCGCTTGATGGTTTTTGCAACTGCACTTGGGGACACATTCAAAGTTTGCCCAATTTTTCGGACTGACTGACCTTCATTTCTTAAAGTAATGATGGCCACTCGTTTTTCTTTACTTAGCTGCTTTTTTCTTGCCATAATACAAATTCTAACAGTCTATTCAGTAAGACAATCAGCTGTGTATCCACCTGACTTCTGCACAACACAACTGATGGTCCCAACCCCATTTATAAGGCAAGAAATCCCACTTATTAAACCTGACAAGGCACACCTGTGAAGTGAAAACCATTTCCGGTGACTACCTCTTGAAGCTCATCAAGAGTGTGCAAAGCAGTCATCAAAGCAAAAGGTGGCTACTTTGAAGAACCTAGAATATAAGACATATTTTCAGTTGTTTCACACTTTTTTGTTAAGTATATAATTCCACATGTGTTAATTCATAGTTTTGATGCCTTCAGTGTGAATGTACTATTTTCAAAGTCATGAAAATACAAAAAAATCTTTAAATGAGAATCATAGAATGGTAGAGCTCTTTAAATGAGGTGTGTCCAAACTTTTGGTCTGTACTGTGTATGTGTGTGTGTGTATGTATGTATGTATATATATATATATATATATATATATATATATATAATATAGTGTTTTTCTAATCTATATAATCACAGTATACATATACACGCACTGACATTTCGCCCATACCTATATATATATATTGTATAATAGTACACATACACCCCAGCAATATAAAGCACTGAAATTGTGTCCATAGCCAAACCAGCCAGCATCTGGGGAAATTTGTGGAATCACTAACTATTAGTATTACTTCATAATACAACCCCTGACCAAGCAGATGGAAAAATTTGTGGAATCATGAAAAACACACAAAAAAACACTCCAATACATCACTAGTATTTTGTTGCACCACCTCTGGCTTTAATAACAGCTTGCAGTCTCTGAGGCATGGACTTAATGAGTGACAAACAGTACTCTTCAGCAATCTGGCTCCAACTTTCTCTTTTTGCTGTTGCCAGATCAGCTTTGCAGGTTGGAGCCTTGTCATAGACCATTTTCTTCAACTTCCACTAAAGATTTTCAATTGGATTGAGATCCGGACTATTAGCAGGCCATGACATTGACCTTATGTGTCTTCTTTCAAGGAATGTTTTCACAGTTTTTGCTCTATGGCAGGATGCATTATCATCTTGAAAAATGATGTCATCATCCCCAAACATCCTTTCAATTGACGGGATAAAAAAACTGTCCAAAATATCAATGTAAACTTGGGCATTTATTGAAGATGTAATGACAGCCATCTCCCCAGTGCCTTTACCTGACATGCAGCCCCATATCATCAATGACTGTGGAAATTTGCATGTTCTCTTCATGCAGTCATCTTTATAAATCTCATTGGAACGGCACCAAACAAAAGTTCCAGCATCATCACCTTGCCCAATGCAGATTCGCAATTCATCACTGAATATGACTTTCATCCAGTCATCCACAGTCCAAGATTGCTTTTCCTTAGCCCATTGTAACCTTGTTTTTTTCTGTTTAGGTGTTAACGATGGCTTATGTTTAGCTTTTTTGTATGTAAATCCCATTTCCTTTCGGCGGTTTTTTACAGTTCGGTCATAGACATTGACTCCAGTTTCCTCCCATTTGTTCCTCATTTGTTTTGTTGTGCATTTCCTGTTTTGGAGACATTGCTTTAAGTTTCTGGTCTTGACGCTTTGATGTCTTCCTTGGTCTACCAGTATGTTTGCTTTTAACAACCATCCCATGTTGTTTGTGTTTGGTCCAGATTTTAGACACAGCTGACAGTGAACAACCAACATCTTTTGCAACATTGCGTGATGATTTACCTTCATTTAAGAGTTTGATAATCCTCTCCTTTGTTTCAATTGACATCTCTCGTGTTTGAGCCATGATTCATGTCAGTCCACTTGGTGCAACAGCTCTCCAAGGTGTGATCACTCCTTTTTAGATGCAGACTAACGAGCAGATCGAATTTGATGCAGGTGTTAGTTTCGGAAATGAAAATTTACAGGGTGATTCCATAATTCTTTCCTCAGAATTGAGTGATTCCATAATTTTTTCCCTCTGCTTGGTCTGAAAAAAGTTACCCTTACTGAGTACCACATTTTTTTATCTTGATTTTTTTTAATGTTTCTTAAAGCCCTAAAGTTGCCATTTGAAATGACTTTAGTTTTGTGCCATGTCTGTGATCTGCTTTTTTTCAATAACATTAAACAACTGAATGAACATCCTCCGAGCCCGGTGATTCCATAATTTTTGCCAGGGGTTGTAATTCAAAGAAAATAAATATATTATATTTAAAGTTAGTAACATAGCAGACTAATGACTATATTAAAGCGCTCAGATATATAATGCTGCTATGTATGCCACTCCTAGGCTGTGTAGGCTAAGTAGCTAACCGCTTATGGAGCACACTCTAATAGGCAAAAACAGGTAAGTCAACACATACCCACTCATATTTATAGGATATGGCTATAATACCTGGTGATCTGGAGAACTTGTGCGTGTCTCACCCACCCCGATGCACTTTTCGGATGCTCCTTTGTCTGGACGAAGTAAAAAAGAAGACCTGTACCATAATCCATATGATAAACACTATTAAAAAGAAAAAAACATGCCAAAAATGTAAAGCAAAATGATCAAAAAGTCATATAGAAAAATAATGGTATCACTGAAAACGTCATCTTCTCCACAAAGAATGCGGCCCTTCATATTCAAATTTATTCTATGTGCGTCCTATTTACCCGGCTGAGTTTGAGACCCCTGATCTATTGTTTTAGTAAGTGTCCCTTTATGCTGGTCATCCATTAGCTGGAATAAAAGTACAGCAAGAGTCTCCAACCACTACACATACCCCACCTGGAGATGCAAATATCAACCCATGAGTGTATTGATTTTGCATTGCTGTCAGTCTCAGAACTCTGAGTACCTCCTTAACAGCATTCGTTGCATCATCTGTAATACCATTTTCACAATTCATATCTTCTTTTCTATATCCATCTTGCGTGTGATGCTGCATTCCAGGAGCTAGCCAATATGCAAAGAAGACTTAAAATTTTGACAAAAGCTAACCTAAAGTCATCTTGAGCATCTTTTGGAACACAATGTGGACTTTTTTGATTCTCACATATTTACTTGGAACCAATAAATGCTAACAGATTACCAACAACAGATGAATTAATTTTACCTTTACGAACACACCTGACCATTCAGGGCATATGATATATGCCATTCTACCAATATTCTTCCATCAATATTGCAGTCCCTATATTCATTGAACCTTGGCCCAATTCTGATGTCCATATATCAACATTCAAGTACGAATCAAAATTTACTCGCTGATGGTCTTCTGGCCCAAGTTTGACCGCCTCATAACCAAGTCCAAGCACTGCGGTCCAGACTCAGACCATGATATATGGTCTGAATTCGGGCTTAATACACACCCAGCATTCCACCCCAAAATTTCTGCTTTTCAGTGAATATGGAACCTTAAAATTTTCTTTTGAAGGGAACCTGTCACATCCTATCTACTATCTACGCTGCCCCCATTGCTTTGTTAGTGTTGCAATGTGCATCACTAACAAATTTTTTTCATTAAAATTGGTGGTATTATGATTCTAAAACATTTTAAATACTTATATCCTACCTGCTCGCTTTCAGTCATAGGGGTGTGATCCTCATATTCAGTCAGGGGCGGGCGCAGCATTCAGTAACTGCTGGCGCCGCCCACGGATTTGAAATTTGCTCCCGGCGAGCGCTGATACTTGCGGGGCGCATGCAGAGTTTTACATGTCCGGCAGCAGCTTCACTGCGCATGCGCTATGACCTGCGGCTCCACGCGCATGTAAACTACACAGCCTCACTGCGCACGCGGTGAGCAGCGGTTCCCGCCCCTGACTGAATATGAGGATCACACCCCTATGACTGAAAATGAGCAGGTTGGATATAAATATTTAAAATGTTATAGAGTCATTATATTACCACCACTTTTAATGAAAAAAGCTTGTTAGTGATGCACATTGCATCACTAACAAAGCAATGGGGGCAGTGTAGATAGTAGATAGGACATGACAGGTTCCCTTTAATAATTTTTTATGAGACCCTTCTCGTTCAGATCTTGACGATCTTACTGTGTTCATTTTATTCTCCAAGCTAGTATTGGAAATAAAGTTTCAAAGAGTATGACCTATGCATGACAAACATCTGACATATGCAGAGGCATATCCAGGGGGGATCAGCCGGGGCATGGAATGCAGTCAGTCCACCTAATGCGGCAGTCCGAAGTGTCTTCCCCCGGACTGGGAGTCGGCAGTTCTCTGAGACGGCTGTCAAGCAGACAGCCGGCTCACAGAACGCGCAGCTCCCAGTGTTCAATTCAATTTCAGACGAGAGTACAGTTAAAGCTCTGACCACTGGGTCAGAGCGACACCAGCAGCGTGATCACGTTATGTGATCACTCTGCTGAAGTCACTCGCCAGTGCCCAGAAGCGCGAATAACATTGGTGGTAAGTGCTCCAAGACACCAAAGATTAAATGTAATAGGGGGCTTGGGATATTTACTGTGAGGGGGGGTGGGTATTTACTGTGTGTGGGGTGGTATTTACTGTGGGGAGTATTTACTGTGTGGTGGGGACACAAGTATGTGAGTACAATTGAAGCTCTGACCACCGGGTCAGAACGATGTCAGCAGCGTGATCAGGTCAAGTGAGTGGGGGGGGGGTGCGGACACAGTAGCGGGAGTCGGGGGGATGTGTGAGGAGGCAGTACAGAAAGTGAGAGGGTAAATGTATGAAGAGGGGGAAATGTATGAGGAGACACTATGGGGGGAGAAAAGTATCAGTGGGCACAGAATAAAGACTGAGTAGTGAGTGTGGGGGGGGGGTTAGCATGGGGGGACAGTGTAAGGGCACAGCCAGGAAGGGATAGTAAACCAAGGAGGGGGAGTGTGGTGAGGTGGCATAGTTTAGAGACTGGGCCCTATAGGGGGGACACAGTGTGAGAGGACAGTGTGAAGAGGGGGTCCAGTATGAAAAGGAGAGAGACATAGTGGAGAGCATGTACCATAAGAGGGACAGTGTGGGGTCATATTTTGTGCAGGGAATATAGTGAGGGGCAATTATTAATTCAGGGGCTCAACGTAGGGCAGATATTTTTATTTAGGAGCATTATAATCAGGCTGCTATCTTTAAGGGCATCGTGTTGGGATGTGCTGCAGAACACCGGAGAAGATGGAAGTCTGCATAGACGAGCTGTGGATGAGAAAAGTCATCATGGCGTCTGGACAAAATGAAGAAGAAAAGAAAGAGAACGAATCCAGAGACAACGTCATCTCTAAGATACCTGGATATAAATCCCTGAGGAAGAATGCCACCTTTTGCTTTCAAAACGCATCGGAAATTGATCCAATAGTTTCTTACTACCGTTGTTGTGTCATCTCAAACAAGTCTGCAGAAGCTTACCTACCATCCGGGTACCATCAGGGAATCCGGACGCAGAACCCCGTTTGACCTGACCTCAGGCGCGCAACACCGGCCGGGGCGCTGCCTGAACCACGGAGAAAGTAAACTACAAGTGAGCGGCATCGTATCTATTCATCTCTACAATAAGCTAACATCAAGTGGAATAACGAATAAATCTCCACCATCTCCACTACAGGTCAGTGTATCTATCTACCTAAGTTAAGAAAGCTATGGTATAAACTGACTACTTACAGCACACGAAAGCCAGAAAGAGGGGAAAGGAATACTACTCCTCTCCGAGCTTTTACATGTATATGTTAAAGTAAGCCCTAAGAAGATAACCTGTGCATATTAATATACCATTGAATTTTTGAGATCATTCAAACAGACTGCCGGCTAAACCCATAGCATACGGAGAGGGGGAAAGGGGGACTGCTACTCCTGTGAGTGCAAAGACTACTACCCCTCTCAGAGCACTGACACGTAGGAGTAAAAAGCTACGCAATAAGTAAGAAAGACAACTCGTGCAGATGCATGCAAACTGTATTAAGACACACTGCTATTGACTTCCTTTTTTTCAAAAATATATACAGCCAGCAATACGAGCAAATAGTATACCCTCCTCTGTCTATTCTAGTAACTCTGTTAGAGTGTATGAATGGAGACTTTCTTTACTTGTAATATGGGGAAGTCAATAATCCATTAATTAGAATAAAAATACCGACAGCCCAGCTAAGGCAAACAGCGATTTAGGAATATACTGCGTAGTTATTTTCTGTAATCCTTATGTGCCACCTACCTCCAGCGCTAATTGGTTATAACATCTAAATTTCTATCTAAAATTTTTCTACATTTTTTTTCTTTCTTTAAGCAACAAGTGGAGATTGCCAAACAGACAAGCAGCAAGGGATCATTTGGTAATATGACTAAGCGCCAGTACCACTTATTTTTTATTATCTGTCGACATTTGAATGAAATGAAACGCTATGGCAGGAGACCCAGGAGGACCCCACTGTCAACACAGAGATATAAAAGAGCTAGACTGCTGTTTGCCAAAATGTGCGTGAGTAGGCCAAAATCCTGCTGGGAAAGCGAGTTGTGGACAACCAAGATACGGCTTTTTGGTAAAGCACATCATTCTACTGTTTACTGAAAATGGAATGAGGCCTACAAAGAAAAGAACACTGTACCTACAGTCAACTATGGTGAAGGTTCAAAAATGTTTTTGGGTTGTCTTGGTGCTTCAGGCACTGGGTGTCTTGATTGTGTGCAAGGCCTCATGAAATCTGAAGATTACCAAAGGATTTTGGGTCGCAATGCAGTGCCCAGTGTCAGAAATCTGGGTTTGTGTCCTAGGTCATGGGTCTTCCAGCAGGACAATGACCCCAAACATACTTCAAGAAGCACCCAGAAATGGATGTCAACAAAGCGCTCGAGAGTTTTCAACTGGCCGGCAATGAATCCGGATCTAAATCCTATTGAACACCTGTAGAGAAATCTTAAAATTGTTGTTGTGAGAAGGTACCCTTCAAATATGAGGGACCTGGAGCAGTTTGCAGAAGGAGAGTGGTCAAAAATTTTAGTTTGAGAGGTGTAAGAAGCTTGTTGATGGTTATAGGAAGCAATTCATTGCAGGTATTTATTCTAAAGGGTGTGGAACCAAATAATAAGTTGAGGGTGCCAATAATTTTGCCCGACTCATATTTGGAGTTTTGTGTGAAATTATGTACTGTACAATTTGCCTTTCTTTTCTGTTTTTTTTTGTGCTGTTGCAATACACGCAATGGAAATAAACAAAATGTGTAATTGCAATAATTTTCTGGGAGAAATCCTTCATTTTCTGGAACAATTTCAAGGGTGCCAACACTTTTGGCCATGACTGTATATATACAGGTGCTTCTCACAAAATTAGAATATCATCAAAAAGTTAATTTATTTCAGTTCTTCAATCTAAAAAGTGAAACTCATATATTATATAGAGTCATTACAAACAGTGATCTATTTCAAGTGTTTATTTCTGTTAATGATGATTATGGCTTACAGCCAATGAAAACACAAAAGTCATTATCTCAGTAAATTAGAATAATTAACAGAGTGGTTTAGTAATTATTTGATGCTCCTTTTTCTCTGAATATTTAGTGATGTAATTTAATAATTTTGTTTTGAATCTCAGCCAGCAATATATGTATATATACAGCATATCCCCCATATAGTTTTATTCATTAATACTCACAGTTCATCTAAACATTAAAACTACTGAAAGGTAAAGAGAATTATCCCTTTACAATGGCACTTTTTAGAGGTGTGATATTTTATCCAGAAAGTGGATAAACAGTTTTTGAGATTTTGGCAAAAAAGGGCAAGCATAAAGTTATGAGTGACTCTGATAAGGGACAAATTCTCATGACTAGATAAATCAGTAGGATCCCAAAAACTCAATATAGTCTGCATGGCAGCGCAGAAATAGTTGCATGAAAATTCTGTCATTGTATATATTTATGTACAGGTGCTTCTCACAAAATTAGAATATCATCAAAAAGTTAATTTATTTCAGTTCTTCAATACAAAAAGTGAAACTCATATATTATATAGAATCATTATAAACAGAGTGATCTATTTCAAGTGTTTAATTCTGTTAATGTTGATGATTATGGCTTACAGCCAATGAAAACACAAAAGTCATTATCTCAGTAAATTAGAATAATTAACAAAAAACACCTGCAAAGGCTTCCTACGTGTTTAAAAAGATCCCTTAGTCTGTTTCAGTAGGCTCCACAATCATGGGGAAGACTGCTGACTTGACAAATGTCCAGAAGGCAGTTATTGACACACTCCACAAGGAGGGTAAGCCACAAAAGGTCATTGATAAAGAAGCTGGCTGTTCACAGAGTGCTGTATCCAAGCATATTAATGGAAAGTTGAGTGGAAGGAAAAAGTGTCATAGAAAAAGGTGCACAAGCAACCGGGATAACTGCAGCCTTGAAAGGATTGTTAAGAAAAGGCCATTCAAAAATTTGGGGGAGATTCACAAGGAGTGGACTGCTGCTGGAGTCATTGCTTCAAGAGCCACCACACACAGACGTATCCAGAACATGGGCTACAAGTGTCGCATTCCTTGTGTCAAGCAACTCATGATCAATAGACAACGCCAGAAGCGTCTTACGTGGGCCAAGGAGAAAAAGACCTGGACTGTTGCTCAGTGGTCCAAGGTGTTGTTTTCAGATGAAAGTAAATTTTGCATTTCATTTGGAAATCAAGGTCCCAGAGTCTGGAGGAAGAGTGGAGAGGCACACAATCCAAACTGCTTGAGGTCTAGTGAGAAGTTTCCACAATCAGTGATGGTTTGTGGAGCCATGTCATCTGCTGGTGTAGGTCAGGCCCGGATTGCTAATCTCCACTTCTGGGCACTCTCCCGGTTGGCCGCGGTGTAGCACCGCTTAGGAGCCACCAGCCAGTTTTTTACGGCTGCCGGCCCCTTTAATTTTACCGGGTTCCTGCTTCTGCCCTGGTGATTCGGCATCACCAGGGGCAGGGTGCATGCACGCAGAGTTCATCATTTGAATGCTGCAGCGCACATGTGGCTGGAGCCGCACTCTGCTCTCCCGCTCGCGGCCCTAGCAATGATGTAGCCGCGGACCTAGTAACACAGCAGCTGCAGCCCAGTCCGAGCAGCAGGGAACAAAGTGAGCTTTTTTTTTATCAAACAGTACTTTGTGGGGCCATACTATGCCATGTTAGGCCATACAATGCCATGCGGGGCCATACTATGCCATGTGAGTCCATACTATACTATGCCATGTGGGGCCATACTATACTATGCCATGTGAGGCCATACTATACTATGCCATGTGAGGCCATACTATGCCATGTGGGGCCATACTATGCTATGACTGTGGGGCTATACTGTGCTATGACTGTGGGGCCATACTATGCTATGACTGTGGGGCCATACTATGCCATGTGGGGCCATACTATACTATGCCATGTGAGGCCATACTATGCCATGTGGGGCCATACTATGCTATGCCATGTGGGGCCATGCTATGCTATGACTGTGGGGCCGTACTATGCCATGTGGGGCCATACTATAGTATGCCATGTGAGGCTATATTATGCCATGTGGGGCCATACTATGCCATGTTGGGCCATACTATGCCATGTGAGGCCATACTATACTATCTATGTGGGGCCATACTATGCCATGTGGGGCCATACTATACTATGCTATGTGGGGCCATACTATACTATGCTATGTGGGGCCATACTATGCCACGTGGGGCCATACTATGCCACGTGGGGCCATACTATGTCACGTGGCGCCATACTATGCCACGTGGGGCCATACTATACTATGCCATGTGGGGCCATACTATACCATGTGGAGCCATACTATACTATGCCATGTGGGGCCATACTATACTATGCCATGTGGGGCCATACTTTGCCACGTGGGCCATACTATGCTATGCTATGTTGGACTATACTATGTCATGTGGGGCCATACTATGCCATGTGGGGCTATACTATGCCATGTGAGGCCATACTATACTATGCCATGTGAGGCCATACTATACTATACCATGTGGGGCCATACTATACTATGCTATGTGGGGCCATACTATGCCATGTGAGGCCATACTATACTATGCTATGTGGGACTATACTGTCATGTGGGGCCATACTATGCCATGTGAGGCCATACTATACTATGCCATGTGGGGCCATACTATACTATGCCATGTGGGACCATACTATACTATGCTATGTGGGGCTATACTATACTATGCCATGTGGGGCCATACTATGCCATGTTGGGCTATACTATACTATGCCATGTGGGGCCATTCTATGCCATGTGGGGCCATACTTTACTATGCCATGTGGGGCTATACTATAATATGCCATGTGGGGCTATACTATACCTTGTGGGGCCATACTATACCATGTGGGGCCATACTATTGTAAGGTGCCTCAGCGAGGTAGTCGTGGGCGAGCTGTAGCCCTTTCTCGCTCTGGCACCCTACAGACAATACTTGTCCTCCCTCTGATGTGTGGCTGTGTATGTGGGGCTCTCCACTTACTTCAGACCTTCCGATCGCGGCTGTCTCCAGGCATTTCTCTTCTGGGACCAGGGCAGCAATAAATTCAGAGGACACGAGGTTCTTAACCATAACTTGGAGAAGAGGAATATGTACAATATTTACAGGAAAATATAATGGATAAGGCCCGACAGGTTATCATCTCCCTCGCTGGCAACATCTTCAGCCCTGGTTCCCTCTTTAAGTGAAGCATCTCTGTGACTCTAATCTCTAGCCCAAGAGAATCTTCTTCAATATCAACAGTGTATCCGGATCCTATATCTCCCCCACGTCTTAGCCTGGAGTCCTATCTTCCTCTGCTGCCTGCAGACTGAAAGTGCCCCGGGTCCTCAATACCTCCATTGAGTTTCTCCGGCCGACTAACGGGACTCTTGCGTAGGGAGATCTTCACACTGGTGATCCCACTGTCTGAGGGTACGGAGCTCCCGTCTACCCTAGCAGCCACCATATACTCAGGCTGCCCGTACGGTTCACTGTCCAAACTCTTTCTGACTTGTTCTGGAAAACTCACCACAGGTTTCCTAGAGTGCCCATCCTCTGTGGGCTGTCATCACAACCATTAACCCCATCACTGTCTGCAATACTGCTGGCAGACCCAACAAGGCATCTGCACCCGGGACAGTGGCATCTTGTGGCTTGTTACCAATACTACAGCCCACAAGGAATTATACAGTATCAGAAACAGGCTTTATAAAGACTCGATGTTTGATCATGGCGCTAAGTTCCCCCTCTACTCTACTGACTGGACCACTGCAGCTAACCCCTTAGCTCGGCCTAACAACAGTTCAGAGAGGTCTAACTCCAGGAACATTCTCCTTTAACTACATCAGTGCCAAAGGAAGGCTACGTCCTTCCCCATTATTACACTATACCATGTGAGGCATCATACTATACCATGTGGGGCATCATACTATATGGGCCACTATGTGTGGGGCCATCATACTATGTGCAGGACTGTATGTGGGGCCATCATACTATGTGCAGGACTGTATGTGGGGCCATCATATTATGTGCAGGACTGTATGTGGAGCCATCATGTTATGTGCAGGGTTATTAGGACTTTTGCTATGGGGCCCCATAATTTCTATGTACGCCCCTGGCGGCCACCTAATCCGCTCCAGACCAGCAGTCAGCCGCAGTGTGTTGTCGTTCCTGCCCCAATCTGCAGCAGTCTGGGTCACTGGGTGAGTTCCTGTTCTATCCCAGCCCAGAGACACATTTAGTAAATTTAAAGAGGTTGTCCACTCTTAACATTGATGGCTTGTCCTTAGAACAGGGCATCAATGTCTGATCTGTGTGGCTGTGACACCTGGCACCCCCGCAGATCAGCTGTTCTCACAGCGCAGTTATGGCACAGCACAGCTCCGCCTACTGTATACTGGCCGGAGCCGGGTACTGCACATTCGTCACCTATTTAAATCAATAAGGTGGATGTGCAGTACCTGCTTATGGCCACTATACAGTAGACGGAGCTGTGCAGTTCTGTAACTGAGCACCTAGAACAGCTGAGCTGCGGGGGGCGACAGGTGTCGCACCAACACTGATCAGACATTGATGACCTATCCTAAGGATAGGTCATCGGTGTTAAAGTAGTGCACAACCCCTTTAAATATTCATGTTTCTCTCCTCTGACCCAGAACTGGCTGGTAGCTGACTTTTGGGGCTGATGATGATTACATTTTCTCCTTACTAAAAACGGCCAGTCCTCCAGCCAGTTTTGCGCTAGGAGCTTATTTGTCCAAGAACATATGATTTCTATAAGTGCTGGACAATCAGTCCCTATATGAATCATATCTTCTTGGCCAAATAAGATCCTGGTGCAAAACTGGCTGGAGAACTGGCCATTTTTAGTAGGAAGAACAACCCCTTTATTTTTTCCTTTATGTGGTGATAACATTAAGCGCTCATTCACACAATCAATAGCGTGCGGAGAAGACGGAGAGCTGAATTTCTCCATCTTCTCCATTGTCTGTGTCCGCTTATATCAGACTGTACTTGAATGACGTCCAAGCGCAGTCCGATGTTTCAGACTTGTATGGATGATCCGAATTCCAGAGCCACTCGCAGCATGCTGCAAATATCAGAATGATTTGGTCTATAGAGAGCAACACAGATCTGCACTGCCCATAGTATAACATTGGGCCGAGAGCGATCCGATAAAACATTGGATAGCACTCAATCGAGTTATACACTAATGTGAGCAAGGCCTCACTGTACCAAACACATTCTCATCTGCTTCCCTCAATAGAAAAGTAAGATAATTGGATGAGAAGTGATGAGAATGTGTTTGGCAGATGATTTGTAGTCACGTGACAACTGGCTGATCCGCCTGGTAAAGCCGAATCCCAACATTACACTCTATTAGTAGTCAGCGAGCTCCACTGGATGAAAAACCCCTATAACTAGGAGGTAGGGTGGGCTGAGTGTATAAATTATAATTATTAGAATTTGCACTGACCTTAGGTCCTCCTGCAGCTAGGGGCATACATAGAAGAAGTCCTAATTCTGGTTCTCCTTTCAAAACCAAAAATTCTGAGCGGGGTCACGGGGCCTAGGTGCAGTCTCTGAATGGCGTATCTGCCAACTTTTAACAACAAAGTAATTTTTCACCTATTGAACTCCCTTAGTGTTCTCACCCACAAACTGTGCTGAAAAGGCTGCAAAGAAAAGATACACTCCTATTTAAAAAAGCAATTTGTATGTGGGCTGCTTTGGTTTGTGTGACTGGGCTGATTTTCAGTCCCAGTCCGGCCCTGTTTTAGGTCCTCTGTGTTTTATCAAGACCAAAGTCAGCGCAGCCGTCTACAAGGAAATTTTAGAGCACTTCATGCTTCCCTCTGCCGACAAGCTTTTTGGAGATGGAGATTTCATTCTTCAGCACATGGCACCTGTCCACACTGCCAAAAGTACCAATACCTGGTTTACAAACAACAGTATCACTGTGCTTGATTGGCCAGCAAACTCGCCTGACCTTAACCCCATAGCGAATCTATGGGTTATTGTCAAGAGGAAGATGAGAGACACCAGACCCAACAATGCAGACGAGCTGAAGGCTGCCATCAAAGCAACCTGGGCTTCCATAACACCTCAGCAGTGCCACAGGCTGATTACCTCCATGCCACTCCGCATTGATGCAGCAATTGATGCAAAAGGAGCCCCGACCAAGTATTGATGCATTTACTGAACATACATTACAGTAGGCCAACATTTCGGATTTTAAAATCCTTTTTCAAGCTGTTATAAAGTATTCTAATTTACTGAGATAATGAGTTTTGTGTTTTCATTGGCTGTAATCCATAATCATCAACAGTAACAGAAATAAACACTTGAAATAGATCACTCTGCTTGTAATGACTCTATATAATATATGAGTTTCACTTTTTGTATTGAAGAACTGAAATAAATTAACTTTTTGATGATATTCTAATTTTGTGAGAAGCACCTGTACATAAATATATACAATGAATGCATTTTCATGCAACTATTTCTGCGCTGCCATACAGACTATATTGAGTTTTTGGGATCCTACCGATTTATCTAGTCATGACAATTTGTCCCTTATCAGAATCACTCATAACTTTATGCTTGCCCTTTTTTGCCAAAATCTGTTTATCCACTTTCTGGATAAAATATCACACCTCTAAATAGTGCCATTGTAAAGGGATAATTCTCTTTACCTTTCAGTAGTTTTAATGTTTAGATGAACTGTGAGTATTAATGAATAAAACTATATGGGGGATATGCTGTATATATACATATATTGCTGGCTGAGATTCAAAACAAAATTATTAAATTACATCACTAAATATTCAGAGAAAAAAGAGCATCAAATAATTACTAAACCACTCTGTAGCTAAGAGAGGGATCATGCGACTTCACAATGTCAGCAGAGACTCTAACATGCAAAAAAAAGAATAATAAAGAAAAGATGTACTGTTTGAATCAGCTTTTTTTTTAGGTTAAATGTAATTATTTTCCATATCACATGAACAGTAGCAGCAATAGTCAGACCCTATCTTTTTATATTGAAGCATCTAAAAATACATGCAGAGGTCATTGCAAAGAGAGGGGCAGCAGGGGAGTTTCGACATAACTTATTGTGAGTGGTGCATCCTAGATTAGCAGCTGTGTATAGAGGTATTGTTACTTGTATCCTGCCTGTAATGATAATGAGACTACTGAAAATTCTTCTGTGAAAAACAAGAAGCAGGAGTCTAAAATAACCCCAATAAAAATTGTGAGAGAAATGTTATTTTTGTATGGTTTTTTTGTATTGATTTAACACAAAACTTAATTTAAAAAAAATAGGCCATTTCTGATGATGCATTCCCTTTAACTGATCAATCAAAAAAGAAATCACAATAAATCATGCACAGATTTCTAAAAACTCATCAGGTATTTTATTTGTAGAACAACATGCTATGCACTTATGATCAGCACATAGCAATGGCAGCGTTGTGGTAAAAAACTAACACAAGAGCAAGAAGAATCAATTTCCCACTTCCACTTCCGTTATGTGGCATCTAAATTGTACCAACAGGTATTAGGCCTCATTTAGACATGAGTGATTTGTCTCGATTGAAAAAAAAAGAAAGAAAAAGATTTTCACAAGCATTATTGATCAGATTTTCATCAGGATGTGGTCAATGTATCAAAATTTACCATCAGTGTTTTAGCATCCAAGTGCAGTCAGATATTTTTTCTTGGATCCATATACTTGTATTTGCAAGTTAGATCCATGGCTCAGATCAATATTGGATATTTTTCTCTGCTCTGGTGTGGACCACGGTGTCCCCAAATATACATGGACATGTTAGCAATCCCATGGAATACTAAGTATAAGTTCTCCCTGTAAAAACACCGATGGAACTCGTATGTACAAAAATTACTTGATTGAGCTCTTTTTCTGTTAAGAAATCATGCACATGTCCATAAATTAAAATGTCTCATAGTAAGCAGTCTTTTCTAAGCAACTTTTTATTTTATTTTTTTTTTTTATTATTTTTGTATTTTATTAAATGGACAATATGAGATTCAAATATACTTGCATAGAGCAAAACTCAGACAGTTCAATAACTGAAATCTTCTATCCAGAGCAGAATGCAAGGAAGTTATGTAAGAAAGCTGGCTCAGTGAGACGACAACACCATCTCTACAATCCCTCATCCTGACTCTGCTGATGAGATTAAATCTGTTGGATGATTATTGGCTATTTAACAGATGGAAGTCCAAGCTTAGGCCTGCCCACTACTTACACCTTTCCTTTAACACACACCACACTCCTTAACTTGTTCTTGCCTCTCTTTGCATAAAAGCAAATATATACAGTATTATGCAAACATTTTAGGCACGTGTGGAAAAAAATCTGTAAAATATGAATGATTTCAATAATATAAATATTTATAGTTTATTTTTAGTAATTAGTAAAAAATTAAATCAAAATCAAATCAATATTTGGTGTGACCAACCTTTACCTTCAAAACTGCATCAATTCTTATAATTACACTTGCATGCAGTTTTTGAAGGAACCCAGCTGGAAGGTTGTTCCAAACATCTTGGAGAACTAACCACATATCTTCTGTGGATATAGGCTTGCACAAATCCTTTTGTCTCTTGAAGTGATGTCCGTCAATAAACAATGTTCAGATGAGAGCTCTGTGGGGGCCATATCATCACTTCCAAGACTCTTTGTTCGCCTTTATGCTGAAGATAGTTGTTGATAATATTGGCTGTATGTTTGTGGTCTATCTCTTGCTGCAAAATAAACTTGCAGCCAATCAGGTGCTTCCTAGTGTATGATGATGGATATGTATCTGCCTTTATTTCTTAGCATTGAGGACACCATGAATCCTGAGCAAATCCATTTTCTGAAATTGAGCCCAAAACTTGCAAGGAACCTCTAGCATGTTTTACTGTTCTCTGCATACAGTCATTATTGTTCCACTCTTGAGTCCTTTACAAAAAGGCTGCCTTCTGATAAAGTCAAATATTTCAAATTTTGACTCGTTAGGCCACATTAGGCTGCCATTTTTGTTTCCACTTCATTTCCTATGTTTTTGTACATAGTTGAGTCACTTGGCCATGTTTCTGTGTTAAAGGTATGTCTTTTTTGCCGCAGTTCTTCCATGAATACCACTTCTGGGCATGCTTTTCTACACAGTAAATGGTTGTAGCTGGGACCCACTGGTTGCTCCTAGCTCTTACCTGATGACACTGATCGACATCGTCCAATTTTAAAGGGAAGTACGCATGATGTGTCTTTCATCTGCTGGTCTATGACATCACATGATTAAAAACTGACTAGCTGAATCTTTTTAAGATCTATGTAGAAACAGGAGGTCAATTTTCCCTGTATGAGAAATAAGTCACTGCAAAGTGTCTGGAAGGGGGGAGGAAGGAGTAGCTGGGTCAGGAGTTAAAGAGGGGGATGACTCATGCAGGTAAAAGAGACTTCCTGTTTCTACATAGAGAAAAGAGAAGAATTAGTTGGGTAGAAAGGCAAAATAAGAAATTGTAAGCACACAATTCTGTATAATATGATGACTGCCGTATATTAAGAGGATAAAATCTTTGATGGGAGTACTTCTTTAAGTTTCCTAGGCTGACCATTACATCTACGGTCCTCAAAGTTGTCAATTTCTTGGTGTCCTCAATTCTAAGAAATACAGGCAGATACGAGTACTTATCCTTCATGCAAAACCATCACTGAGGCATCTGATTGACTGAAAATTTATTCTGCAGCAGGACAATGAACTCAGTCATAGTTTTTAATGATATTAACTATATCTTCAGCATAAAGAAGAAAGGAGCACTACAGAGCCCTGATCTCAACATCGAGTCTGTCTGGGATTACATTAAGAGACAGAAGGATTTGCACAAGCCTACATTCACTGAAAATCTGTGGTTAGTTTTCCAAAATGTTTGGATCAATCTCCCTGCCAAGTTCCTTCAAAAACTGAGTACAAGTGTACCTAGAAAAACTGATGCTTTGATGCTATTTTGAAAGCAAGAGGTGGTAATACCAAATATTTATTTAATTTAAATTTCTTTTTTTATTCACTTTGTATTTTGTTAATTGCTAAAAATAATTCTATTTTTAATGCATTCTTACTTTGCAACATTGTTTCGACATCCACCTAAAAACCTTTTGAACATTACTGTGTATGTATATATGTATATGTGGCACCCCAGGGGTCTGGTTTCCACAGTAATGTAATGTTATGTCTGAGAGCAGGTGGGAGGTCCTTTGGTCAGGGATCCTGTGCATGCCACACCTCCTGCCCAGTCTGGGGAGGGGAAGAACTTCCCCTATATAAACCCGGGGCTGAGGCAGGATGAGGAGTCAAGGAGAGTAGAGACGAGAAACAGTCATAGGAAGAAACAGCAGAAGCTCAGTGGGAGCAATACTACTACGAGTCAGGGGCTGGCAGCTGCAGAGCTCGCCCTGACTGAGAAGCTTTCTTACCGGACCCGGCGTCCGAGGCTGTGGGGACTAACTCTTACCCAGCAGCAGAAGCCGACCGGCAGGGGATTTCAGGTCCTCAGGCCCAGAAACCCGAAGGCAAGGTCACACGCGTGGGACCAGCACCGCCATCGTGGAGCGGAAGCCATTAGAAGGCCCCGAGTCACCGGCCATACGGGTGAGCACCACACGGCACACTCAGGGACGTGGGCTACTTATATCCGCTTCTAGCAAGGTAGCCAGAAGAGTACAGTCAGTTTGGGAGGCCTACAACTCCGCCTGGCCAGGGGAGATCCCATCTGCTCAAGGACTAACCAGGCCCCGTTCGCTAGCAAGTACTCCGGGAGGGTCTATCGTTGTTACCAGTAAAGACCCTGAATTACACCGCACCGTCTCTGAGTGGTTCCTGCTACCCCCATCTTCCACGTCGGCTGCCCTGAGGCCATACCCCTCCCGTTGGGGGTTATACTATCACGCTGCACAATTCTACACCGGCCTCAGTGGTCTGCCCTGCAGCGGCAGCTCCATAGCTGCAAATCAACGGGTGGCGTAGTCGACACTCAAACAACACCTATCAAGACTGCCACACACTGAGTTTGACACCCTGGGCACAGACCGGGTCACCGCCACAAGGACTACTACCCCTATCCAGATCCGGCTCCGGGTTTCCCCTCAACACGGCCCAGGGGGCGCGTCATATACACATGGTATTAGCCAATGGATCAGACATGTCATAGATTATTATTAGTAAGACATTACTCTTGCTAGCACAGAGGTGCTAAAATATGCAGCAGAGATAGTTGCCCCTGAGGTAGACTGGACTTTATGGTGTCCCACTGCGCAGCTGCCTCTTATGGCCAAAAGTCACATCCATCTGTGGGTGTCATAAGCAAACAAGTTGTTTCTGAGGTGTGCGCTCATTTATCTCTGCTTGTCGGCATGGGAGCTAACCAAAGAGGGATACAGTGTTTTCTGTTAATTATCTGTTATATAGCTTTTGATACTGTATAGGCTGATAAATTCAATAGCATTCTAATAGTATAATTCTATACGATGGGGGAAATTTACCTAAACCATCGTTCCTTCCCTAGTCTTTAACCCCTTTCCGACCATGTCAGTAATAGTACGTAGCTGTGCCCTGGGACTTATGGACCAGCTACGTATTATTACGCGCGCTGCGATCGCGCCCGCACACAAGCGGTGCGGGGCGATCGCCGCCAGGTGTCAGCTGATTGTCACAACTGACACCCGGTGCCATGTGCTGGGAGCGGTCCCGCACCGCTCCCAGCACATTAACCCCCGCAATGCTGCGATCGAAGTCAATCGCAGCATTGCGGTGGCAAGGGGGGAGGTGATCGGTATACTCACCTCTCCTGCCGGCGTCCAGCGATGTCTGCGGCGGCTTCCGGATGTTACCATGACGACCCGATGTCGTCATGACAACATCCGGGTCACCAGGAGGCAGGACGTTCCTTTGGTCATGCGCAGTGCGCGGCCAAAGTAATGTCTCCCCTGTGTGCAGCGCTGACAGGCTGCATGACAAAGGGAGCTGCTGCTCTCTATGCCATGCAGCCGATCAGGCTGCAAAAAGTGAAAGTCCCATAGTGGGACAATGTGTAAAAGTAAAAAAAAAAAAAAAAATTAAAAAAATAATAATAATAATACCCCAAAAATAAAAATATATTGAACCTATAATATTTATTTATTATGAAAAAAAAAATAAACCAATAAAAGTACACATATTTGGTATCGCCACGTCCGGAACGACCTGACCTATAAAACTGTTCCACTAGTTAACCCCTTTAGTGAACACGGTAAAAATAAAAAATAAAAAACTAAGCAAAAAACAATGCTTTATCATCATACCGCCAAACAAAAAATGGAATAACACGCGATCAAAAAGACGAATGTAAATAAAAATGGTACCGCTAAAAACGTCATCTTGTCCCGCAAAAAACAAGCCACCACACAGCTCCATTGTCTGAAAAAAAAAAGTTATAGCTCTCAGAATAAAGCGATACAAAAAAATTATTTTTTCTAGAAAATCGTTTTTATTGTGTAAAAGCGACAAAACATAAAAAAAACTATATAAATGCAGTACCGCTGTAAATACACTGACCCGAAGAATAACTCTGCATTATCAATTTTACCACATGCGGAACGGCATAAAAAAAACGCAAAAAAAAAAATTCTTGAATTGTTGGTTTTTGTTTATTCTGCCTCCCAAAAATCAGAATAGAAAGCGATCAAAAAATGTCACGTGCCCACAAATGGTACCAATAAAAACGTCAACTTGTCCCGCAAAAAACAAGCAGTCACATGACTCTGTCGGCCGAAATATGGAAAAATTATAGCTCTCAAAATATGGTGATGTAAACACTAGTCTTTGCAAAAAAAGCGTCTTTTAGTGTGTGACAGCTGTCAGTCATAAAAACCCGATATGAATCTGGTATTGCTGTAATCACACCGACTTGAAGAATAAAGTTGTCTAATCACTTATACCACGCGAGGAATGGTGTAAAAAAATTAACTCTAGTGTTACGGTTGTGCTAGGGTTAGGGTTGGGCTAGGGTTAGGGTTGGGGTTGTATTAGGGTTGGGGCTAGGGTTGGGGTTTTTTCAAAAGTAAAGAAAAAAAAAATGATGACAATATGGCGACCAGTGTTGAGCACAAGTGGTCGCTACTTGAGTTTGCATCGGGTACTCGCCCGGGTATGCACTGAGTATCGCGGGTGCTCGAGTGACATGCTCGAGTCTCTGCCCCATATGCTTCGCGGCCAAAAAAAGCGCTGCTGGGATCGCCTGCCATGCATGAGCAATCCCCGCATGTTTTTTTTGGGGTGTCTAAGAACCGTGAAACATGCGGGGCGAGGACTTGAGCATGTCATTCGAGCACCCGCGATTAGTGTTGAGCATTCCGATACTGAAATATCGGGTATCGACCGATATTCGCGGTATCGGAGTTCCGATACTGAGTTCCGATACTTTTAAAATATCAAATACCGGAATTGGAAGTTCCCATAATGCCTGCGCTCTGCAGTGTCTCTGAAGGATGACAAGCTGGATGGCAGTGCTCAGCTTACTGTACTTGTCAATTAGTGTTAAAGGATTTATTTAAAAAAATAATGGTGTTTTCATGTACCGTCTCTTTAAAAAAGCCGGCCGGCAATTCAGCATCGGTACCCGACAATTTAGAATAGAAAGAATAGAGCATCACACATAGATTAGATAGATAGAAACATGTCAGTCACATATATAAGAAGTACAGTGATAGTGTTGATTACTGTACTTGTCATTTAGTGTTAAAATAAAGGATTTATAAAAAAAAAAATTGGCATGGGGTTCCCCATAATTGTAGTCACTAGCAGAGGTTAAGCAGATGGCTGGGGCAGATGTTTGAAGCCTGGGAAGGGGGTAATACCCACGGAGCTTCCCAGGCTACTAATATCAGCCCCCAGCTGAATACCTAGCCTTTACTAGCTATTAAAATGGGGGACCCCCAAAAAAAATGACGTGGGGTCCCCCCTATTTTAATAGCTAGCAAAGGCTAGACAGACAGCTGGGGGCTGATATTAATAGCCCAGGAAGGGTGCCATGAATATTGGCCCCCTCCCAGGCTAGAAACACCAGCCGTCAGCCGCCCCAGAAATGGCGCATCCATAGGATGCGCCAATTCTGGCACTTAGCCTCGCTCTTCCCACTGCCCTGTAGCGGTGGCAGTAGGGTAATAGGGCTGGGGTTGATGTCAGCTTATAATGCCAGCTGACATCAAGCCCAGGTTAGTAATGGAGAGGCGTCTATAAGACACCCCCATTACTAACCCCATAGTCAAAGTTAAAAAAAAAAAAACACAAACACCCAGAATAAAGTCCTTTAATTGAAATAAACACACAATTCTTTATTGTTCTAAATTAAACCATACTTACCATCACACCCATTCCAGCTGAAGCCAATGTCTTCTGCAATAAAAGTAAAATAATAAACCAACATCATCCTTACCTTTCCATGGTTCCCACGACGGCTCCAGCTCTGCTACATTCACATGACAGGCTGGATCGCAGCCGAAAGCTGCCATCCAGCTTGCCATGCCACAGACACTGAGAAGCGCAGGCATGCTTGCGCTCCTCAGTGTCTGGCTGTGACGGCATAAAGATGAGCCGAGGTCATGTCCAATGAACTCAGCTCACCTCGTGCACGTCACAGACAGCGTGGGAAAATTCTCCTGCGCTTGCAGTGAGCGTGAGAGAATTTTCCTGCTGAAGCGCTGAGCGCAGGAGAATTTTCCCACGCTGCCAGTGACGTGCATGAGGTGAGCTCATGTCCAATGAACTCTGCTCACCCTATGCACTTCACTGACAGCGTGGGAGAATTCTCCTGCGCTCAGCCCTTGAGCAGGAGAATTCTCCCACGCTAGGATGGCATTGAGATGACAGGTTGGATCGCAGCTGAACGCTGCCATCCAGCTTGTCATCCTTCAGAGACACTGCAGAGCGCAAGCATGCCTGCGCTCTGCAGTGTCTATGAAGGATGGCATGCTGGATTTCAACGCTCAGCTGCGATCCAGCCTGTCATCTCAATGCCATCCCAACGTGGGAGAATTCGCCTGCTGAAGCGCTTGAGCAGGAGAATTCTCCCACACTGTCAGTGACGTGCATGAGGTGAGCTGAGTTCATTGGACATGACCTCGGCTCATCTGGATGCCGTCACAGCGAGACACTGAGAAACGCAAGCATGCCTGCGCTTCTCAGTGTCTGCGGCATGGCAAGCGGGATGGCAGCTTTCTGCTGAGATCCAGCCTGTCATGTCAATGTAGCAGAGCTGGAGCCGTCCTGGGAACCATGGAAAGGTAAGGATGAGGTTGCTTTATTATTTTACTTTTATTGCAGAAGACATTGGCTTCAGCTGGAATGGGCGTGATGGTAAGTATGGTTTAATTTAGAACATTAAAAAATTGTGTGTTTATTTCAATTAAAGGACTTTATTCTGGGTGTTGTGTTTTTTTAAATTCTTTACTAGAAATTCATGGCGGTCATGTCTAATATTGGCATGACCCCATGAATTTCGGGTTTAGGGCCAGCTGATAATGCCAAGCTGGCCCTAACCCCTTTATTACCCAGTGAGCCACCGCACCAGGGCCCTGGATGAGTTGGGTACAGCGCCAGAAGATGGCGCTTCTATGAACGCGCCATTTTCTGGGGTGGCTGCGGACTGCAATTTGCAGCGGGGGGGGGGGGCCCAGAAAGCTTGGGCCTCCTTGCGCTGCAGATTCCAGCCCCCAGCTGCCTAGTGGTACCTGGCTGGACACAAAAATAGGGCGAAGCCCCACGTATTTTTTTTTTTAAATTATTTCATGAAATTCATGAAATAATTAAAAAAAAAGGGCTTCCCTATATTGTTGTGTCCGGCCAGGTACAAATAGGCAGCTGGTGGTTGGGGGTAGCCTGTTACTGCCTGCTGTACCTGGCTGGACACAAAAATAGGGCAAAATCCCACGTTTTTTTTTTTAATTATTTCATGAAATTCATGAAATAATATAAAAAAAGGGTTACCTACATATTCCATCCTTCATAGACACTGCAGAGCGCAGCTGCGATCCACCTGTCATCTCAATGCCATCCCAGCGTGGGAGAATTCTCCTGCTGAAGCGCTGAGCGTAGGAGAATTCTCCCACGCTGTCAGTGGCGTGCATGAGGTGAGCTGAGTTCATTGGACATGACCTCGGCTCATCTTTATGCCGTCACAGCCAGACACTGAGGAGCACAAGCATGCCTGCACTTCTCAGTGTCTGCGGCATGGCAAGCTGGATGGCAGCTTTCGGCTGCGATCCAGCCTGTCATGTGAATGTAGCAGAGCTGGAGCCGTCGTGGGAACCATGGAAAGATAAGGATGATGTTGGTTTATTATTTTACTTTTATTGCAGAAGACATTGGCTTCAGCTGGAATGGGCGTGATGGTAATTGTGTGTTTATTTCAATTAAAGGACTTTATTCTGGGTGTTTGTGGGTTTTTTTTAACTTTGACTATGGGGTTAGTAATGGGGGTGTCTTATAGACGCCTCTCCATTACTAACCTGGGCTTGATGTCAGCTGGCATTATAAGCTGGCATCAACCCCAGCCCTATTAACCCACTGCCACCGCTACAGGGCAGTGGGAAGAGCGAGGCTAAGTGCCAGAATTGGCGCATCCTATGGATGCGCCATTTCTGGGGCGGCTGACGGCTGGTGTTTCTAGCCTGGGAGGGGGCCAATATTCATGGCACCCTTCCTGGGCTATTAATATCAGCCCCCAGCTGTCTGTCTAGCCTTTGCTAGCTATTAAAATAGGGGGGACCCCACGTCATTTTTTTTTACGTCCCCCATTTTAATAGCTAGTAAAGGCTAGGTATTCAGCTAGGGGCTGATATTAGTAGCCTGGGAAGCTCCGTGGGTATTACCCCCTTCCCAGGCTTCAAACATCTGCCCCAGCCATCTGCTTAACCTCCCCTGGAGACTAAAATTATGGGGAACCCCACGCCAATTTTTTTTTAAATAAATCCTTTATTTTAACACTAAATGACAAGTACAGTAATCAACACTATCACTGTACTTCTTATATATGTGACTGACATGTTTCTATGTATCTAATCTATGTGTGATGCTCTATTCTTTCTATTCTAAATTGTCGGGTAGAGATGCTGAATTGCTGGCCAGCTTTCTTAAAGAGACGGTGCATGAAAACACTTATTTTTTTTAATAAATCCTTTAACACTAAATGACAAGTACAGTAAGCAACACTGTCACTGTACTTCTTATATATGTGACTGACATGTTTCTATGTATCTAGTCTATGTGTGATGCTCTATTCTTTCTGTTCTAAATTGTCGGAAACCGGTGTATGCCGCTGCTGAATTGCCGGCTTTTCATGTAATACATTCTACATTATTCTTAGTTGTTTTCCTTCATGTAGAATTAACCTACAAGGAAAGAAAGGGTTTATTTTCATTCCGATATTTGTGTCCCATTGACTTGCATTGGTTTCCGGTATCGGAATCGGCGATATCCGATATTTTTTGGGTATCGGTCCGATACAATCCGATCCGATATTTCCCGATATCGGAAGGTATCGCTCAACACTACCCGCGATACTTGGTGCATACCCGAGTACCCGATGCAAACTCAAGTAGCGAGCACTTGCGCTCAAGGCTAATGACAACTTATTCAATATTTTGACCTAATGTTATCAAATTCTGTCGTACCTTTGGGTTCAAAATGTACACTATACCCTTTCATAAAATTCTTGAGGAGTCTAGGTTCCAAAATGGGGTCACTTTTGGGGGATTTCCACTATTTCGGCACATCAGCGGCTCCCGAAATGCGACATGGCATCGGCTCTTGATTCCAGGCAATTTTGCGTTCAAAAAGTCACACAGTCCTCCTTCCCTTCTGAACCCTGACGTGCGCCCAAACAGTGTGGTACCTGAGGAAGATAGTTTACTATCGAAACGCGTTGTGGAAAGGGCTCATTAAATTTATTATTTAGCCCTAAAATTTTTTTCACCTCTAGTGTTCATTCTTTTAGCTACCTATAGACCGCTTTTTTATTTTATTCAATTTGGACCACTACTCAGGAGACATTGCACAACAAGTTGCATGGTGCAATTTCTCCTGTTACCCTTATGAAAATGCAAAACTGGGGGCTGAAATACATTTTTGTGGGAAAAATGTGAAAATTTTATCTTCACGGCTCCATGTTATAAACTTCTGTGAAACACCTGGGGGTTCAAGATGCTCACCACACATCTAGATAAGTTCCCTGAGGGGTCTAGTTTCAAAAATGGTGTCACTTGTGGGGTGTTTCTACTGTTTAGGCACATCAGGGGCTCTCCAAACGGAACATGGCATCCGCTAATTATTCAAGCAAATTTTACATTCAAAATGTCAAATGGCGCTCCTTCCCTTCTGAGCCCTGCTGTGCGCCCAAACAGTGTTTTTTCCCCACGTATGGGGTATCTGCGTACTCAGGGGAAATTGCACAACAAATTTTGGGGTCCATTTTTTCCTGTTACTCCTGCAAAAATGTAAAAATTGGGGTCTAAAGTAACATTTTTGTGAAAAAAGTTAAATGTTCATTTTTTTCTTCCCCATTCCAAAAATTCCTGTGAAGCACGTGAAGGGTTAATAAACTTCTTGAATGTGGTTTTGAGCACCTTGAGGGGTGCAGTTTTTAGAATGGTGTCACTTTTGGGTATTTTCTGTCATAAAGGCCCCTCAAAGTCACTTCAAATGTGATGTGGTCCCTAAAAAAATGGTTTTGTAAATTTTGTTGGAAAAATGAGAAATCGCTGATCAACTTTTAACCCTTATAGCGCACTAATAAAAAAAATTTTGGTTCCAAAATTGTGCTGATGTAAAGTAGACATGTGGGAAATGTTATTTATTAACTATTTTGTGGATCATATCTCTCTGATTTAATGAAATAAAAATTCAAATTTTGAAAATTGTGAAATTTCAGCCAAATTTCCAATTTTTTCACAAATAAACTCAAGTGATATCGAAGAAATCTTACCACTATCATGAAGTACAATGTGTCACGAAAAAACAATCTCAGAATCAACGGGATCCGTTGAAGCGTTACAGAGTAATTACCTCATAAAGTGACAGTGGTCAGAATTGTAAAAATTGGCTTGGTCATTAACGTGCAAACCACCCTCGGGGGTAAAGGGGTTAAAAGAACTCTATAATAAAATGCACCGCATTTATTAAGAACTGCACGTGAGTAGCAAGAAACCCAGGAGCTATAAACTGATTTATTTATTTTTTTAGATATCTCTTTAATATATACCCATTTTTTATGCAAATTATAGTAAATCTATCTTGCTTTGGGTGTTCCTCTTCTGATTAACTCCACCTGCTTTTTCTAAAAGTGGTGAGGGCAGCATAAAAATTGCACATTTACATACAATAGACATGCAGCAAAACTTGCACATTTTTCCACCAAACTGCTGGCACAAGGTACTTAATACATTTTGCCAGTGGCCTGCATGGAATGCTTTTTTTTTTTCCATTTTTGGATTTGCACACGTTTTACAGCTGTATTATACACTGCTCAAAAAAATAAAGGGAACACACAAACAACACATCCTAGATCAGAATGAATGAAATACTCTCATTGAATACTTTGTTCTGTACAAAGTTGAATGTGCTGACAACAAAATCACACAAAAATCAGCAATGGAAATCAAATTTATTAACCAATGGAGGCCTGGATTTGCAGTCACCCCCAAAATTAAAGTGGAAAAACACACTACAGGCTGATCCAACTTTGATGTAATGTCCTTAAAACAAGTCAAAATGAGGCTAAGTATTGTGTGTGGCCTCCACGTGCCTGTATGACCTCCCTACAATGCCTGGGCATACTCCTGATGAGGTTGCGGATGGTCTCCTGTGGAATCTCCTCTCAGACCTGGATTAAAGCATCCGCCAACTCCTGGACAGTCTGTGGTGCAACGTGACGTTGGTGGATGCAGCGAGACATGATGTACCAGATGTACTCAATCGGATTCAGGTCTGGGGAACGGGCGGGCTAGTCCATAGCTTCAATGCCTTCATCTTGCAGGAACTGCTGACACACTCCAGCCACATGAGGTCTGGCATTGTCCTGCATTAGGAGTAACCCAGGGCCAACCGCATCAGCATATGGTCTCACAAGGGGTCTAGAGTTCTCATCTCGGTACTGTTATAGCAGAAGATGGAGTCCCTCAAGTTTAAAGACCCCATCTATGCTATATAAGTCTGACAGTTATTTTAGGTGAAAATAACAGCAAGCTGAAATGTTCCTTCTTGTATCAATAGCGAGTCCTTGCTAAGAAGATAATGTGTCCTCCCTGGCCAGATGTTTCTTCTTGTAGCAATAATGTGTTCTTGCAAGAAGATAATGTGGCCTTGCTAGCCAGATACGTCTAATTAAATATTTTAAAGCATACAGAGACTAGCTTTTTCGCTTGTTCAGCTAAACTGTATAATCGAACCATATATGGTAAATCCGTTTCCTGCCTTCAGAGTGTATATCAACCCTGTGTTTTGTAATAAAGTTTAGAGCATGTTTAGACACAAACACCCAGTCCTGTGTCTCATTCTCTCCGATATCGTAATCCAAAGGATAGAAGACCCAGAATGCAGTGACGACAGTACCTAATGGCAGTCATGCTACCTCTGGTGAGCACATGGAGGGCTGTGTGGCCCTCCAAAGAAATGCAACCCCACACCATTACTGACCCACTGCCAAACCGGTCATGCTGAAGGATGTTGCAGGCAGCAGATCGCTCTCCACGGCGTCTCCAGACTCTGTCACGTCTGTCACATGTGCTCAGTGTGAACCTGCTTTCATCTATTAAGAGCACAAGGTGCCAGTGGCGACTTTGTCAATTCTGGTGTTCTGTGGCAAATGCCAAGCATCCTGCACGGTGTTGGGCTGTGAGCACAACCCCCATCTGTGGACGTCGGGCCCTCATACCACCCTCATGGAGTCGGTTTCTAACCGTTTGTGCAGACACATGCACAGTTGTGGCCTGCTGGAGGTCATTTTACAGGGCTCTGGCAGTGCTCTTCCTGTTCCTCCTTGCACAAAGGCGGAGGTTGCGGTCCTGATGCTGGGTTGTTGCCCTCCTATGGCCCCCTCCACGTCTCCTGGTGTACTGGCCTGTCTCCTAGTAGCGCCTCCAGCCTCTGGACACTACGCTGACAGACACAGCAAACCTTCTTGCCACAGCTCGCATTGATTTAGCATCCTGGATGAGCTGCATTACCTGAGCAACTTCTGTGGATTGTAGAGTCCGTCTCATGCTACCACGAATGTGAAAGCACAACCAACATTCAAAAGTGACCAAAACATCAGCCAGAAACCATTGGTACTGAGATATGGTCTGTGGTCCCCACCTGCAGAACCACTCCTTTATTGAGTGGGTCTTGATAATTGCCAATAATTTCCATCTATTGTCTATTCCATTTGCACAACAGCATGTGAAATTGATTGTCAATCAGTGTTGCTTCCTAAGTGGACAGTTTGATTTCACAGAAGTTTGGTTTACTTGGAGTTATATTCTGTTGCTTAAGTGTTCCCTTTATTGTTTTGAGCAGTGTATTTGTCATTATTGGATTCTATCAGTTTGTTGATATTATGATTTGTTTGTTGAGTATATGTGTAGAATATTATGCTAAAAGCTAGAAAACCTGACCATATTGGAATATTTGTTGTTACTTTCAAGGTTTTTCTCCCATAAGGGTAATGAATCACATAATGACTATGACTTTTTATCTTTGCATAGTCACAGCTTTATTCTTCCAAATGTGGAATTTTTCATTTTGTGTTTGGAACCTTCTTTTTTCATTTAATTACATTGAGGTCATAGAAACAATTGATACTCCATATATAGTGTAAGGAATGATCTTTTCCAGGTCATTATAGAATTTATGAAATTGTAATATTTGGGAAAAACCAGCGGTGTTGGCACTAGCGTTCCCTGGGGCAGAAGGTGGGGACAGTGACACCAGAGCTGATCGGGCACGCAGGGCTTATGTGACGTAACAACATTCAGTGAGCCCCGTGAAACCCTTTATAAGCCCTACAATCCATATTTAAAAAAAAAAACACAAAAATTGAGCTTGTGTCAGATGTGACCTCAGTGTGTGAATAAGGGCAGACAAATGACTGGGTCCCGAACTGTGGACACCAGCCTTGGGAAACTATTTAAATGTCATTTCCAGCTCAAGGAAGGGAGGCCACACCCTGGCTTGCATAAAATGCAAAAATACAAAGAAAAAATACAAAAATTTAGCTTAGTTTAAGTTGGTATACATGCAGCACATAAACACATGTTAACAATGGCCATAAATCAGACAAAACCTGCAAGAAACAAAATAAACATAAACTCTGCTGTAACTAAATAAGTAAAAAGCAAAAGTGCATTTAAATAACATAGTGTTCTTAGTAACACTATTTTTGATCAAAAATAGCATAAAAGCCATCCCACCACGGCACGTGACCCTATTCGGGACGGTCCTATACTGTCTAATGTTAAGACCTTTTTCCCTAGTAATCAGAATTTAAAGAAATTAAAATAATTTATCACCTATCCACAGGTCGGCGTTCTACTGCTGGAACCCCCACTGATCACCAGAACGGTCACTTTTATCTCAGGTAAAATGGAGCAACAGCACACATGCTTGACTACCGCTCAATTCATTCCCTATGGGACTGCTGGAGCTCTGTATTCAGCTTTCTATGGCAGTCCCATAGAGAAAGATTGGAGCAGCAGACAAGCATGTACACTGCCATTGTGTTTTAATGGGGATAAAAGTGCCTTGTTCTGGGGATCAGTGAGGATCCCAGCAATTGGACCCCGAAAGATTTATAAATTATGACCTATCCTATAGATAGGTGATTTATTTTCACTGGACAACCTCTTTAAGCTAGCTATGGACTGACTTTACCTATAGAGCCCTTTTTATTTTGCTCTTGGTGGTAGGTTTCATAATATTTATTGAGTTTTTGCCAACTGGACATTACAGTAACTTACACAGCTTCTCTAGATTAGTGTATCAAACTGGTGGAAGCATCTGTCATTTTCCTCATACCTTTCATTATGAGCTATCATAACTGGGTTTCTAAGATGGGAATAAAGCACTGACCTTTTAACTATTATACAGTCTTCGTATGCTACATTGATGTAAGCATTTATTCCAGTGACTTAAAGTTTTTCAAACTAGCTCGGCTATAGCTTTGATCAGCTTTGGATGTTCTAAATCATTCGGGAGTGGCTAAGCTCCATCACGCGGATGAGAGACATAGATCTGACAGCCTTAGCCGTCTGAGCGTCAGAAATCTGCTGAGGGCAGGAAGATGGTGACTGCCCACAGATGGTGGCTGTCAGAGATCTAGGTCAAAACTGTCAGGAAATCCATCTTAGTTACATTCAAAACATATTCAGGTGTACAGATACAGAATTCAGTCATTGATTAATTCTCACAGCCGTACTTGTATGCAATTATAAGTGAAGCATTGTTAGGATAACATACAACGAGTCCAGCACTTTGAGCTTCAGGAGTGTTTTAATGCCTCTCCGAACCCTTAAAGACCATATCCACATTATAATGTGCAGAGCGAAAACTTTTGATGAGTGGGTGACTTCTACCCATATGTTTGTACAGACCAAGTCTACAGGACATGAACTAATGTTACTGTGACACCCCAGGGGTCTGGTTGCCACAGTAACGTAATGTTATGTCTGAGAGCAGGTGGGAGGTCCTTTAGTCAGGGATCCTGTGCATGCCACACCTCCTGCCCAGTCTTGGGAGGGGAAGAACTTCCCCTATATAAACCTGGGGCTGAGGCAGGGTGAGAGAGTAGAAGAAGAGAAGAAGTAGAGACAGCATAGGAAGAAACAGCAGTTACAAGGAGTCAGGGGCTGGCAGCTGCAGAGTTCGCCCTGACTAAGAAGACTTTTTACCGGACCCGGAGTCCGAGGCTGTGGGGACTAATTCCTGCCCAGCAGCAGAATCCGTCAGGCAGGGGATTTCAGGTCCTCTGGCCCAGAAGCCCGAAGGCACGGTCACACGCGTGGGACCAGCACCGCCATCGTGGAGCGGAAGCCATTAGAAGGCCCCGAGTCACCGGCCATACGGGTGAGCACCACACGGTACACTCAGGGACGTGGGCTACTTACATCAGCTCCTAGCAAGGTAGCCAGAAGAGTACAGTCAGTTTGGGAGGCCTACAACTACGCCTGGCCAGGGGAGATCCCATCTGCTCAAGGACTGACCAGGCCCCATCCGCTAGCAAGTACTCCGGGAGGGTCTTTTGTTGTTACCAGTAAAGACCCTGAACTACACCGTACCGTCTCTGAGTGGTTCCTGCTACCCCCATCATCCACGTCGGCTGCCCTGAGGCCATACCCCTCCCGTTGGGGGTTATACTATCACGCTGCACAATCCCACCATCGGCCTCAGCGGTCTGCCCTGCAGCAGCAGCCCCCTGGCTGCACTCAACGGGTGGCGTAGTCATCAACCATTTACTACTAATGGACTGCCGTCTAGTTTGACTCCCTGGGCACGGACCGGGTCACCGCCACGAGACTACAACCCTCCACAGATCCGGCTCCGGGTAAGCTCCCGCATGCGCAGCGCAGCGCGACACAGGCCCAGGGGCGCGTCAACTTTGGCGTAGTCGGCAGGATTTCGTGCCCGCAACCACCGGGTACTGCGTGCCTGAAAAGCAAAGACTGTTCAAACTTACCAGTGGTGAAGATTCCCGCTATCCGTGGAGGTTTCCCGCCATCCGGCGCCATCTTCTACCTTCTTCCCGCCATCCGCGAAGTTTTCCCGCCATCCGGCGCCATCTTCGACCTTCTTCCCGCCATCCGTGGAGTTTTCCCGCCATTGGACGCCATCTTGAGGACGCCGCGCGGGAAGAAGAGGGGCGTGGACTCCGAAAGCGCGCGAGAACTGAAGCCCCGCCTCACGTCCGGACGTTGCGTAAGGTCCTGGAAGGAGCCCAGCAGACGCCGACGTCACAGGAGCGCGACGGAAGGTCCTCAACCCTGACGATCCACTGCGGAGCCGCGGCCTACGGAAGAGGATCATCGCAAGGTAGGCCACGGTCCACTAGGGGGGAGGAAGATGTCGGATACGGAGGAGAGCTTCACTGCCTCAACCCCCGCCAGCACTACCGCTGCTGCAGTTATGCCCTTCACCATGCCCTATATCCCGGGAGCAGCTTGGCTACCCCAGTACTCAGGGGAGTCACATACCCTGCATGACTTTAGAGAAAAGCTGGATAGCCTCTTCCAGGTGTACCCCCTCACAGAAGAGCAAAAAGTGAGCATCCTGGTGGCCCAACTAACCGGGGCAGCCAAAAGAGAAGTAAAATCTTGGCCACCTGGGAGGAGGACTGTCGCAGAGATACTAACCCGGCTGAGGGACACCTTCGATACCCGCACCTCAGCCGAGATCAAGCTTAGATTCTACGGGTGCAAGCAGCGAGCGCATGAGAGTATAAGGGACTATGCACTAAACCTACAAGAGGCCCTGAGGGCCATAAAGCAGACCGACCCTGATGGGGTGGGAAACGAGGACAGGCTGTTGACTGAACAATTTATAGAGGGTTTATATTGCAATGCCCACCGAACCCAGTTGCGGGCAATGGCCTTACAGGATCCCCATCTGGACTTTGCACAGTTCAAGGATAGAGCTATCCGGGTGCTCCGAGAACCAGCACCGGGTGGCGTTGTGACCCACAGGCGCCCAGCTATCACTTACCACCAGGAGGCGGCGCCCTTGTCGACAGGGCCTGTGGGAGCTCATGCGCAGGCTTTGGACAATGACCCGGCTCCAGACCTACACCATCAGGTCCAAGAGCTAGTTAAGAGCATTGCTGCGCTAACCCGAACTGTGCAGTCTTTACAGGTTTCCACCCCAGGGAAGATCCAGCTGGCATCCGGACCGGAGGACATCCCGTGGCGTCGACCAAGGAGGACCCCACCGGCCAGAGGAAGACCCAGTGACCGATACAGCGAGGACGGACGACCCATCTGCCGCCGCTGCAATCAACCCGGACATATGGAAAGGTACTGTTCTTTAAACGGGCACAACCTGGGGTAGAGGGCCAACCCCCAGGAAAAAGATCACCAGGCCCATCGAACTGGCGCGACAGATATGTGGGAGGACGTCCAGTCTTGCCTGTGGTACTGGATGGCATTCCCATGAGTGCCCTACTGGATACCGGGTCACAGGTCACCACCATCCCGTACGTGCTCTTCAAGCAGTACTGGAATGACTCGGATATTACCCGCTACCCTGACGACGACTTGAGTATCATCGCCAGCAATGGCCAGCCCGTGCCACAGATCGGATTTAAAGAGGTGACCCTCAAAATCGGTAGAGTCGAACTGGCCGCACAGGGACTGATCATTGTAGATATTGATAAACATGAGAGTCACCCAAAAATAACTCTAGGAACTAACGTAATTGAAAATTGTCTTGCAGAGGTGATTTTCCTTTTACAGCAGGTTGCCAAGAACGCCAGCTCCGGCGAGCAGCGGGTGCTCCAGAAAGAGATCCGGGCACTGATGCAACGGCAACAAGTGGAACTCTCCGGCGGTGAGATTGGTAGCGTAAGAATGTGTGACCCTTTTCCTATTGCCATGCCCCCAAAAAGTGAAATGATGATTTGGTGCCGGGCAGCTATTGGTCTGAGAGGTAGAGATTACCAGGCAATGGTAGAACCAGTTTACTCAGACAGTAGGCCCACCATTTTGACAGCACGGGGGGTGGTCAATGTACGCCATGGGAGGGTGCCCGTTCGCATAATAAATATCGGGGAGAGGGAAGTGTACCTGCCCCGGTATGCCACGCTAGCCAAATTATATACCACTAATCAAAATTCTATACAATCTGTGGAACCCTTGCCTCCATCTCACCCGGAGGAAGGTAACGGCTCTAAGAAAGACATGGAGGACTGGTGTCAGCAACTACATCTGGGTACTGACTCTACTCCCTCACATCAGAAACAAGGAGTCTATCGGGTGGTTCAAGAGTATGAGAGAGTGTTTAGTAAACACCCGTTAGACTTCGGGCGAGTCAAGGGGGTAGAACACCGCATCCCCACGGGAGATCATCCTCCCATAAAAGAGAGGTATCGACCCGTACCCCCTGCACATTACCAACACGCCAAGGGGATGCTTAGAGACATGAAGGAGGCTGGGGTAATCCGGGATAGCTGTAGCCCCTGGGCAGCCCCACTAGTTTTAGTCAAAAAGAAAGACAACACCATGAGGATGTGTGTAGATTACCGGAAAATCAACCGTATCACACACAAGGATGCGTACCCCTTACCAAGGATAGAGGAGTCATTGGCTGCTTTAAGATCTGCTAACTTCTTCTCTACCTTGGATCTCACTAGCGGGTACTGGCAGGTTCCTGTAGCAGAGGCGGACCGGGAGAAGACCGCATTCACCACCCCGATGGGACTTAGCGAGTTCACCTGCATGCCGTTCGGACTCTGCAACGCCCCAGGAACCTTCCAACGATTAATGGAGTGCTGTCTGGGCCACAGAAACTTCGAGACGGTCCTGTTGTACCTGGACGATGTCATACTCCAAAACTTATGAGGACCACCTGAAACACCTGGCGGAGGTGTTCGAAGCTCTGGCGAGTTACGGCCTAAAGGTGAAACCCTCCAAGTGTTACCTCCTGAAACCAAAGGTGCAATACCTGGGACACGTGGTGAGCGCTGACGGAGTGGCTCCCGACCCCGATAAGATCACCGCAATTAAGGGATGGCCAAGCCCCTCCAGCGTAAAAGAAGTGCGGCAGTTCCTAGGGTTGGTAGGCTACTACCGAAGGTTTATTCCCGGTTTCACCAAAAAGGCAGCACCTATGCAGGACCTCCTGATAGGCCAGTCCCGGAAGGCCAAGAACCAGAAGCCGCCCTTCAAATGGGAAAAGCTAGAAGAAGAGTCCTTCCGCCAGCTGAAGATGGCCCTCACGGGGGATGAAATCTTGGCGTACCCGGACTATAGCCAGCCCTTCATCCTCTACACCGACGCCAGTAACATCGGGCTAGGAGCCGTACTGTCCCAGATTCAGCAGGGGAGAGAACGAGTAATCTCCTATGCCAGCCGAAAACTGCGACCCACCGAAAGGAACCCCGAAAATTACAGCTCATTTAAGCTAGAGTTCCTGGCCGTGGTATGGGCAGTCACCGAGCGCTTTAGGCATTACCTCGCTTCTTCCCGGTTCACCGTATACACGGATAACAACCCGTTGACACACCTGGACACGGCAAGACTCGGTGCCCTGGAGCAGAGGTGGATGGCCCGTCTGTCCAACTACGAGTTCACAATCAAATACCGGGCAGGACGCTCCAATACTAACGCGGACGCCCTGTCCAGGATGCCCAACCTGCCGGACGAAGGAGAAGATCCGGAGGGACTGGAAGAAGTTGAACTCCCTGCGTTCCACCGTCATGGGACTATCCAGTATTCCCACCGGGTAAGGGGTAAGCAGGCTGCTACGTTGAACCCCTTACCCCACTACAACTGGGCGGAAACGCAAGACAGCGACCCTGCCGTCCGACTGGTGAAGGAGATGCTGACTCGGCCGGAGGCTCGCCTTGAACCAGACGCTCCGGAGGAAGCCAAACAACTATGGGCGGAGAAGAGTCGACTATTCCTTTACAAGGGGAAGTTGTGCCGCAGAATGGTCAACTCCCGGACGCATGAACTACTCTGGCAAGTAGTGGTGCCCCGAAGAGACGCAGCCATGGTGATGGAGGCATACCACGACGGAGCTGGACACTTCGGGTGGAAAAAGCTGGAGTTCCTGCTGCGCGAGCGGTTCCACTGGGTAGGCATGAGGGGAACCATCGAGAAGTGGTGCAGAGACTGTGGCCCGTGCAATCTGAGAAGGAAGGACCGGGCCAGCCAGAAGACTCCCCTGCAGTCCATCGTCACCCGGCAACCGTTGGAACTGGTAGCCTTGGATCATGTAAAACTGACCCCAAGCAGAAGTGGCTACGTCTACGCGTTAACCATCGTGGATCATTACTCCCGGTTCTTGGTTGTCGTCCCCGTCAAGGACTTAACGGCTCAAACAGCAGCTAGGGCCTTCCAGCAGCACTTCTGCCGTCCACACGGGTACCCGGACCAAGTGCTGACGGACCAGGGACCTGCCTTTGAAGCGGAGGTCTTCCAGGAATTCTGCAATCTGTATGGCTGCCGGAAGATAAGGACGACACCCTACCATCCGCAAACTAATGGACTTTGTGAAAAAATGAACCAGGTGGTAATGGATCTTCTAAAAACATTGCCCCTGGAAGAACGCAGTCTGTGGCCTGAGAAGTTGCCCGATCTGGTGGACCTATACAACCACATCCCGGTAGGTTCCACCAACTGTACCCCGGCTTACCTAATGAGGGCGAGACCTGGTAAGTTACCTGTTGACCTGGAAATGGGAGTCCTGACACCTGAGGACACTTCACCAGAAACAGACTGGGACACAGAGAGGCAGCAGCAGTACCGGAGAGTACAGGAGAGCGTGGAGCGAAGTCTCTGTCAGGCTAGGGAAAGACAAGAGAAGACTTACAACCAGTATGCTCCCGCTGTTCCCCTGGTACCCGGAGAGCAGGTCTTGAAGAGGAAAAGACGGCTCCACAAGTTGGATGACCAGTGGGAGAAGGACCCGTACACCGTACTGCCCTCAAGCCACGAGAACCCGAAGGTCTGTACCATCAGTAAAGACGGAGGGGAAACCACAGCCATTGTATCCCGGGACCACCTGAAGAAGTGTCCCGAACAACTGAGGAACCCTGAAGAGGAACAAGAAGACCATCGACCCGTGGGAGAAAGGGAAGATATGGTTAGTACCGTGCTCGGGGACTTCCCTCGGTCTTGGACTCAAGTCAATGGTGCAGTTGTGGTACCCGTACTCACCTTCCTCCAACCATCATCCCAAGAACCTACGGAGCAACGGGTAGAGCTGGAAGAACAGCCGGTCCAGGAGGCAGAAGACTCCACACAAGTAGAACAGGAGAATCAACCCTCTGCTTATAGTGAGCCTGCCGTACCCCTAGTGAGACAAAGAGCCGGTAGACAGCTGCCCAGTTTACCCTTGACAGCTCCTACACCCTGTAGTTCAGGGCCAGACAGTCAGCTCCGTAGGTCCACTAGGGCCACTAGAGGCCAGTTACCCGCACGTTGGAGGATCTAAATGTTTAAGCTATTTTATAATGTTTACCTGTCTATAGTTGCTTGTGTGTAATTTTGTATTTCTAGTTGTTTTTAGGAATCCTTGGTGGATTTACCGGGAATCCTTGTATATAGTTGGAGCGTAACCCAGGATGGACTAAAGACTGTCAAGGACTCGGGGTAGAACAGACCCCTACCTGGTTACGTCTCCCTGTGTTGGTGAAATGGACACCTTGCTTTCTTCAGAGACTGCACCCGGTTGCGGACACGCCGTAACCATCTTTATGTGTTTCCTTATTGTATTATTAATGTTTTGCCTTGTTATGTTTTCTAAATGTGTTTAGTCCCGGAGTACTAAATTTTACTAGGGGGGAATGTGACACCCCAGGGGTCTGGTTGCCACAGTAACGTAATGTTATGTCTGAGAGCAGGTGGGAGGTCCTTTAGTCAGGGATCCTGTGCATGCCACACCTCCTGCCCAGTCTTGGGAGGGGAAGAACTTCCCCTATATAAACCTGGGGCTGAGGCAGGGTGAGAGAGTAGAAGAAGAGAAGAAGTAGAGACAGCATAGGAAGAAACAGCAGTTACAAGGAGTCAGGGGCTGGCAGCTGCAGAGTTCGCCCTGACTAAGAAGACTTTTTACCGGACCCGGAGTCCGAGGCTGTGGGGACTAATTCCTGCCCAGCAGCAGAATCCGTCAGGCAGGGGATTTCAGGTCCTCTGGCCCAGAAGCCCGAAGGCACGGTCACACGCGTGGGACCAGCACCGCCATCGTGGAGCGGAAGCCATTAGAAGGCCCCGAGTCACCGGCCATACGGGTGAGCACCACACGGTACACTCAGGGACGTGGGCTACTTACATCAGCTCCTAGCAAGGTAGCCAGAAGAGTACAGTCAGTTTGGGAGGCCTACAACTACGCCTGGCCAGGGGAGATCCCATCTGCTCAAGGACTGACCAGGCCCCATCCGCTAGCAAGTACTCCGGGAGGGTCTTTTGTTGTTACCAGTAAAGACCCTGAACTACACCGTACCGTCTCTGAGTGGTTCCTGCTACCCCCATCATCCACGTCGGCTGCCCTGAGGCCATACCCCTCCCGTTGGGGGTTATACTATCACGCTGCACAATCCCACCATCGGCCTCAGCGGTCTGCCCTGCAGCAGCAGCCCCCTGGCTGCACTCAACGGGTGGCGTAGTCATCAACCATTTACTACTAATGGACTGCCGTCTAGTTTGACTCCCTGGGCACGGACCGGGTCACCGCCACGAGACTACAACCCTCCACAGATCCGGCTCCGGGTAAGCTCCCGCATGCGCAGCGCAGCGCGACACAGGCCCAGGGGCGCGTCATTACCTTGTTTTTTCTGGACTAGCGATGAGCGCAAGTGATACTTGAGTTTGCCTAGGGTGCTCGGGTATGCACAGGGTATCGTGGGTACTCAAGTGACATGTTCACGTCCACACGCCCGCATGTTTCATGGCTGTTAGACAGCCACAAAACATGTGGGGATTGCTTGTGTATGTCAAGCAATCCCCGCATGTTTTGTGGCTGTCTAACAGTGGATGTGTGGACAGAAACATGTCACTCAAGCACCCGCAATACTCGGCGCATACCCGAGCACCCTAGGCAAACTTGAGTAACGAGCACTTGCGCTCATCACTGTTCTGGACTTCAATATTTCTTCTCTCTGGCCACTAATATGAACTTAGCAATGTGCAAAGATTTATTATGCTAATGAGTGTTTCATCACTACTTCACCACCTATTTTACACTAACTGTACCCGGCCACGTGTTGCTGTGGCTCAGTCTGGTTAAATGGAAAAGAAAGAAAAGTGCACGTTTCTAAAATATTTAATTTCACAATGCTTGTGGGTATACAATATTTTTTGTTGTTTCATTGTCTATGTAGATATAGAGATTGTCTGGTTTGCCGACTCTAGAACACGCAACATATAATTGTCCATGTGAGAAGCAATCCGTGTCTAGATTTAAACCGCACAATTCTAAAGACTGACCCTGAGCTTTGTTGATGGTAATTGCAAACGCCAATCGAATTGGGGAATTGCAATTCAGGCATGGTGGCAGTCTGTACCTTGTGACTCCTGCAGGCCTGTACTCTGCACAGGTCACTAAAGAGGTCGGTACTTGCTGTCAGGTGTCACAATGGAGCCGCTCATGTCAGGGATTGCTAGTTATGCAATTCCCTAGTACAGAGGGAATGTGAAAGGAGGGGGCGCAGAGATGAAGGCAGGCGGCAGCACCGGCCAGATCACAGCTCCGCTCCCGCCGGTGGTGCAGTGGGATTTGCAGTTGCTCACTATCCGCCCATTGCTGTGAGGCTTGGGCCCAGCTCAGCGCACAGAGCGGAGGCCATGGCTTGCGCCTCTCCGTGCAGCCTCCCTCTCTCCTTCACTCCCTCCCCCGCTTGTTGTTGCGCAGGCGGAAATAAGACTCAACTGCCGGAGAGGAAGAAGCCGCAGCAGCAGCGGTGCCAGAGAGCAGAGGCGGCCGCCTCTCAGGCGGTGGTGGTGATGAGCAGCAGCGTCTTTCGGCCTCCCTTTCCCCCCAATCCTCACAGGGGACACGAAAGGAGCAGAGCACAGTCAGCAGCTGAGGCGAATGAAGGAAAGGGAGAGGGGTTTATGAATGAGATGTCACTAAGAGGGGGAGAATGCCAGGCGGTCGGGGAGAGTCAGCATGGGACTGAGCTCGTAACACCTCCCTCTCACTGTTGCTTTTATATCCAACAACTGGTATATAAAAACATAGTAGGTATATAAAAACATGCGTGTATTCGAATGCAACGTTGTGTCAAAATTTCAAAGCAAACAGTGAAGGACTTTCGGAGATTTAAGATTTTGAACAAACGAACATTTATATTTTTATTTATATAGATTTGTGATTTGATTCCTGGCAATTGATGTTTTCTGCTGCTACAGGCAGCATTTCTATGAGATCCCGTATCAATGAAAATCATCAGTGTCAGTTTGGAAATAATAAGTACGAATAATCCTAAAACTATGGAATACTGACATTTTAAGAAAATATTCAGTGCCAAAATTATTTTTAATTTTGATTTAACATTTTTCTTACTCACTGTCCATTATTTAGCATTTTTAAATCTTGTAGCCTTCTCCTAAAGAACATATGGCATATCTGTCCTTATTTCCCTATTATGCACCAATTCTGACCTTGCCTCAAACTCTGAATCTTGTTGACTGATATTTCTTTTAATAAACCATCTCCACATCAATCCATACTGAATGCAGGTAACTAATTTCTTCTAGAATAATATGCAAAATTTATCATGAGCCTACCAAGTTTTCCACAATGCTTTCCATTCCACACTTATTTCTCCAAAAGAAAAGTTCAAATTAATTAAATGCGGGAATACATGTATCCCGAAATGGCTCTGATCTACTATTTTTTAAAATTTCTTCATGATCACTAGTGTCACAAAGTTTTATTACAGTTACCTCCTCAGCATGGAAAATGCAAAAGTCCCCTCTTTGCTGTAAATGTGGTTATATCTGAATCTCCAGAAAGAAGATTGTCTTCTTTAAGTCAGCAGGGCATTACTGTCTGTGAACATGTTAAGTATTTGGAGCAGAAATTTCTGTACCAAATACTCAATGTGTGCACATACCGTACACCTACATGCATTTTTGGTGCAGACTTTTCCCCACACAAAATCTGCATAAAAAAAAGCTGAAATAATTGATAGACTGCAGATTTACTGTAAATCTGCTACAGATCTGCAAGAAGAAAAAAAAATAAGCAACATGTGCATGAGACTTCAGAAATCTCATTCACTTTATCGGAGTCAGGAAACCCTTCAGGTTTTGTGACAAATCTGTGCAGAAAGAAAAAGCGACATATCTGCAACGTGTGCACAGGCCCGTCAGTGGAAAAGCTCATTATAAGGAAATATTCTGACTTCTCTAATTCTGATGTATTATATTTGAGATCTAAATTTAGAATAAAGCGCTAGTGGTGTCCCACAATTTAGATCTTTTCAACACTATGCCACCTATTCAACCTATATCACCTATTCCTATAATATCCACACATTATTTTGGTCAGTATTTTGCTCTAGTAAATTAACAGTGAATCAGAAACAGAAATACTATAATAGACAGATTGGCATGCATTCACTATAGGCTCCACTACTGGAGCATGGCTTCCGAAACATGCGAAAACGACCTATATTTTCTGCATGAAAGCGATTTATTGCTTCACTGTTTGAAATAAACCTTCTTATTATTGTAATACGAGTGTCTGTGGGCATTATGTTGATGCAGTGTACGTACCGCAAAGATTGTTCCCTGATTCTCTGAGCTCTCAGTCACCCTTACCTGACAGGTGATAGTAATCCGGATCAGACAGAGGATGGAGAATTACACGCAGTAGAATTATAGACACCACACTCCAGTGCAAGTAACAAGCTTAATTCCATGTCCTCATTGCACATTAGCTAAAGCCTCAAACACTGATGTCACATAGTAACATTATATCGCCACAATTTATAGACTTCCAGCTGGGAGTAGACAGTAATTAACAGGTGAATAGTTTGAAAAGAATAATATGATTCTATTAGGGGAAAAAATAAATAAATAGCAATATATGGAACATGTAAGGCTATGTGCCCACGATGCAGAAGTGCTCAGGATTTTTTTCCTGAGCGTTTCTGCATCTCCCTGGCAGAAAAAAACGCATGCGGATTGTACATGCGTTTTCCTGCCAGGGACATGCGGATGTGAAGAGTTCTTCACATGCATTTCCGCATGCGGGTTGACAAGCGCTTTCCAAGCGATTTTAGCATCACTTGGAAAGTGCTTGACAACTTGTTCACACTATATAAATCCATGCAGCCGGCATGGATTTATATAGTGTGACCGAAAGAATGGTAAAAAAATAAATCTATACTTACCTTCTGATGGCCCCCGGAGTCTTTATTCGCTCCGTCCTGGCTTGCTGGCAGCTCGCGGTACACTGAAGGACCTGCCGTCACATGACTAAATGACGCCAGCGCAGGTCCTTCAGTCCACCGCGATCTGCCGGCAAGCGAAGACAAGCGCACCGCGGGCCATCAGAAGGTAAATATAATATTTATTTTTTATTTTATTCTTTTTTTACAGGTTCTATATGGTACCCGGGTCCGGAGGAGAGTCTCCTGTCCTCCAGACCCGGGTACCATCCGCACATTGAAACGCATGGAATCCGCATGTACAGATCCAGTGATGCGGAATCCAAGCATTCCAATGCAAGTCAATGGCGGCGAAAACGCCGCGCTTCCGCAAAATAATTGGTAGTGCTGCGTTTTTTTCCGCAATGATAACCCGCAGTGGAAATTTCCGCAGCATGTGCACAGCACATGTGGATTATCATTGGGGAACATGGCAGGCCTTCTACCATGCGTTTTTTAAGCGTTTCTGGCGCTACGGAAACGCTTAAAAAGCGCATCGTGGGCACATAACCTTAGAAAAATTAATCTCAAATACTCTTCTACTAATTTTGCATTGTTGTATGACTTTCACTAGATTTATTAATGGAAATATGAATGTTTTATTTAGATTCGGCCTAATAAAAGGTATAATGACATATTCCCAATAAATATGTTCTGGCATGCTCCTTAAATCCTTCACTCCCGAGCCTGTTTTCAACTTCATGACCGGGCCAAATTTTACAATTTTCTAGTAACATATTGTACTCCATGATAGTAGTAAAATTTCTTCAATATGACTTGCGTTTATTTGTGATAACAATGGAAATTTGGCGACCATTTGGCAAATTTTGCAATTTTCAAACTTTCAATTTTTATGCCCTTAAATCAGAGAGATATGTCACACAAAATAGTTAATAAATAACATTTCCCACATGTCTACTTTACATCAGCACAATTTTAGAAACATTAATTTTTTTCTGTTAAGAAGTTAGAAGGGTTAAAAGTCGACTAGCAATGTCTCATTTTTCCAGCAAAAATTACAAAACCATTTTTTTTAGGGACCACATCACATTTGAAGTCACTTTGAGGTGCCTATATGACAGAAAATACCCTAAAGTGACACCATTCTAAAAACTGCACCCCTCAAGCTGCTCAAAACCACATTCAAGAAGTTTATTAACCCTTTAGGTGCTTCACAGGAATTAATGGAATGTGAAAGGAAAAAATTAACATTTTTTCACGAAAGTTTCACTTTAGACCCAAATTTTTAAATTTTCACATGGGTAATAGGAGAAAATAGACCCCAAAATTTGTTCTGCAATTTCTCCTGAGCACGCAGATACCCCATATGTTTGGAAAAACTACTGTTTCGGCGCATGGCAGGGCTCGGAATGGAAGGAGCGCCATTTGATTTTTTTAATGCAAAATTTGCTGGAATAGTTAGCGGATGACATGTCACGTATGGAGAGCCCCTGATGTGTCTAAACAGTGTAAAACCCCCATTTTGGATACTAGACCCCTCAGGGAACTTATCTAGATGTGTGGTGAGCATCTTGAACCCCTGTGTGCTTCACAGAAATTTATAACGTAGAGCCATGAAAATAAAAAAAATCATATTTTTCCAACAAAAATGTTTTTTTTTTATCCTCAAATTTTGCATTTTCACAAGGGTAACAGGAGCAATTGCAGAAAAAAAATTGTGCAATTTCTTCTGAGTACGCCGATACCCAATACGTGAAGAAAAACTACTGTTTGGACGCACAGCAGGGCTTGGAAGGGATCTGTAAAAATTAAAAATATTTTTTTTTTCCCCACAAAAATGTTATTTTAGCCCCCAATTTTTTCATTTTCACAAGGATAGCAGGAGGAAATGGACGGCGTACCCCATGTGTGGTCAAAAACCACTTTTGAGGCACAGTGCAAAGCTCTGGAGGGAAGTACCATATTGGAGTTCAGATTTTGCTGGACTGGTTTGAGGGTGCTATGTCAGATTGGTAGAGCCCCTGAAGTGCCAGAACAGCAGACCCCCCACAAGAGACCCCATTTTGCACAAAAAATGCAAACTGCTGTTGTAGTGACCAGTATGTTGTGCCCAGCTCATGCTTCTGGAGATGCACACCTGTAAATTAGGTGGGCTCTCATCGCTACAGAAATGTCAAACATGTGGATGCTAAATGTGGTTTAGGCACACTGTGGGGTTCAGAAGGGAGGTGGACATTTGGATTTTGGAGAGCAGAATTTGTTGAATTTCTTTTGTTTAAATGTTTTTTATCAAGGGAAATTTTACATAATGGGGAATGAAAACAAAAAGGGGATAAAATACATAAGAATAATGAAGAAAACCAAACAATGGAAGAATATTAGCTAGGAAATGAGAAAAACAAGCTATACCCTAACCTATCTAAACTAATGGAGAAGGTAACGAAAGGGAGAGGAAAAGAGGAAGGAAAAAAGAGGAATGAAGGGGAGAGAAAAAGGGGCAGGGAAGGGAAGGAAAATAGAAAAAGTAAAGAGTAGAAATAATGGGGGAGAGGTTAAAAGGGGAAAGAATAAACTGGGAAGGGAGAAGGAATAAAAGGAGGGGGAGAACAAAATAATTATCTGAGAAGTGCTTAACACGAATAATACAATGTACATTATAGTATACCTAAAACACATTTCATGTTTTAGAGGGAAAAAAAGCAAAAAAAGCTGTCTAACAGTTAGGATTTATCATAAGAAAGGTAATCTACATTCGAAGGAAAGAGTAGGTTCTATAGAGACCATCTGGCTTCATATTTTGGAAAAGTATTGTTTTTTAGGGCAGAAGTTAATTCAAAAGTGTTATGTGTTGAGACTCTATCAATGATATTGTTAATGGTAGGGATAACAGGAGATTTCCATTTGGTTCTTGTTGAATTTCTTTGGAGGGTCGATGAGCCATAACGCTTTTCCAGAGCCTTTGTGCTACCAGTAACCCTATATTTCCATTGACAGATGATGGACCTGAGTGGGGGCTTGCTTTTCTTGTGGATTGTTTTGAAGCTTTTGTTAGGAACGCTTTACATAACATTTTGGATCACATTTATATAGTGCTCTATGCTGAGCACTTATTTCAGGGTTTCCATCTAAATCTCTGAGTGACGTGATTCAGATGAAACCCCCAAGGGATCCATTCACTGTAATGAGGCAATTAAAGAAGAAAAAAGGAAAACTTCGAAACAGAGTCCAAATAATGTCATGAAACAGTTAATCTTTATTTATTAATTTAAATCAGGTGTGGACATGAATCATAAACACAAGGAATTAAAATAAATGAGGTGAGGGGGCGCCAGACAGGAGTATATAATAAAGTTAGGAGAATAACACTGGGTCATAATTCGTATGGCATGATAAACAAAATCAGATTAAATAACATACATTAAATACATGTGCTATAGTTCATATAATAATTTAATTGATTCAATAATGTGCAAGTGCCTATATGAAGTTTACAAAAAAGTATCTGCTATTAGCAATCCAATTGTATTACCATTAAATATGCCTTTAAAAGACCTACAGCTCTAGTCACCAGATTCCAAGGTATATGGATAGCATGCTATTGCACAAGGGTTGTGTCTAAGTAATACCTATATGTTGCATATGATGATCTCAAATCATCAATTAAATAGAAAGGTGACGTATACTTACAATATAATAGGTGTAGACCCACTCCTTGATGGCACACAACCCTACGAAGGCAGCCAAGCTGAAACGCGCATCAGGGGGCACACACTGACAATTGATGATTTGAGATCCCTGTGAGGAGGTCAGAAAGGTCCCAGAGTGCATAGAGAACAACTTAAGGTCTGGTGTGAGCAGTACCACATTTCATGGGTGTCCCTACTAGTGAGAGGAGACCGGGATAAAGAGATATTGTAATCCAGAGCAGAAACGAGGAAGAGTGACTGAGAGACAGAGTGATTTACCGGAGACTGGTCCTGGAAGAGGTTACCTAGCAGTACAGCCCAGAGTTTATAACTCCTAAAGGTAACGGGCCTAGAAAGGACGCAATACGCAAGATGAAGAGAGTGCCCCAGGCAGGAGTTCCAGAGCTTCAGTAAAATAGAAGATAAGTACCAGCAATACTAGCACCATAGTTTCCCAGAGGGGAAAGAAGACTCGGAACCTCAGGTTGAGTAAAGGACTCTTGCTAGTTGAACTTTAGTGTTAAGATGGTTTGTGGTGAAGTTGTGAGGAATAATGAAGACGGAGAACAAGTAGAGAGAGAGAAGAGATAGGGATTGAATTTGAGTGAAGAAAATGTTACGTATTATCAAGGAAACATTTGAGAAGATATGTACCCGCTATCTACTGTATATAACCCTCCTCAACTTAATGTTCAGTAAAAGGTTTATTTTGAACTGATGGCCTCCCTCATTGAACTGTCAAACATCTGGTCCTCGCCAATCAGCAACATCGGTTACATGCGGCCTGCAAGGGTCGGGCCGAAAGAGATGAGTACCTCACCCACAGCTACCGCCTCACGCCATTTCACACTAACCTGGCCACATCATGATAGTGGCTGAAGATCTGAATATAACATATGTATATACAGTGCTAATCATAAATGAGTACACCCTCTTGAAAAGTAAGATTTGAATCAATATCTCACTGAAAACAAAAACCATTTCCCAAGTTTTGACAAGACTGAGTTTCATAGAACATTTTTTAACTCATAACATGAAAGTAAGGTTAATAACATAAATTTCATTACAAATCTTCAATTTTACTCAAATTAGTTGATGCAAAAAATAATACATCCAACATCAAAAACTACTTTTTAAGGAGATCACTAAGTCTTCTAGGCATGGAATGGAAAGGCATGGAAATTTGGTGACATTGCAACATCTATATTTTTCCATTCTTCAAAAACAACCTATTTTAGAGCCTGGATGCTGAATGGAGAGTGATGGTCCACTTGTCTCTTCGGAGTTCCCCATAGGTATCCGAATTTTGTTCAGATCAGGAGATATACACTGCCAGTTTGGCCACTGAATCACTTTTACTCTGTTCTTCATAAATGCAACAGATGTGAATTTCAGATCATGATCCTGTTGGGAAAGCGCAGGTCTACCAAGGGCACAGAGTGATGGCAGCATCTTCTCTTTCAACATAGAGCAGTACATCTGTGAATTCATGATACCATCAATGAAATGTAGCTCCCCGACACCAGCAGCAGTCATGCAGCTCCACATAAGGACACTGCCTCCACCATCATGTTTCACTGTATTCAATGCATTTTTGTAAATTCATTTTTCTAAATATTTATTTCACCAATGCACTCTTGCTTCAATTTATCCCTGGTGAAAATCTATCTCATATTTTAGGATTACCACCATATATTGAGACCTGTGTAGATAATAATGTAGCAGAGAAGGAAAACTTTTACGCCAATATAAAAGATGGATTTTATACGTTATTTGTGTATACGGATGTAATACAAATCACCTTGTAGGTGATGGCTATATTCAGTTTTTAAGAACAGTTGAGATTGGTGTAGAAAATAATTAAATTGTCACTCAGCAGTATATGTGTCCTGATTATATACTGCTGTGCAAACAACACTTTGAGTACTCACCTGATGAATGTAAATATAGCATAGGTGGATAAGAATAGCAATAACTGGCCATAAGAGGTAGACAAAAAATATAAAGAGATGTATAACCTAATGTTATATCTGGTATATAACATTGTATAAGAAATGTAAGAAAATGTATACATACCATAAAGTTATATAAGTCTACATATAAAAAACTAATTTGAAAACCCCTAATTAAGCAGTAGTATGCCTTATATCAAATAACTAGATAAGAATTATAGTGCAGTACAAAAAGAAATGACGCTGTGTCATACACAATAAGCCAAGAATATGGTATAAAGACCATATTTAAAGTGTTTAGGATGTCATAGTAAATGGCACACTGCATATAGGTGTATAGAGTACAAAAAATGAAGGCAACTACCAAGCATTAGTATTACCTATATACATAGTAGCTAGCAAATAGGATTGCAAATTGGAGTCATATAGAAAGCGAAATGACGTTGTGTCAAATATAGTAAGCCAAAAATGTAACATACAGACAATACCTAGAATGTCATAGTAAATAGCTCACTGTATGGTATGTGCCCATGAAAGTGCATAAAGTACAAAAAAATAATAAAGGCAACTACCAAACATCAGTATTACCTATGCACATAGTAACCAGCAAACTAAATTGCTAGTGTGCATAGAGACATATATAAAGCATAAATGAAAATAACTATGGAGCATAGGCGTTACCTGTAGACATAATGAGGTCAGTATAGTAGACACTGGGGTAAGAAATCTAATGGGGGTTGCACAAGAACCTCGACGCGTATTTCGCCACTCAGGGTTTCATCAGGAGGCGAAAGTATTGAAAAATCTTTGTGGAAGTGCAACCTATTGCTGCTCCGGCAGACAATGCACATATGTAATTCTTCATATTGGTATACTGCATTTACTATTATGATTTGAATAAGACCCTGCTGTACGTCAATTGTCATAATGTTTAACAAGATGACTCGGCTATTGCTGATGATGCTCATTTGGGTCTCATAGATTACCCTATATCTAGTCTTTTTAATCAGGTTGATATTACTCTGAGAGAGTGGCTTATTTCACAATCATATAACCATGTAAAAGGATTAGAAATTATGAGAACCTGTTCTTGGGTGTGGGTGTATATTTTTTTCCTAATATTGATTGTATCGCCTGTATATTTATATCCCCCATCTCCTTTGATTAATTACAATGCTTGCAAGGACCCCATTCAATTAAGTTCATATTTGATTCAAATGAATACAATCATGGCTTAGCTAGCTCCTCCGATTTTTCATATTTTATCATGTCTTTTTGTATTCATTTTTTATTGTAGCCTTTTAATTAATACAATAAATTTTTGTAATATATATATTGATTTTGCCTTTTCTTGGAATATATTATTTGGTCTATAATTATTTGGTATTATGGTATCCATGGCAATTATAATTAGTATATTTCTTCTAATATAGGTTATATACTAAATTGTAATTCTATACTGATCTATTATAAAGGAACTAGAGAGTCAGAGTGGAATGATCTTAGCCAATTTATCCATTCAGTATATAAGACTTACAGGTACCGATGTAGGGAGGGGTGGTCTGTGCTGTTGTTGCTCATACAGTAATTGCTTGCGTCTCACTTTAATGCAATGTATAAACGCATTAACACAGGATTATGTGATTAATGTGTTGGCTCTGAACATGCTGTTTTTCTGATCCCTCTACTGAAAGGGATAAAGGCTTGCAGTACATATTGACTCTCTGAGTTTTTTTTTATATATATTATTTGCCCACTGTTTTGGCTTATTGTCATTTAGAATACATGTAAGGGGTTTTCCAGCAGTATGTAAGAGTTTTATTTGTTCATTTCTAACAAATAAAATGTAAGCTTATTAATACATTTACCAAAGGTCAATGCCGTAGAAAGTCCATAACCATATGTAAACAACATAGATGACTTTATTTGTCATCCATGCGATTTCGCATGAAATAATCATTGTCTATAAGCAGATTCCACATGGTCAGAAACATGCATAAAGCTAAAGCCTATAAGCGATGGGGTCATGTGATCATATCAACTATCCATATAGTCAGCCTGTATCCGATACCCCACAGAGGGGTCCTTGATATGTTTATGAATGAAATATTTACACGTAAGAAAAATTTGCTGCGATTGCTGTTCACAAAGTGATCACTGTGACATACACTACCGTTCAAAACTTTGGGGTCATTTAGAAATTTCATTATTTTTGAAAGAAAAGCACATTTTTTTTCAATGAAGCTAACATTAAATGAATCAGAAATACACTCTATACATTGTTAATGTGGTAAATGACTATTCTAGCTGCAAACATCTTGCTTTTATTGCAATATCTACATACAGTTAGGTCCATATATATTTGGACAGAGACAACATTTTTCTAATTTTGGTTCTAGACATTACCACAATGAATTTTAAACAAAACAATTCATATGCAGTTGAAGTTCAGACTTTCAGCTTTCATTTGAGGGTATCCACATTAAAATTGGATGAAGGGTTTAGGAGTTTCAGCTCCTTAACATGTGCCACCCTGTTTTTAAAGGGACTAAAAGTAATTGGACAGATTAAATAATTGTAAATAAAATGTTCATTTCTAGTACTTGGTTGAATACCCTTTGTTGGCAATGACTGCCTGAAGTCTTGAACTCATGGACATCACCAGACGCTGTGTTACCTCCTTTTTGATGCTCTGCCAGGCCTTCACTGCGCTGGTTTTCAGTTGCTGTTTGTTTGTGGGCCTTTCTGTCTGAAGTTTAGTCTTTAACAAGTGAAATGCATGCTCAATTGGGTTGAGATCAGGTGACTGACTTGGCCATTCAAGAATATTCCACTGCTTTGCTTTAATAAACTCCTGGGTTGCTTTGGCTTTATGTTTTAGGTCATTGTCCATCTGTAGTATGAAACGACGACCAATCAGTTTGGCTGCATTTGGCTGGATCTGAGCACACAGTATGGCTCTTTATACATCAGAATTCATTCGGCTGCTTCTGTCCTGTGTCACATCATCAATAAACACTAGTGACCCAGTGCCACTGGCAGCCATGCATGCCCAAGCCATCACACTGCCTCTGCTGTGTTTTTCAGATGATGTGGTATGCTTTGGATCATGAGCTGTACCACGCCTTCGCCATACTTTTCTCTTTCCATCATTCTGGTAGAGGTTGATCTTGGTTTCATCTGTCCAAAGAATGTTCTTCTAGAACTGTGCTGGCTTTTTTAGATTTTTTTTTAGCAAAGTCCAGTCTAGCCTTTTTATTCTTGATGCTTATGAGTGGCTTGCACCGTGCAGTGAACCCTCTGTATTTACTTTCATGCAGTCTTCTCTTTATGGTAGATTTGGATATTGATATGCCTACCTCCTGGAGAGTGTTGTTCACTTGGTTGGCTGTAGTGAAGGGGTTTCTCTTCATCATGGAGATTATTCTGCGATCATCCACCACAGTTGTCTTCCGTGGGCGCCCAGGTCTTTTTGCATTGATGAGTTCACCAGTGCTTTTCTTTCTTTCTCAGGATGTACCAAACTGTAGATTTTGCCACTCCTAGTATTGTAGCAATTTCTCGGATGGGTTTTTTCTGTTTTTGCAGCTTAAGGATGGCTTGTTTCACCTGCATGGAGAGCTCCTTTGACAGCATGTTTACTTCAAGCAAAACCTTCCAAATGCAAGCACCACACCTCAAATCAACTCCAGGCCTTTTATCTGCTTAATTGAGAATGACTTAACGAAGGGATTGCCCACACCTGTCCATGAAATAGCCTTGGGGTCAATTGTCCAATTACTTTTGGTCCCTTTAAAAACAGGGTGGCACATGTTAAGGAGCTGAAACTCCTAAACCCTTCATAAAATTTTAATGTGGATACCCTCAAATGAAAGCTGAAAGTCTGAACTTCAACTGCATCTGAATTGTTCTGTTTAAAATTCATTGTGGTAATGTCTAGAACCAAAATTAGAAAAATTTTGTCTCTGTCCAAATATATATGGACCTAACTGTAGGTGTATAGAAGCCCATTTCCAACAACCACCACTCCAGTGTTTTAATGGTACATTGTGTTTTCTAACTGTGTAAGAAGGCTAATGGATGTTTAGAAAACCCTTGCACAAGTATGTTAGCCCAGCTGAAAATGGTTTGGCTGATTTGAGAAGCTATAAAATTGACCTTCCTTTGAGCTAGTTGAGAATCTGGAGCATTACATTTGTTTGTTCTATGAAACTCTCAAAATGGCCAGAAAAAGAGAACTTTCATGTGAAACTCGACAGTCTATTCTTGTTCTTAGAAATGAAGGCTATTCCATGCGAGAAATTGCCAAGAAACTGAAGATTTCCTACAACGTGTGTACTACTCCCTTCAGAGGAGAGCACAAACAGGCTCTAACCAGAGTAGAAAGAGAAGTGGAAGGCCCCACTGCACAACTGAGCAACAAGACAAGTACATTAGAGTCTCTAGTTTGAGAAATCGACGCCTCACAGCTCAACTAGCAGCTTCATTAAATAGTACACGCAAAACGCCATTGTCAACGTCTACAGTGAAGAGGCAACTCTGGGATGCTGGCCTTCAGGGCAAAGTGGCAAAGAAAAAGCCATATCTGAGACTGGCTAATAAAAGGAAAAGATTAATATGGGCAAAAGAACACAGACATTGGACAGAGGAAGATTGGAAAAAAGTTTTATAGACAGACGAATCAAAGTTTGAGGTGTTTGGATCACACAGAAAAACATTTGTGAGACGCAGAACAACTGAAAAGATGCTGGAAGAGTGCCTGACGCAATCTGTCAAGCATGGTGGAGGTAATGTGATGGTCTGGGGCTACTTTGGTGCTGGTAAAGTGGGAGATTTGTACAAGGTAAATAGGATTTTGAATAAGGAAGGCTATCACTCCATTTTGCCACGCCATGCCCTACCCTGTGGACAGCGCTTGATTGGGGCCAATTTCATCCTACAACAGGACAATGACCCAAAGCACACCCCCAATTTTGCATGAACTATTTAGGGAAGAAGCAGGCAGCTGGTATTCTATCTGTAATGGAGTGGCCAGCACAGTCATCAGATCTCAACCCCATTGAGGTGTTGTGGGAGCAGCTTGACCGTATGGTACGCAAAAAGTGCCCATCAAGCCAATCCAACTTGTGGAAGGGGCTTCAGGAAGCATGGGGTGAAATGTCTCAAGATTACCTCAGCAAATTAACAGCTAGAATGCCAAAGGTCTGCAATGCTGTAATTGCTGCAAAGTTTGAAGGAGAAAATTATTCTTTCAAATAAAAATCATTATTTCTAACCTTGTCAATGTCTGAAATATATTTTCGATTCATTTTGCAACTCATTTGATAAATAAAAATATGAGTTTTCATGGAAAACACAAAATTGTCTGGGTGACCCCAAACTTTTGAACGGTAGTGTATATTACGTATAGAGCAACATAGCAGTAACAAAGTGTGATCGACATGTAGCTCCAACCTTATAGTAAAACATTTACTATACAATGGCTATCTAAATTTCTAGGATCCCCCACATGTTTTCAGATACTGTACTTTAGTGAGCCACCTTTATAAGTGCCATACAAGGAGTAGGGGTGTACAACCAAATTCACCATGCCTTCCAAGTACACCTCCTGACTGCCCGTTCCCGTCACAGGAGGATCCTGACAGTTCACGCTGTGCGACATGTGAGGATTCACAAGTCTGCAGTCACTCAGAGTGACTGTAGACTTTCGTGCTAAACCTAAACAACCCTTTTAAAGGTTATTATATTTATTTATTTGTCTCTATGTCAGAAGACTTGTGCTAAGGAAAAATAATAAAATAAGAGTTACACACATTCCCCTGCTCCAGCAATGCCTCTCTGCTGTCTTTGTTTACAAGCTGCAGCACTGATGTCTTACTGCTGCTGCCAATCACTGGGCTCAACTGCTTTTGCCATTTATGGCTTGACAGCTGAGTCCAATGATTGGCTGCAGCTGTCATGTGGACTGTAGTTGTTAAATCACCGCTGTAGCCAAAGACAAGGGGTAGGCAGCAAAGAAGTATCGCTGAAGCAGGGGAGTGTGCATAATGCAATCCTATGGGCATAAAAAAATGGTAAAATTGAAAACCCCTTTAAGTCACATATGTCTGTAAGGGAGTGACAGAAGTTGTCATGCGCCTCTCCCCCTAAAAGACTTCATCTTTAGGAATTGTAATGTAATGTAAATAATGCACATATGTACCTTGTTTATAATAATTGATTAATATGCTGTGTGTAGTTTTTACAATTATTCTGCATGTTTTAATAGTGGTTCTATTGTGTATGACTCATGTACATACAGTACTTATGTGTGCGTTGATATTATGACAAGATTAGGGAAAGATTTCAGGGTAAGGAATTAGTACATAGATGTAAAGATAAGGTAAGGAAGAAGTTATAGTTAGGATTGGGAGGTACAGTGGAGGGCACTGTAGGTCAGGAAATAGTTAAAGTAAGGGAAAAGTTAATAGTTATGGGAACATCCCCAGATAGGGAGGGGGGACAAAGTTATAAAAAGAGTAGCATTTCCTGATTGGGTGAGAGTGGAGTAGAATAGTTGCAATGTTATCATAGTGCTGGAGAGAGATCTAAGGGAAAGCAGAATAGGCCACGAGGGCCACAGAGTACGAAACAGAATGCAGATGGCCGCTACTACTTTTATCGCTAACTTCAGGAAAATCCGGGGCCTAAAGCCCAAATCAGGTATGGATCTGAGTGCCCTTTTCATCTCCCAGCAAGGGGAGCTGGATGCAGAACCAGAAAAGGAATGTAGGCCAGGAAGCATGAGGACTTTAGAGCCAGAAAGAGCATCTCGGGGCCCAGAGGAGCCAGGAAAGGAAGGGAGAGCTCAGGCTGCAACAACGGACACGTGCTGTACTGAATCTGAAAAGGATTCTTTGTTATTGAGTAAAGTTGGATTGTTAAAAGTGAATACCGAGTCTGTCCTTTAATGTATGGTGGTGTCCAGATCTGGGACCGTGGGACTAGCAGAGTCTGCTGTTGCAAATGTGAATATTATCTAATACACCCATACCACACGACAGACAGGACATTATCTTTTCTTTGTGGGAAACCAGGGTGTGGGAGAACAGCAGCCCCTCACCACAACTACCAACCTGTGCCCCACACATGCTATTCAACAAAATGATGTTGAACATACATCAAAAAATCACATAAGTATACTTCAGACAAACAGAGCACATGTTAGACACGTTACATAAGTGCACGCATCACATAAGTACACCACACACTTCACACAAGTCACACAGATCACATGTTAGACACGTTGCATAAGGACACCGCACACATGGCACAGATAATACATATCAGACTTTCAGAAATACAGTATAACTAATAATGTCAGTAGGACAGCTTAGCTTTACCATCAAGTGCCAGCAAATAGTAGAATAATTGTACTTTTTTCACTCTTTTTTTTGTGAGCACTGCATGATCTTATCTGGTGAAATTGTGGGGTGCTGGCCATTATAGTATGTTCTATGTACAGTATTTAGGTAATGTAAAGCAATGGGACTATATGACACAGGCAATTTCTTTTGATATACAGTACTGTGCAAAATTTTTTGGCACCTGAAGGTAAATATATATATAAAATGTTGTAAAAGAATTTAAAAAAAAAATAGAAGTCTTAATGGAAGTAAGACCAAGCGATCGGACTACGCATGAAAACATTGGGGCTAGGGCACAGAAAATGGCAGTAAGTGCTCTTGACTGATTAAGACAACATTTTAAATATTTTGCTGTCTCAAAAGGCAATTTGTTTGCCAAAGGTCTGAAGAGCGGTACAATAAAGAGTGTGTGCAGACAATAGTGAAGCATGGTGGAGGTTACTAGCAAGTTTGGGTCTGCATATCAGGAAATGTAGTTGGAAATTTGGTCAGGACTAATTGTGCCAATGCTGACAATTACAAGCAAAAACATATAAATCATACATTACAATCAGAGAGGCATCTAACTGACTCCAAATTTATTCTTCAGCCAATGTGATTAAAATTATCTTCAGCATAAAGAAGAACAAAAAGTTTGTGAAGTGATGTTATAACTCCCACAGATCCTTTTTGAAGGATCTTCAAAAGCCTACATCCACAAAAGTTCTGTGATTAGTTATTCAAGATGTTTGGAACAACCTCCCTGCTGGTTTACTTCAAAAACTGCCTGCAAATATATTTAGAAGAATTTATGCTTTGATGCTTTTTAAAGGCAAATGGTGTTCACACCAAATATTGATTTGATTTAGATTTCTCTTATGTTCAATCACTTTACAATTTGTTAATTGACTATTCAGTTCTCTTACTTTGCACTGACGAGGGCCAACAGCCCGAAACACCGAAATCTGCAAATTAAGATTCTGATTTGGCTTTTATCCTAAGTCATATTGCACAACTCGTTAAAGGGTTGATTGTGACTTGTAGGATTGCTGCTTCCAATAGGTGGCGCTATAGAGTTCAAGTCCTCTCTTTTCTCTGAAGAGGCAATTTGCATATTAATTGACTATTAACACTTCTGTTTTTAAGCATTCTTCTTTTGCAGTATTTTACCCACATCTGCCTAAACCTTTTGCACAGTGATATACATTTTGACATGTTTGTTTTACTAGGGGTGTATCTAGGGAAGGCAGGCTGGGCATTTGTTCTGGCATAGTTGGCATTGGGGCGTCGTCTGTATAATGCCACTCCCTAGGAGTTGGATTCGGCCTTTCTCTGTATAACACTGGCTCCCTGCATTCAATTGTACCCGTGTCTTTCAGGCGTGAGTACAAGTGAAGCTCTGCAAAAAAAGGAGCATGGACCGCACCTCCAAAAAATCATACATTTGATCTAATGCCTCTCGGCAAAAATATATATAACTGAACATGAGGTTCTTAGTTTAACATTCTGATCAGACTGTATGAAGCCCACTGCCACGTCACTGCAAACCTCGCAGTGGGTCCTAACATGTCCTGCCTGAACGGGAGCGGAGCCGTGCGCCAACCACCACTGCAGCGATAATGCACCAGCAGGGTGGACGGCCTGGTGCCTCACAGCACCCATGCTGTAAGGCTATGTGCCCACGATGCAGAAATGAAGCAGAAAATTTCTGCAGCATTTCTGCATCTCCCTGGCAGAAAAAACGCATGCAGATTGTGCATGCGTTTTTCCTGCAGAATACAGGCGGAATACATGCGGATTCACATGCGTATCCACATGCGTTAACGCATGTGTTTCCGCATGCGGACTGACAAGCACTTTCCAGGCGATAGCATCACTTGGAAAGTGCTTGACAACTAGGTCACACTATATAAATCCATGCAAACGGCATATATAGTGTGACCGTAAAAATAAAAAAATAAAAGCTATACTTACCTCCGATGCCCCGCCGCGTGAGCTGTCGCGCTCCTTCCTGGTTCCTTCCTGGCTTGCCGGCATCTTGCGAGACAGCCTGCGGTCACATGACCGCGACGTCATCTCAGGTCCTGGAAGGAGAAGCGCTGCAGGGGCCGCTGGACAGCCGAATATAAACTTTATTTATTATTTTATTCTTTTTTTCACAGGTACAATGGTACCCAGGTCTGGATGAGAGTCTTCTCTCCTCCAGAACTGGGTACCATCCGCACATTGAAACGCATATTATCCGATTGTACAAATGTACAGACACGGATTCTATGCGTCTCAATGCAAGTCAATGGCGGCGCTTGCGCTTCCGCAAAATTAATGAACATGCTGCGGATTTATGAGCACTGCAGAAACCCTGCGGAAAAATCCGCAGCATGTGCATTGACATTGCGGAATGTCATTGGGTACCATGGGGTGCGGATTACCATGCGTTTTTGATGCGTTTCCGCTGCGGAAATTCCGCAGCATAAACGCATGAAAAACGCATCGTGTGCACGCAGCCTAAGACCGAGTCCCCATGACTCCAGGCCACGCCGCCCCACAAGCTCAAGTGAATCCCTGCAGTGCACAGTGTGTTAAATGTATGTTTTTGGTATGTACATGAGAATGGTTTCCACTTGAAAAAAAAACCTCTCTGGCTACAGCTCTAACCCATAGATTATCAACGGTTTTGATGATAGTGGTGATTGGTTGAAGATTTCTTTATGTCCCAAACAAATAATGGCGCATATAGAATCTATGAGCTTCAAATTGGTATTATAAAATATCATATGGCATATAATAGTCTTTGATACCAAGGCTTTCTCCCTGGAGATTACATAGAGATACACAAACTATAGAAAGGTCACCCAAGGCCGACAAGACCCTTAGTCACTGTGCCCTCCCTGTAAACCCACCATCTGCCACATGATTCCTGAGCTTTGGACATATTTATCACTTAATTGTCTTGTGTATTTTCTGCTTGCTCTATAATTTCTAGGTAAATGGATTATTGAGGGATTTTTTCTAATTACCAGAATTTCGTCTGACCTCGCAGCTGCTACTTTCTTAAAAAGCAATCATATTAAGAAAACGAAATGCTGTAAATCTTACATTTTTATCTTTATGATATTTCAAATTATTATCTTGCAATCTTAACTTTATATAAAATAATCCACAAGCCAATATATGCATTTTTTACAGTATAATTTTTCAATACCCAAGCTGTCCATCCTAGAAGCAGGATGTGACTATAAAAGAAGTAAGCCATTGAGTAAATGGGGAGTGTGGATGAGCACCCTGGTGCTAAAATTTCTAACCCTTGCCAAAGCATTAGTTTCCGAATTAAGAAGGTGCAATGGTGTGAAAAAAATCACCAGAGAAACCCCTCCTCTTTTTAGTCTCCCATGTAAGGGGGATAATAAAAAAAAAGGTTAGCTATGGCTATATTTTTTTTTTTCATAAACGTTTGACTTAGTCACTAATTTCCATATCACATCAGCGTGAAAGAGAGTCTGGAAAATATTGCCTTCCGTTTATTGCAATATTAATAATGATTTTCCCAAAACCCAATCATCCATCAAAAAATTGCATCTCACAGCATGCAAAACCTTTTCTAGTACAACTGACATCCACTATATGTTAAAAAGATCAGGTTGAGATTAAAACCCACTGAATTTCCAAAATCCATGAACTAGAATAGACAGGTCTCCATAGGGGTAGAGATGATGGAGGCTCCACCTTCCCTTAGATGGTAAAGAGTAAGAGGATGACAAGACATCTGCTTACACAGCGTTAAGAGCTAATCTCCAGGCCCTAAGAAAACTCCTGAAGAGAGGCAAGGACCAAGAGAAAGATTAACCTCTCCATCCTTATTGCATCTATCCTGTAGCATCATCTACTTCTTGGATTTTGTGTTTTGACGCAAAGCAAGGTTGAGTCGTTCCATACATTATTCTGCTTAAAATTAGAGACAGAATTCAAAAGTCAGTGGGACTCTGTTCACACCTCTGGGGCTGAAAGGATCTTACAACCTGACAAGAGGAGAATCATATAAGGAACCATTCTAGATAGTAAGGTGAAATGAGTTCACCAACGGGCTCTGTGCTCAGTACCAGCGCAGAAGACAGTCAGTCAGGTAAGATTTTGTTACTAGTTTTGCACCTAATACCATAGATTTTTTCCCATAATACGTTAGTTTTTACGCCATCTAAACCATAGTTATTATAATTTATTTTATAAAATTTTGTCAAATTAATGATTCTTATGATAGCTGCCCATGAATACGATTTGTTGTAAAGTTTTTTTGGCAGCAAATCTGCAACAAAATTCCGCTATATGTAGATTTTATCATGACGTTTCTCCTGAATTTGCTCTAGATTTGATCCTATGCATTGCAAAGAGTGAAATCTGCAATAAAAAGCAGAAAAACATAAACATAGAGTTTGGAATTTTACTTTATTCTTGCAGTTCCTAGTCCTGCACCAGGACCAGCGCCAAGCCCGGCACTCCTGTGCAGAGTATGTGGGGACAGCAGCAGTGGAAAACACTATGGCATCTTTGCTTGCAATGGTTGCAGTGGATTCTTCAAGAGAAGTGTCCGCCGAAAACTTATCTACCGGTAGGTTACAGTCATGGATCAGAAAAGAGTTTGGTAAAGTCACAATCTGTGGTGTCACATTAACATCACTTCAAGACAACTTTAGAACAATAGTTACTTACTGGTATATCTTCTGGTGGGGATAACCAGATCTGTTGGGCCATCTCTGAAGTCTAACCGGAAGCAATAAATCTGCCTCCTCATTGATGTAGTTTCTGACAGGCATTGATTGTAGAAGGCATAGATGTGCAGCAATTACAATAAGTCATAGTTATGGGGGCAGTAGGAGCACTGGAGCATCTGATAGTGTAAAATGTGCAGCAGCATCTTACACCGTAAACCCTGTGCAGAATAGATCCTTACTAAAAGTCTGCTAAGTGCCCACCTTTGCTATAATGAAGGGACATGGAGTTTTTCATGCACAACCAGGAGCCTATATTATGTCCTTGCCCATTTGGAACAGTTGTAAGCCCATTTTTATAGCTAGCTTACTCTGGAGATAATAACTTTTCACCAATGACTTTAACAGCCAAAATGGTGTAATCCATCATGGGTCATCATTTGTCATGGGTCATCATGGGTTATCATTTGTGATAATGAACCAATTGATACTACACCAAACAAAGCCATTAACTGCAGTGATGGAAACTGTTTTCAAAATCCACAACTACAACATTTTTTTTTTGTACAGTTGAGTATTAATAGTTCATTAGTCCCATTTAGGTTTATGTTCAACTGATTAAACTGCTGCAGCATCAGAAGGATGGGTCATTTCCTTGTGACATATGTACGACATTGATCTTTTAGACAATATTGGTATCTAATTAAACATTAATCACATCTGATCATGACATCTATGACCCGTTATATCAAGCTCTTACTTGCCAAATATCTGTGGACAATATTGAAACTATGGGCTGCATCATACTAGGACACTAAACTTTAAGTGTATTTGTGGCCATAAGTATTACCCACTCCTACGTTTTTTATAAAGGGAAATCTGCACGTTATGAGAAGGATACAGCTTATATATTGTTCTAAAAAAGGTTTTAGAATATCTATCTGTCTATCTATTATCTATCTAGAAAAAGGAAAAAAAGCAGCACCAATTATATATGTATATATAAAGAGCAAATGGGGGTGCAAAGCTTCCCAGGCATAAGCCTAACCTCAATAGTAGAAACAAAATATGGAAGCAGCACTTCAAAAATAGTGTAAATTAAAGGACTTTGATGGCCCATGTGGTGATGCTTCAGTTCATAGTGTGCTTAAGAAAGGTTCACACCATGAACTGAAGTATTGCCAAATGGGCCATTAAAATCCTATAATTACGTATATAAGACTATTTTTGGAGTGCTGCATCCATTTTTGTTTGTATCCATCCATGTATTCATCCATCCTACTATTGAAGCATGATAGGCAACCATGAAATAAATTTTTGCTTTCTGTCACATCACAGATGTCAGGCTGGAACAGGAATGTGTCCAGTCGATAAAGCACACAGAAATCAGTGTCAGGCTTGCCGGTTAAAGAAGTGCCTTCAAACAGGCATGAATAAAGATGGTAAGTTCTCTTCTCACTTTAAATCTTTTTTGTAGTATGGTACAATTAGAGAGAATAATTTATTACTGTTCTCACTAATGGGTCTTCTATCACTTTATTATCCTTTTGATCTATATTTTTAGCAGTGCAGAATGAGCGCCAGCCTCGCAGTACAGCTCAGATTCGATTAGACAGTATTGACCTGGACACCGAGAGCCGTGCTGAGCACTTAGCTACAACCCGAGAGCCTCCTCCACCGTGTCCACAAGGAATCAACTTGCGGACTCCTGTTCCAAATTCAGTATCAGGGACTTTAAGTCCACCCCACAACCATAGATTTATGGCCAGCCTGATGACGGCAGAAACATGCGCCAAAGTTGAACCAGAAGAAGGTATGCGTGTGAGAATTCAATATTTAGTAGAACTAGCATTTGGGTGTTACTAAATTAACAATTAAAAAAATTGATTGACCACTGTACACATACATGGCTGAAGCTTCCCAGAGCTGCTCATGTGGATGATGTCTGAACTCACGACAGGTACCCAACAGATGATAAAGATGTATATAGCTATTGGCGATTATTACAGTTTGTTTTTTTTGGCAGAAAATAAACTTTCTGTAACAGATTACTATGGACTTCTTCTGTAGGAGAATTTATTTAAGCAACGATTTACTGCATGTATAAAATGAAAAGCTATCATGAATGGCGAGAACACGTCAGCTTATCGCTTCCCATTATCCTTTATTGTAGCCGATGAGAATATTGATGTTACAAGTAATGAGCCAGAAGGTACACCTAGTGACTTCCAGATGTCTGCATTCATCACATCCAGTCCAGAGGGGGTGTACGAAACTTCCGCGCGGCTTCTCTTTATGGCAGTGAAATGGGCGAAGAACCTCCCAGTCTTTTCTAACCTTCCGTTCAGGGATCAGGTAAGTCACCAGTTACACAGTCACAGTCCCATTACAGTCAATGCACAATCAATACAAAATATATTCTGGAAAATAAAAACTGTTAATAAAAGATATGAGTGTAAGAAGAGTGAGGATCACTAGGTAAAAAATGTTCTTTCAGAATAGATGTTTCTTATAGACAGCGTCCGTATGCATATGGTATTTTTATCATAAATCACAATAGAATAAATGTTCATATGTTTGGAGGAAGGTATCAGTTTAATTTAGACCATGGTTCTTTAATTTGTTAAAAAAAAATATATAAAAAAATAGGGATTCAATCCTGAAGTCAGGAAGGATTTTTTTTGTGTCTCCTTCACACTTCCGATTTTCTTGTACTGGTGCGATCAATGTTTTTCACAGATAGAAGACCTATTCATTATAATCCATGGTGCAGTTCACATCACAGGTTTTGTTTTTTTTTGCAAACAGAGTGTCTGCAATAAAACCAAAACGGAGATGTGGCGCCCCTGAGGGTTCGACCGCCACAGGGATGCTGCACTTCTTTAATGGAGTGTAGTGTTCCTCCTCTGAGGTAAGGCCAGTGTGATAGTCGTGACCCAGCTTTGCATCCAACACCACACTTCTCCACCAGAGGGAGCTAGTATGCACTAGGTGCTGCTCCCCTGGTTACAGGGAGACTGGGGAACACAAAGTGGTAGGAACCAGTTAGTGGGTGAGGGTGGAGAACTTACAAGTTAGTTGCACTTCAGAATTCATATTTAATAAAAAGCCATCTTTGATCTTGGTCTCTGGCCGTCTGTCTTTTGGCAGTGTGTCAAGTGGTCCTTCTGCTAATTCTCCCTAGTTAATTAGTTGGTCGTACTGTGCGGTCAAAATACTGTGTGTAATGTGACCTCCCTCCGGGAGCGCAGATCCTGTGTGGGCCTGCTCCGGTAAGGGACACAGCCCTCGTACCCTGGCCTTGGGACGAGAGGTAGGTTGCAGACAAGGAATGTCTCAACCCGGCAGAGGACCAGGATCAAGAAGGCCCGGGAGCTTTAGAGTGTGGCTCCTCAGCAAATGGGTCCCGGGGAGGATGCAGACGGAGCGGAGTACACCACCTGTCCAAGCCTACCTGATCTATTCAGAGGGGTTCCGGCTGCAAGAGGGGTACCGGCCCCCGACACCCGACCTGGTACTCTATGTCCTGGACGGGAAAGCCCGGTTAGGCCCTGAGGATCCCACCGGGCATCAGATGGAGAGGAATTGTCACCCGTGCCCTAGTCCTGAGAGGAGCTCAGAGGGAGACTCGGCCTATCTACATACGCACAGACCGGAAAGGGTGAAGTCTGTAGTGCAGGAACACTCTGGTGTAGGGTCGCTACCGAACACTGGACTTTCTCAGAGGTAGTCGGACCCCCTTCCCTGGTGGCCGCAGGACTCCACGGGGAGCAGGGAGTCGCCTTCCCGCTGTCATCTCTGAGTGAGTAAACCCTTGGAAGTTCACCCCTATGGCCTCCGGACTGTTCATTATGCGCCATACCACGCGACGCGGTGCCCATACTCCCCGCACTACTATCCCCCTTCCATCCTGTTTGCCTGCCCTGAGGCCTTGCTCCGCCTGTGGGGAGCAGTGAGAACTTTGGCCGCCACGACACCAGGCCTCGGTGGACTGTAGCGGCGCTGGTGACCCTTCACCAGGCACCACAGGTGGCGTAGTCGTTAAAATAAGCCACTCAACCCGGATGAGCCCACAGCATCTTCCTTTTCATGTGACGGCCCTGAGCACGGGTCGGGTCCGGGCCACGGCTACATCCCATCTCTTCGTCACAGGGCCCGACACAGAGTCCCCCAACACCCAGGGTAAACTCAAAACTAAAAGGGCTCTTTCGAGAATTGAGGCGTCACAGAGACATGATGTGTTCAATTCTGATCTTAACCACAGATCAAACTCGCCCATTCAAGTCTATGGGTCAGTGAAAAACTCGGACTGCACACTAATGGCGTGCTGTCTGTATTTCACTTATAGTTTAAGAAACTTTCAACATTTTTTTTTTTTTTGCACGCGAGAAAAGCTGATTACACTAACGGTAAAAACTGACCAAACTCCAGATGAAAAAACCTGATCCAAAACCCTGATGAAAATCTTTCAATATTTCATGTACATAAAAAAACAAAGAAACCAGATGTATGCAACTAACCTAAGAGTATAACTTTATAGAAGAGAGGCCACCTCAGTTTTGAGCATTCCTTTGAAGTCTACTGAGAATGTTACTGCCCCAATCTCATCTTCCTGAAGACCACTCATAATGTTGTAGAATACCACTCAGGAGACAAAGTGATATGGATGAGAATCCTGAGGTTGCCCTGTACACTATCCATTCTGTCACTGACTCGCCCCCTGGGCCGCGGGGCACTCGGGACCGGACTTCAGGGCAATGCTGGGAGTAGTAGTGGCGACCCGGTCCTGTGGCTCAGGGTGGTCAGACCAGTGGTAGTCTATTATGTGCTTTGCAATGTCCGACTACGCCACCCGTGGATTGCGGTCAATAAGAACCGCCGCTGCTAAGCAGACCTCTGAGGCTGATGTTGTGAGGGCAGCAGAGTGTAGTATAACTCCCCACGGGAGGAGTTTAGCCTAAGGGCAGTGTAGAGTGATGATGGTGGTTGTGGTGCGGGGCATCCCGGTACTAGTAGTGCTGACACGGTGAGAAAGCACAGAGACAAGGTGTTGCAGTTCAGGTTCTTTACTCACAGTTCTCATCCAGGTCACTTGTGCACAGGTAGGACCGCCTGAGCCGTGCTGCGTCCACCAGGCAGGGGGCTCGATCAACCCCCAGGTAATTCCGGAGTGTAGCACAGGACTCCCTTCTATCCTTTCGTCAGCCGTGCCCCACCAGTGACACTACTTCTGTCCAGCTGCCTCGGGTCTTCTCCTGGGAGGGCTGGGTGCCCAATTCCCTGACCCTATGTGGTGTGCCTTCCTAGTAGGTGTAGTGAGGGGTCGCATCAGTAAATGATCACGACCACCGGTTCTTGGCTAAGGATTAGTCACCTCCACCAACTTGGGATCCGGTACCCTGTTCTGCCAACCCGTCACCCGCAATCTCCTGGGTCCTTAGGGTTCCTTCTGCCTTCGTGTCTCTGGGTCTCTCTTGGTGTTCTGTTCCTTCTTACTTTCCTTTCCGTTCTCCTCTCTTCTCTCGGGCCCCGGCCTCTACTCTAGGCCTGGCCCTGGAGCAGAGCTCCTGCTGAGTCTCTGCCCCCTCGTCACCTCTCCTCACAGACTGCACTTCTTCTCTGAACGACTGAACACTGATCTAAGATGGTGCCCACCTTTTATACCTCCCTCTCTGTGTATGAGCCCAGGTGACCTGCAACCAATGGGCTCCTACCTATGCCCAGAAACTGTCCCCTCCTGCTCCTACATCACTGGGTTTTCCTCCCCCCTCCCCACTTCAGCCAGGGACATGGTCTGTTGTGCCTGCATTACTATATAAATGGGAGCACCGTTGAGCTGTCCCCCAGAAATGGGGTGTGTGTGATGCATGCAGCTAACTGGGCCCTGGTCCATGCTCCATCCTTACCTGGGAGTGGGATATCACACCTCTGGCAGAGGTGCAATACCCCTGTAGCGGCCGAACCCTCGGGGCGCTACATCACCACAGCATGGGAAGCAAGGAAATCACTCTGCACTTACCTTATGAATGACTTATCAGAAGAGAAGTCCATATTTTATGACAGCAAGGTATGGCTAGGTGGAGGTGGCAGAAGAACATGTAGGAACCACCATGAGCATCATCACATTTAAATGTGAACTACATATGTTCCTAGATGTTATTAGCCTTCAGAATAACCCAACATCTGCAGGTTAATAGTGTTACAATGCTGCGTTAGTGAAAGCATGGCTACTTGGAGAAAATTAACTTTATTCTTCTAGGAACAGCTGGTTTTCAGTCATAGGGCGTGCCCAGACCGGCTATTGTAAGTCCGGGTACTTTGACAGATGAACTGCTCCATGAGCTGTCAATCAAACTGCCGGGCCGTGCTACAGCCGCTGCTCACGATATACTGATGACTGTAGCTGCGCTGAGCACGTCTCTGAGACAGAAACCTGGCATCTCCCAGAAGAAAAAAAAGTTAATTTTCTCTCGGTAGCTGCGTATTCAGTAAGGCGGTCAGACAACATTGTAAGGCTATAAATCTGCAGATTAACCCTATATCTGCAGCTTAATAGTGTTTGGGGACATGACAGGTTCCCTTCAACTCCATAACAGATGAAACAAAATCACCATGAACAGATAAAATGTAACTCCCCTTACAGGGTTCTCGGTTCAGCATTTACTTAAATAAGTAGCGAATTTCCCAAATACTTTTTTTTAATATGAAACTAAACAATTTGAAAGATAGTTTATATCAAATATGACCTTTTTTGTGTAGGTAATTTTGCTGGAGGAAGCATGGTGTGAGCTGTTCTTGCTGTGTGCCATCCAATGGTCAATGCCCCTTGAGAGCTGTCCTTTACTGTCTGTGCCTGACCTCTCTCCCAATGTCCATGGGAAATCTGTCTCCTCCAGCGTGGACATTCGAATCCTTCAGGAGACAATCAGTCGATTTAAGTCACTTTGTGTTGACCCAACAGAGTTTGCTTGCATGAAGGCGGTGCTCCTCTTTAAGCCAGGTTAGTACTTTTATTGTTAGATTTATATACAATATAGTAGTGATATTGCTTCTTATGACCAAACATTTAGACCATTTCATGTGGATCAGTCCACTTGTTTTGAGATATCCCTTCTTTGTACGTACGTATACCATACAATGGACACTGGTTGTTGGGATACTGCAGAGTTCTTTTCATAAAACCAAATCCCATAGGAAGGATGTCATTAATTCAATGGACACGCCTCAGTGGATACAAAAGGAGCAGCAAATGGTGCGAACGAGCAGAAACATACTATTCATACGTTAATTTCGAGAATCTACAACCTAATCTTTCTCTAAACTCTAGTAACATTCATGTTCTGCATTAAGATGGTGGTCTAAAGATTCATTTTCAAATACTGTATTAGAGAATTCTGAAATAACAAAGGAGCTTCCTCTTACCTTCCTTTCTGTGGAACATATGTCTATCCTCATCACGTTTCCTGAAGGGTATATTTATATGTGGCTGATTTATTGTAAAAACAAAAATTGACTGAAAATCTGTGAAATCACTGACCTCAAAGACCTTGTGCTGATGCACAGTGAACCCAGAAAGCTGCCGATCAGTGGTGGGTTATGAATATGGAGGACCACATGGCAGGAGGTTTACTGGACCTCAAATGATAAAATCACTGTTAGATCAGCAGATTATTAAACCTGCAGCAAGCAGTCTAGTAAGTGACACATGGGTGGAATCAGGGCCTCTGCCTCTACATTATGCTGCTCTCAGATTCTCTGCTGACGGATTCCCTTTAAAGGATAAACGTAATTTAAATTTTTTCTTGCACAAATCAATAGTACATGTGACAATAAGAAACTTTGTAATCTATCTTATTAGAGAAATATGTTTCTTTCTCTTCCAGGACTGATCTTTCATTCTCAATTCATGGTAAAATCTGTATTAAGTGACTACAGATTTTCCCTTTACCAAGATAGGTAATGACAGTTGGTGCTCATAAAGTTCTATAGAGAACTGTAAAAATTGTTTTTGGAGAACTTGCAGCAGAAGGTCGGTGTCTGTCTCTACTCCTCCTGCCTTCCCCTCTCTATAGAACCTTAAAAGCACCAATTGTCATCTATCTCAATAATGGAAAAATACAGATATTACCCATGAATTAAGAGTGAACGATCAATCTAAGAGGATAAAGTAAATTTCTCAGATAAGATATATTACAAAGTTTCTTATTTTCATGTGTAGTATTGATTATTGAAAATAAATAAAATGAGTTATTCTTTTATCAAATCCTGGACAACCCAAGTATTTTTGCTATTTTACAAACTGTAATATAACGCTCAATACTATTTTCGTATTTTAGAGACAAGAGGCCTAAAAGACCCTGAACAAGTCGAAAACCTGCAAGATCAATCTCAGATGATGTTGGCTCAACATACAAGAAGTCATTATCCAACCCAGCCTGTTAGGTAATTAAAATGTCACTGAATCCATAAATTCTTTAAAGTACTGACAAACTCAAGACAGATGTGTGGCTCAAATCTTCATTTACTAGAGATCAGATCCGCTAAATAAAAAAATATCACGCTTTATCTTCTAACTGTACACATCTATGGACATCTAACTCCTAATATCTTATTCTCCAACAGGTTTGGAAAACTACTTCTCCTTTCTCCATCTCTCAGATTTATTTCTTCCGAACGTATTGAGCTTCTGTTTTTCCACCGTACCATTGGGAACACCCCCATGGAAAAGCTCCTTTGTGACATGTTTAAGAACTGAGTATATGACCATACATTTCTTGGAGAATAAAGGGCTGCTAATATAGTATTAAGCTATAAGGGAGCTGCAGATCATGATGATGCTGAGCAGGAGAGAAGCTTGGAGGAACATTGGAGTGGTGCTGGAGTAGAGCAGTGTCCCCTCCAAGGCGCAGGCTGTGATCCGTCCGTATAACAATATTTTCTGCATTCAAGGCTAAAAAGGAGAGAATCTCAGAGCCTGTGCAATCATATAATAAATATACGCTACACTTCCTGTCTCACATTGGGAAAGAGGAATGTGACCTGATCACCAGGTTAGTGATACTGCTGTACCTATAAAGGTCGCCATTAGATGGCTGTCGGCTGAGCGATGGTTCAGCTGAGCGTCTGGCAGCCTTCTCTCCCATACACAGAAGCGCTGTCTTCTCTATGAGAGAGCAGTCATCAGAATGGCGGTAGCTTATCTCTGTTAGGAAAAAAATATCAATCCAGCATTTTTAGCTGCCGATCACATTGTCTCACACATTTTTGTCCGGGGTTCCTATATACATCAGACTGTCGGCCAAGTCCATCGATAACGGTGTAATGTGTATGGGGGGCTTTACTTGAAACTTTATTTGTAACTATTTTGCATCAAGGAAAGTAATTACTTTTATCACATTTAACTGAGATAGTGATATGTTCTTCGCAGTCCAGACCACATCCATGTGCACCGGACCTTGCACCCGGAGTTTTTTTAATGTATTTTATTATGTTAGGTTTTAATGTGTATTTTTCATGGACAGCTTGTATAAAAAAAAGTTTTAAAACACGTTAATCCTTACTGTCTGCCAAGCAGTGAAGTCATATATTTGATTTCCTCCAAAAGAATTGATACTTTGGTGGTAAAAGTGTGAAAAGGATGTTAATTGGTGGAGCCATTATTAAATGTGTCCTACGTATCCATGCGGACTCTGTGTGCATTCATACAGCACTTACCGTGTATGCATGAGGCCTAAATGTGTTGTTTTTATGGACCAGAATTTCTTGTACTCGCATACAGTCCATCAGTATGTTACACACCTAGCGCGCAACAGGATGAAGCTACTCAAGTACACACAGTTAGGTGGAAAACGTTTCTTTGTTACATTTACTATTGTACTAAACACTTTTCAAACATGCTTAGGAAAGATGTGGGTTCTAAAAAGTTGCCCCATTTATTATTGCTGTAAGACAATTTCTTAGTGTAGTGTTTTATGAAGAGAGAAGGTGCAAGTGAAAGAGAAAATATGGTCAGGTTTCATTTTTTGTAGCAATCAAGGACGCATATTTTACTTTTCCCATAGGTCAGCACCGAGATAGCCGTACGGTCACACCATTTCCAGATGATGTGTCCTCATCGAGCATTAGGGTGGTCTCACACTACAAACCATTTTCTGACGGCTGTTAGTGTCTTTTCACGACACAAACTTGTGACTTGCAGATATATGTTAGACGTGTTGATCTGCTGTCTTGGATTTAGTTTTGGGATGCAGGTCTATCCTTGGCATAAATAGCTTCCAATCAACTGAACCATACCACAAATCAAGACTGAGCCACGATTTGTCATTTTAACTTGTAGAACCACCTTCATAGACTGGATTTCAGCCATTTACAGTTGACTAGACGCTTACATATCCCGGACAGGGTTTGTTAGATGTGTGACATTTTTAGGAGATCTGAATTATCCTGTAAAACATCATATACATAGATTTAGGAATATTTGTCAGGTGAAGTTATGTATTGTTTACTTAGGATAATAAAGGATATCTATAACCACAGATTCTGTACCCTTCAATGCTCAAGATCCACTCAAGTTCCTGCAGACAGTTTGCAAATGCAATGACCAGTATGTATGTATCTGCTGCCTGATTGTAATTAGCATCTGGGTACGAATAGTCAATGGATCAGACTTGTTTGACTTTATACTGTCTTAATATGGCAGAGACTAGACTGTAGGAAAATGTGCCATCTGTCACACTAGCCCCTGCTGGAAAATACTTTTGGGGTATCTTTACATAGTCACTTTTGTCTAACTTTAAACCACCTCTTGGTTAGCTTACTTTAGACCATTTTTTTTGTGCCACAATGTTGGCGTGTCTAAAGCCATGGCCACTTTTAAGCCAAGCCATGCTCCTATCTGCAAAGCCACATGCCTTTGAGTGCTTTTCAAATTTTGCACCAAAACCTGTCGTATTTTTTGTAAAAGTTGTGGCACACTCACAATAATCAACAGTCCAAATGCATTTCTTAGTTTAGCCTAGATGAAATGGATAAGAGCTATCTTGGCTTGTTACCAAAGCATGTGGAAAACATAAAAAGAAAAGACAAGGGGATTAGTGTGCAAAAGTAGTCCAATGTTTAAATATCCTCTTAATACCCTTTTTCTGATTTTTAAGAATTGAATATGCCAATCTGTTCCATACAAGGGGAGCCTGCCAGGACAATAGGACTACTATTTGAATGGCTGAATAACAATAAAAATTATATTCATTGTAGGAATCCAATGTGAAATTGCCAAGTCAAATCAAGCTTTGAAGCTATGTGTAAATTAGGCTGGATGTGCACTAAGGGTGTTTCAATGTACCGGGGGTTACGTAGACACACCCTAAAGGCACTGCTAGGCTAATATATGCCAGAAAAGCCCATTAGGGACATGATTCTTTATGATATTATTTATTTTCTCTAGAACTGGAGCTGCCATAATATCACTGATTACAAGGTAAAACAGCCATGACAAGTGACAGTTCCTGCCAAGCCTGTGCTGGGTCGAGTACGACCATGTAACAGTCAGGTAACCTTGCAATCATGTAATCACTGAGACTAAAAAAAGTGGCGATAGTGCTACTGTCTATTATTTACATGCCATTGATGACTTTTCTGACGGTTTGGAAACCGACCCACTTTTAAGTGGGTAACAAAAACACAGCTCAAGAATAAGGCTCATAATAAAGAGTAACTTGCACTTTCTCTACCATTTTTTTAAGAAAGCACAAATGATCAGTCACTTTGCACAACCTGCTTGTGATGTGTAAACGTATCGAAATAACTATGTATTTAAAATCTGCCCCACTTCTTGTAAGGCCCTTTTTCAACAATACAGGTAAGAAATAGAATACTACTTCAAGAATTGACATTGTGCAGATTTTGTTCTTTTAATAAGCTCTGGGTTTGTTTGCAATGTAATGGATCTTACAGCTGGAAATTTACACAGATTGTACTGAATACATATGATAGCACAGTCTCCCACTGCACCCTGCACCTCGTGGCATCTGCCAGATGCAGGGCCATTTACATTCAGTATGGAAGTGTCTGCCCTTTATAAGGCTCAGCAGGCTTATGTTATAGGAAAATCTGCAGCCGGGAGGGTTAGGTGAGGAGAGGAAGCTGCCCAGTTTCTATGTCTGCTCCTTATAAATCCTCTTCTGCAAAAAAGAAGGTTTCATCTGACTCAACCAAAACTCCAAGCAGAGTATCCACTTTCTGAAAAAAAAAATCTTCTTTCAAGCCCACACACTGTGGATCCCGCAAAACAAATGGAATGTAATCACTCGAGAGCGACACAAGTTATTTTTTGTCATTGTGGGTTTTGACCAATTCCTTTGGACAGTAGATGAAAACAACAGACAGAAGAACGGGGTGATCTACCCAAGACAAGTTGAGCCATGCAGCTTCAACCTTACAAAGCTTTGTGTAACCACAGTGCAGATGCTGCTTTAAATTAAAGGGAATGGTTTATTTATATTGGGCTTAGAAACCACAAATAAAATTAATAATATTAATATAATAATATTTATAATAAAAGCCTCTCTCTTTCTGTTGAGATCAGTTTGTGTTGATAAAAGGAGTGTTAAACAGTTCTGTGATGGGCTAGGTGGGTAAGGCGTTCATCAAACATGGCCCGGCTGGTCCTTGATATGTTTTGGCAGCGCATGCCAAATGGTTGCTCCTGGTTGCACAATGAGGCACCAAGATAAAGCTATGTGGTAGGGCACAGCTCTTGGCAAGGATGAACCATGGAACCATTATACCGCTTTCAAACCATAAACTCATTGTTCCCAAACAAGACAACCGATTGTGAGCTGCCATCTGATCCCAGAATCCTTTGCTCCCCGCTCTCTGGATGATCCCTTGGTTTCTGGGGAGATTGTTTGACATTCTTTAATTTCTGGCGTCCTTTCTCAGGATTAAAAGTTCCACGGCTTGTAAAGTGTACGGGGGCCCCAGAGTCCGGAGTGTCTGCTGAAGAAGGTTCCCGGTAAAAGGGGGATTTGGAGTGTAAGTGGAACCTTTTTCTTCCCAGGTGGGGTAAGCAAGATGAAGCAGTGGGTGAAGAAAGGTTTCGGTCCCCACTATCTGTGCTGTCATTTTCCCTCTTGACTGATTTCCGTACTCTTGCCACTTCCGTTCGTGGACCTCGTGTGGAACTCAGAACTAATGCTCTTTCTGCATGACATAAATTAGAAAAAAAAGACAAATCAAACAAGCAAGTGGTCTAAGAGCAAATATAGTATAACAAAAGTACTGTTCTTCATGAAGTAGGAGTGGTAACCCTGATTCCAGAGATGTCACTTGATTGGCTTCTTGCTGTAGTTTTGATAAAATACTTTTATCTGCCGCAATTCTTCTAGTCCTGTCATTGATGAGCTTCTGCTTAGTAGTCCTTTATATTCCTGAGCTCTGGCTATCTCAGACCCCCACTAGTGATTGGTAGCTTTCTGCCTATGCAGTGTAGACAGAAAGCTGTCAATGTCGTAGGAGACACAGTTCATCATTGAGAGGACTGGTAGAGCTGCCACAATTAAAATTGTAATTTTATTAAAACTTCAGCAAGTACATGACACTAAGCGCTGGAATTGTGGTTTCTTTCCCAATTTTATGCTGTCCTCAGATTGAGGATCATAAATCTGGTGACAGATTCCCTACACAACAACGCATCACATGACGGCAATTTTCAGGAAAGTATTGTGCCCAAAAACATTTGTCACACAACTAGCTTAGATTGGCTGAAAAACAAAAAGCGTTGGTGGATGTTCTCATCATTTAAGAAGAAGAGATAACTACCTGATCTGATGGATGCTGCTCCTTCAGACTCATAGTTCAGGTTCTCAGAGCTGTCTGCAGTCCCAAGAGATGCTTCAGACTCCAAGGTTTCATCATCTGAAGCTCGAGGCTCTAAAGCTAGCATTTCATAAGCAAGCTCCTCTCTATTTTAAGAAAAACATAAAGAGAAAAAAAAAAGATAATTAAAAGACAAAATATTATTCACACAAGACAAATGACTACCATCTTAACGTCCTCAATACATAGCTGGTTTCACTGAGGTCTCTTAACAGTCTACACTGTGTGCCGAATTATTAGGCAAATGAGTATTTTGATCACTTTGATACTTTTTATACATGTTGTCCTACTCCAAGCTGCATAGGCTTGAGAGCCAACTACCAATTAAGTAAATCTGGTGATGTGCATCTCTGTAATGAGGAGGGGTGTTGACTAATGACATCAACACCCTATATAAGGTGTGCTTAATTATTAGGCAACTTCCTTTGGCAAAATGGGTCAGAAGAGAGATTTGACGGGCTCTGAAAAGTCCAAAATTGTGAGATGTCTTGCAGAGGGATGCAGCAGTCTTTAAATTTCCAAACTTTTGAAGCGTGATCACCGAACAATCAAGCGTTTCAGGGCAAATAGCCAACAGGGTCGCCAGAAGCGTGCTGGCCAAAAAAGGTGCAAAATAACTGCCCATGAATTGATGAAAATCAAGCGTGAAGCTGCCAAGATGCTATTCACCACCAGTTTTGCCATATTTCAGAGCTGCAACGTTACTGGAGTATAAAAAAGCACAAGGTGTGCGATACTCAGGGACATGGCCACGGTAAGAAAGGCTGAAAAACAACCACATTTGAACAAGAAACATAAGATAAAATGTCAAGAATGGGCCAAGAAATATCTTAAGACTGATTTTTCAAAGGTTTTATGGACTGATGAAATGAGAGTGACTCTTGATAGGCCAGATGGATGGGCTAGAGGCTGGATCTATAAAGGGCAGAGAGCTCCACTCCGACTCAGACACCAGCAAGGTGGAGGTGGGGTACTGGTATGGGCTGGTATCATCAAAGATGAACTTGTGGGACCTTTTCAGGTTGAACATGGAGTGAAGCTCAACTCCCAGACCTACTGTCAGTTTCTGGAAGACAACTTCTTCAAGCAGTGGTACAGGAAGAAGTCGGTATCGTTCAAGAAAAACATGATTTTCATGCAGGACAATGCTCCACCACATGCATCCAACTACTCCACAGTGTGGCTGGCCAGTAAAGGTCTAAAAGAAGAAAAAATAATGACATGGCCCCCTTGTTCACCTGATCTGAACCCCATAGAGAACCTGTGGTCCATCATAAAATGTGAGATCTACAGGGAGGGAAAACAGTACACCTCTCGTAACAGTGTCTGGGAGGCTGTGGTGGCTGCTGCACGCAATGTTGATCGAAAACAGATCAAGCAACTGACAGAATCTATGGATGGAAGGCTGTTGAGTGTCATCATAAAGAAAGGTGGCTATACTGATCACTAATTTTTTTGTTTTTGTTTTTGCATGTCAGAAATGTTTATTTCTAAATTTTGTGCACTGATATTGGTTTACCTGGTGAAAATAAACAAGTGAGATGGGATTATATTTGGTTTTTATTAAGTTGCCTAATAATTCTGCACAGTAATAGTTACCTGCACAAACAGAAATCCTCCTAAGATAGCCAAATCTAAAAAAAAAACCACTCCAACTTCCAAAAATATTAAGCTTGGATATTTATGAGTCTTTTGGGTTGATTGAGAACATAGTTGTTGATCAATAATAAAAATAATCCTCTAAAATACAACTTGCCTAATAATTCGGCACACAGTGTATAGGCTCTCCCTCAGCATTTTTTTTTGAGAGGGTGGTAGTTAAATATATACAAAAAATGGTACCAAAACTGAAATGTGCAAATCCAGCCAGTAACTTTGTGCCAATTACATATTGGAGGTAACATTAGTTTTACTGCCATACTTGCAAAGCATATGGAGTAAGTGTCTTTATCAGCAGAAATGGGGCGCCAAAGAGACTGAATTGTCTGCAATTTCTCCACTGTAGTCTATGGGAGTTGCTCCATTGTTTTCTTAACTTATATAGTCTAGAATAAAAACATCAGTGCCACATGTGTGGTTTACACTCTGTTTAATATCTGGGGCACTGTCTTATCAGACAGATGACATTTCCCACCGCATACAGTACAGACCAAAAGTTTGGACACACCTTCTCATTTAAAGATTTTTCTGTATTTTCATGACTATGAAAATTGTACATTCACACTGAAGGCATCAAAACTATGAATTAACACATGTGGAATTATATACTTAACAAAAAAGTGTGAAACAACTGAAAATATGTCTTATATTCTAGGTTCTTCAAAGTAGCCACCTTTTGCTTTGATGACTGCTTTGCACACTCTTGGCATTCTCTTGATGAGCTTCAAGAGGTAGTCACCGGAAATGGTTTTCACTTCACAGGTGTGCCCTGTCAGGTTTAATAAGTGGGATTTCTTGCCTTATAAATGGGGTTGGGACCATCAGTTGTGTTGTGCAGAAGTCTGGTGGATACACAGCTGATGGTCCTACTGAATAGACTGTTAGCTGCTTTTTTCTTGCCATAATACAAATGATAAGTAAAGAAAAACGAGTGGCCATCATTACTTTAAGAAATGAAGGTCAGTCAGTCCGAAAAATTGGGCAAACTTTGAAAGTGTCCCCAAGTGCAGTTGCAAAAACCATCAAGTGCTACAAAGAAACTGGCCCACATGAGGACCGCCCCAGGAAAGGAAGACCAAATGTCACCTCTGCTTCTGAGGATAAGTTTATCCGAGTCACCAGCCTCAGAAATCGCAGGTTAACAGCAGCTCAGATTAGAGACCAGGTCAATGCCACAGAAAGTTCTAGCAGCAGACACATCTCTACAACAACTGTTAAGAGGAGACTTTGTGCAGCAGGCCTTCATGGTAAAATAGCTGCTAGGAAACCACTGCTAAGGACAGGCAACAAGCAGAAAAGACTTGTTTGGGCCAAAGAACACAAGGAATGGACATTAGACCAGTGGAAATCTGTGCTTTGGTCTGATGAGTTCAAATTTGAGATCTTTGGTTCCAACCACAGTGTCTTCGTGCGACGCAGAAAAGGTGAACGGATGGACTCTACATGCCTGGTTCCCACCATGAAGCATGGGGGAGGAGATGTGATGGTGTGGGGGTGCTTTGCTGGTGACACTGTTGGGGATTTATTCAAAATTGAAGGCATACTGAACCAGCATGGCTACCACAGCATCTTGCAGCGGCATGCTTTTCCATCCGGTTTGCGTTTAGTTGGACCATCATTTATTTTTCAACAGGACAATGACCCCAAGGACACCTCCAGGCTGTGTAAGGGCTATTTGACCAAGAAGGAGAGTGATGGGGTGCTACGCCAGATGACCTGGCCTCCACAGTCACCAGACCTAAACCCAATCGAGATGGTTTTGGGTGAGCTGGACCGCAGAGTGAAGGCAAAAGGGCCAACAAGTGCTAAGCATCTCTGGGAACTCCTTCAAGATTGTTGGAAGACCATTTCCGGTGACTACCTCTTGAAGCTCATCAAGAGAATGCCAAGAGTGTGCAAAGCAGTCATCAAAGCAAAAGATGGCTACTTTGAAGAACCTAGAATATAAGACATATTTTTAGTTGTTTCACACTTTTTTGTTAAGTATAATATCACATGTGGTAATTCATAGTTTTGATGCCTTCAGTGTGAATGTGCAATTTTCATAGTCATGAAAATACAGAAAAATCTTTAAATGAGGTGTGTCCAAACTTTTGGTCTGTACTGTACATTTGACAAATGCAAGGATAACAACTTTAAAGGGGTTCTCCAAGAAAGTAACACAATGGCCTCCATCACGCAATTCAAATAGCATCCTGTCCTACTTGTATATCAGGTTAGTTTTCAGTATGAAGAAACACAGCTCCCGAGACCTATGTCTCCAATGTCAGAGGAGCAGGATTGTGAACACACGTACCTGTGTGCTGCCAGAGCAGGGCTGTGGAACGAGAAGAAATAAATCTCCTCACTGACTCAGTGCCCATAGAGGACTGAAGCAGGAAGTAAAAAAAAAAAAACATTTTCTGCTCAGACAGCAAGAACATTTATTTCTTTTAATGTCACAGCCAACCTCCGGCAGTTCACTGAGGTATAGGTGTTTACAATCCTGCTCTTTTGACAGTTGAGACAAAAGTCTTGGGAGTAGTGTTTCTTCAGATTGCAACCCATCCTGACATGTATTTAGGATGGGTTGCAGTTTGAATTATGTGATAGGCACCATTTTAACTCGTTCTTGGAGAACACCTTTAAGATTGTGATCAACATAATGCCTCATAGCCTTGTTAGGCATATAGCAGGCTTTGTTGCCCACATCAACCAATCACTGTACAGCATTCATTTTCTAATAGCAGTTTAAATCATGAAAGCTGGACTCTGATTGGTTGTTACTGGCAGTTTTAAAAAGGTGGACATAGTTTCAACTTTACATCTTTAGTCACCAAAATCATGTACAGATTCAGGCATGGGGAAAATAGGAAAAAATATTTTTCTTTGTTACCTTACTACTATTTTGTCTTTATGGAGTTATAAATACTGAAAGGATAATAGTTTATCCAAATACAAGGCTGAACATAGCTTGAAACAACTGTAAGGTACTGTATACCATCATCCATTATATTAACTGCTTGGTTTCCTTTTTCATTAGAGCATACAATGTCAGATATACAGAATGAAGAAATACAATACAACATAACCAGCATAATAGTATGTTATTTAGGATTATGTTCTTGTCACCAATAGTGAGAGTGAAACAAAAAACTTCTATAGACGGATCATATAAATTTTGAAAATGAAAGAACTCCTCTCTATTTTCAGGCCTATAATGTCCTAGCCTTTTTCTTTAAATCACAGTTCCCCAACTTGTGTCTCTCTCTCTGTTATAAGACTACTCTTCTCATCATGCCCTGATAGCCCCAGGCAGTTTAGCAACAACTGGAGAGCCACAGATTGGCGTGCACTGCTCTATTGTGGCTAGATGCCTGTACATAGTTCTACACCTACAGGGTAGGGACAAATTCCAAACTTTACTCTGAGAGATGCACCAAGAAAAATCAACTAGAAAAACACATGAAAGGCAGCTGTTCTTTCAAAAAATCTTGCATAAATCAATAGTACAGATTTATATAAGAAACTTTATCATATATTTTGTCAGAGAATTCTGCTTCTTTCTTCACTTATAAGCCATATCTTCCCCTCCCCTCTGCCTCCTGAACTCAACATCCACTCTTAAAAAATAGCAAAACTCACTCTTGCTCAAGACAAGACAGACTTGTCAGCACAGTGAGGTGTCAGTTTGCATGTCCTATTATACTCTAAGGAGAGGAGAGGAAGAAGGAGGAGATAGGAGCATGGTGAAGAAACAAGCAGATGTAGTGTCAAAAAGATCCTTCTGATCTTTCTAACAAGTCTTTTACTTCTCCCCAGTGGATTCACAGGTACACAGCTCAGGACTGCAGTATAGTTTCCTCCACGCTACTACTTCTATCGGATTCCTGCTCTTCATTCCTTAGTTAGCATACAATCTCTTTGTGTTATGCTGTTTATGGGAGACATCATAGCAGCTAGTCTTCTCCCACCAGCTCAGAGTGAATTGCAAATTAGAGATAGAGCCTGCAGAGGGGAAAACTGATTAAAATGCAGGACACAAGTGGCATAATGATCAGAAATAGAGTTTTTCCTTGTGTACACACATAAGTTTATGCTGAAAAGTTACTTGAAAGTGCAGTAACCCTTTAAGAAATGGAAGGACAACTGGCAATTATACCTAGTAGTGCTGAGGCAGTATAGAACACCAGAGACATTAAAAATACAATACACAATTGTAAAAACCTATCCAGATAAAGAAGTCATACACAGTGTGTGCTCTAAATAGTAATGATGAAATGTCTTGCATCACGCTAGAAACTTCACATTCACTACTCACTTCTCCTTTTGTAGAGTCTCTATCTGCTGGGCTAATACTCTTTCTTCTTGTTGCATGGCTGCCTCCTTTTGCTCTGAAGACTCATCTTCAGATGGAATAGTGGATAACCCGTGGTCTCCAGCTGCATCTGGAACAGGGGAACGCCCTGAAATAACCGGGCTGAGATTTGAGCGAAGTCGTCCTTTCCCCTGAATAAAGAGCAAAGCATGAATGCACATAATGGCATAAATTAAGTAAATGTGGGCATTGCTGGCATACGTTTGCCAGGTTTACATTTTTTTCGTTAAGGGGCTGAAAATGGTATCCTGCTACTAGAAATCGATTTGCAGTACTCCAGTCCATCATCCAGGTTAGTAATATGTGACTGTTGGACGGGAGGCCTGCAACGTCCCTTAATTACCGGCTCATCTTTTGAAGTGCAGAACTCCGAACACGGACTTCTCTTGGCAGTCCGTTTTACAGTTCAGAAGTCTGAAGAAGAGGAGGATGGCTGGGGAAGAGAGATTTTCCAGCTCCAAAGTTCGGGTCCCCATTGATTTCAATTGGGTTTGGGTTCTGGTTGAAGTTCGGGTAGAGTTCTGGTGCCCGAACAGAACTTTGGAATAAAGTTTGTGTCGGGTACCAGAACCCGAACTTCCACGGGTCCATTCATCGCTAAGCGTGACGCACGCCCGGCGTCACACCAGCCTGGCTAATCAAGAGAAGAGCCAGGAATGCCAGGAGGCAAGGAGATATGTAGGCCTCCTTTCCAGAAGTCACAGATTACCGATCTGGCCGATGAACCGGAGTCCTGTGAATTGATTCTTCAACCTCTACTTGCTGCTCTATTGCTCACCACATGAAAATGTATATTTTATATTCTTTTGTTTTTTTCTATAAAAAAATAAGATTAAAATTAGATGGTTATGAGTGCATATTACCTCCATGCAAACACTTCACTGCAGTAATGTTTTTTTTCTATTTCTGTAAGAAAACGGCATGCAAGTTTATAGTCTATGAATATAGAGACTATTGTCCATCAAGGATGGGACAGATTATCTAATGCCAATCAATGAAAGGCGAACCTTGATCCAGGGAGAAGGATGCACTTCTTCATTCACTATGACTGAGCTAAGAGAGGGAGGGTTGAAATAAGAATTGTCCGACAACCGAAACTGACACACAGCTTCTGCCATTCTAAGGTGGGTTTCTAGTGGTCCGTGCTCCGATGGGAATACCCCTGATTACCGCTGGGTATCCTGATCTGAGTGAACTGCCTCATATATACTTCCTCAAGTCAGGAGACCCGTCGGTCAGGCTGGGTATATCGCTGTGAAAACAGCCCTAAGGCACGGCCCACACGCTGTGGCCATGGTCTGGCCAAACCAAGACTTTTTGAAATCGTGTTCGAACTACAACCTTTTTGCCAGGATTAAAGAAAATTGTGGCAAAAAAACATACCGTGGCCACAATATGTGAATCCAGCCTAAGAAATTGAATGCGGGTAAAGTGTAGACCCGACATTGCAGAACACATATGAGAAAGGGTATGTTCACATTAACGCTTTTAGGTCCTTGGTGTGCCGTGGACTGCATACAGACAGCAAACAAACCAATCTAAGCCCATGTGTTCGTGCACACAGGAGATTTTCCACACAAACCACAATATGCGCTCATGGGGCCAAGTTCCGGGCAAGACTAGTGCATATAAATGGTAGGCAGCTCCTGCACCCATCCACAATGCAGACACGCAAGCAGAGCTGCACATGGAGCCAGTCACGTCTGCTAAGGTTGCCGACTTTCAGGCAAGCGCTAAACTTAGCATGCGACACATAAGGGGAACAGGAGTACTATCATGTTTTGGAGAAATGCATTAATAAATTGGATATTGCCTTTCAGGACTCAATGAGTTCTCGTCTCAATATAGCAATTACCACCTTTTGCTTATTGCAGAATATACCGAGCTCCTCGTTTTTATCTGCAGAGGTCTAGGCAGAGCTGTGATTATATTACAAAGATTTCCCTATATGAGATCTCAGCTGCAACAGTCAAATAATAGTAATTACCTCCGGTCCTACCCACAAAGACCCACTTATTTTACTTTTACATTAAAATGCTAACATTACGTTGAGTTGTTTTACAGAAAATATGCAGGGTATACATGATAAGACAAAAAAGAGATAAACCTTATGGAACACATGAAATCCAATATAGGGAGCGCTTCTCTTCGAATGTGATTTGGAAAATGAAAAATCATGCATAGGAAGTGTAAATTAAACCCTAAATAGGACATGGCATGTCTTCTAAAGATGGGCAAATAAGCGACTCTTTACAATGAGACTAATGTCAAGATGAGCACAAAACATGCAGATTAAGGCTGGGTTCAGACGGCCATATTTTGCGGTTCGTATATGGACCACAATGCCCAGAATGACCGTTTGCCTCCTGACTCATCCTCATAGAAATATATGAGGCTGTCAAGTTTATCGATTTCGGGTCAGGAGACTTGTGGCTGGTCTGTGTATTGCTGTCCGAGTAGGGGACACAAATTACAGATGTCTGAAACCAGTCTTAAAATGATGCCGTTCAAGTGAGCACAGGACAGCGAGTTTGAGTGCACTTGTGTTAATGGGGACACAACAGATGAGCGTCACAGACAGCCTGATCTCAATATACATACCGGCAGGGTGCTGCGATTTATGCTCATAAATCTAACTGCAATTAGTACAGGTTTCTGGATCGAAAAAGGAGATGAAAGGAAAGCAGAAGGTTAGAAGTAGGAGAGAAGCCTAGAAGATGGTGAGCAGAAAGGGCAAGTCTGGGTGTGTTAGTTGTGATGGCGTTGTCCCCACTTTTCCCAGCAGAGCCCATATTTTCTTACCATAGACCTGCGGATTAGGGACAGACGACTCTTGGCTTTGTTCTCTGCAAACTCTAGACTGTTGATATCCTTTAGACGAGCTTTATATTTATTCATCTGTTCCATAACAATCAGCTCCACACAGCTATACCAAGATAAGCAGAAAGAGAAATGGGACAGGTAAAGGATCAGTATTCAAGAAGTACTCCCATGAAGCTTTTTAAGTCCTATGCCTGTGTAAATGTATACGTAATGTGGCCTAAGTGCGGTAATATACTCACTGATCGCCATCTTTTCCGGTTTCCAGCACAGCTCCGTTCCTCTTCTAAGTCACGTGTAATTTCAACTCTCCGGATCACACTGGTGTTTATGTGAGCTGGTACTCGCTTTTAAATCTATAGAGGGGCAGAATGAGGCCCCATAGACCAACACTGAAAAAGCCACTTCTGGCTCACACACAAACACCAATGTTATCCGGAGAGTCGGAACTGCAGTCACGTGGGTGAAGAAGACCAGAGCAGCGCTGGAGACCAGGCAAGATGGCGATCGGTGAGTGTATTAATGCACTTACACTACATTACACACACGTGTAGACAGGTTTAGGGCATAAATAGTCTTACTTTACACAAGATAACTGGTGGGAATATGTACTTATGCTACATAAAGCTGGCACAAGTGTGAATAATTAAATTACTATACCTAACGTGTGTGAAGTAAAATCTTTGCATTAAATAAAAACAGCATGAGTTAGGCCTCATTCAGACGTCGTTTTCATTTACGGGTTTGGTTCATTGTTGTACACAGCTTGAACACGTACCCATTATAGACTATGTGGCTATCCATATGTCTATGACTCTTTCCAGATCTCGTATTTGCAAAGCAAGCAAAAAAAATAAAATAATGGAGACAAGAATCAATATCACCAGAAGTTAAGGACAGCATACAGATGCCATCCGAGTGCAATTCGTGTTGCGTCCATTTTTTACAATGCAATGCCTCTCCTGCCCAATATAATGTTTGATATATGATAAAACCACTGATGGTAAAAATCGACAGACTGACCAAACCCTGGTGAAAATGTGATCCGGCACACTGATAAGAATCGGTCCCATTTTTTCACAAGCAAGAAATAAATGGCGTCTGAATGAGACCTTGCTTTGGTTGAGCAGAGAAATTATTATTGATCGCAAGGATAAGGATGCTGTAGGGCTAAAGGGAATAATCTGATGGGTCTTACGCTGTGGTCTTGCCAATGTCCTGTACGCTCTGCAATGGATCTGTAGTGTCCGGACAACGGAGAATACATGGGGCAAACACAATCGCCAGCGCATTGGCAGACATGCGATTGGTTTCTTCTTGCTGGGCGATCCTAAAATATCCCAAACCAGTGGTAAACACATGTTTATTGGCGGCTAGAGATAACACATAACATTACGTAGAGGCTAGCAAATAAACAGAGTGGCAACCTGACAAGGTGAAAGATAAGTCTCTCCAAAGTGCTGAGATGTGTCCGAGACAGCTGATCTATCACCGAATACACTCCCCGCACGGTTTCCTTTCTCTCACCAAGACCTGGGAGATAAAAAAAGCCAAACTGAACAACATTGGACAATAGTGAATAATGCATCTGTGAAGTTATTGTAAACTTGGTCGGAAACATGGTGATTGAGGAGGGGTTATCCAAGTAGTGGACAAGAATTAAGATGAAGTTAACAAGTGAGTAAAAGAGAGGCACAGGGCACAATATGTGACCTGAAGGAAAAGGCAATTTAACATACAGCCCCCCATAAATGTCTGCCATTATTTACCCATAGATCTGAGAAACTCTTCATACAGTTCAAATGTCATCAGAGGATTGGGAAGTTCCCGCAACCATTGCTTGAAGACGCTGGCAATCACATGGATATTGTAATCATCCAGATTTACACTTTCAATTTCTGCAAGACAGTAAAATCACAAGGAAAAAGTTATATTTTAAGCAAGGCAACTGAGTATTACCCCATCACCCACAGGCCATTTTCAGATTTTTTAATAAAAAAGAGCCATAACTTTATTTATTTTACTCACTTATATGCACCATTATACTCCACAGCGCTTTACATAAATTATCATCACAGTCCCCATTGGGGCTCACAATCTACATTCCCTATCAGTAGGTCTTTGGAGTGTGGGAGGAAAGCGGAGTACCCGGAGGAAACCCACGCAAACACGGGGAGAACATACAAACTCCTTACAGATGTTGTCCTTGGTGGGATTTGAACCCAGGACCCCAGTGCTGCCGTGCTAACCACTGAGCCAATTTCCATAAATTTAGCCGTATGAAAGCTTGTTTTTTGCGGGATGAGTTGTACTTTTCAACGGCACCATTCATTTTACAATAACACCCTCGGCTGTTAAAGGCACATGACCGCTGATTAAATCAGCGGTCATGTGCGGGGAAAGATGCGGGCTCAGCCCCAGAGCCCGCATCAAACTCAGGGTCACAACATATGACATAAACATACGTCATATGTCGTGAAGGGGATAATATACTCCCACATAAACATAAGCAACACATGATCGTCTAATGCCCAGTGAGCATTTCTGACACCATTATGATAGGCTACAGCTATTAAAGGGAACCTTACATGCAGTCTGATCTGTGAACAGCATGGTACAAAGAAGGAATAACTGAGCAGAATGATATAGAGGTTTGTTGTAAAAGATTCAGTGTCACTTGTGTTTTATTCATTGAAATCCCTGGTGTTTGCTTCTGATTGCAGTGGGCGGTCCTACACAGTGATTGACAGCTAACTCTGCATGCACATGAATGCTGGGAAGACTGTCAATCACTGAGTAGGACAGCCCACTGGACTCATAAGCAAACACCAGGGATTTCAATGAATAAAATATAAGTTGTACTGAGACTTTTCCCTACAAATATGATTGTCAATCTGACCAGCTCCTCCTGCTCTATAACATCCTGTCTGCAGATCAGATACTATTTTGAACATGACAAGTTCCCTCTAACATAATTATTAATATTACATCATAAAATTGTACTAAATAGCAAAGTGTTACAGCCAGGTCACATAACCAGAGACAGCTCTGTGGAACGGATCCTTTACTACGACATATTCAAGTGGCGAATACAAGATTAGCACAGTATTTTTCTACATCATCCGCCAGCCTCCTCTCTTTCATCCCATTTCTGGCATTATTCATTACGTAGTTCTCTGTAGGGTGCAGTCATGGCCCTCAGCTGCTGTGGTTGGACCAGGGCTGAATACAACAGATTAACAGTCAATGGTAGAGACCTCTCACCTGTATCAAGGTTCTGTCTCAGTTCACGGATCTTATTATTGGAGCCCGGTTTCCGGTATATGCCCTCTGTATACAAGCCGTGCATTTCAATGTAACTGATAAGTTTCTCCAACAGCACAGGAACTGTCCGATCTTCATTTGTCAGACGTGACAATTCCACCCCAAAGTGACGGTTCGACAGCTCATGGTCATTCTAATAGTAGCAGGAAAAAGAAAGAGGTATGGGTCACACAAGCTCGGATTTGAAACGTATTTCTTTCCTTTTCTTACATAGTTTTCTCTTATTTGATGGCCTTTAGCACCTGTCATTTGTGACTGGCAATTTCCTCTGCAGCTATTTTACCAAGCCAACTTAGCCATTCACTAGATCCTATTGAGCATGTTGGGATTTTACACATTTTATAATGACTTGTAGGATTGCTACTTCAAGTAGGTGGCACTAGAGTTCAAGTCCTCTTCCTCAATGAAGAGACAATTTGCTTATTTAATTTCCAAGAGGAGCATGCAAGACGTTTAAGTCTCCTCATACTGTCGTGCCAGACCTGGCATGTCACTCTCCACAAGGAGTAACCTTTCCCCTTAAATCCCAGTTTTAGCCTCTCACCCAGCCAAATCAGATCTCATTACTTTGTACTGATGAGGGGCAATACCCCGAAACACTGTCTACAAACTGAGATTCTGATTTGGCTTTTATCCCAAGTCATATTTCAAAGCTCATTAAAGCGTAGATAAGGACTTGTAGGATTGCTACTTCCCATAGGTTTCTTAGATCCAACACATTTTTTAACAATTGAAAATGTTGTCTTACAATACAACCTCTTTCTCTTAAAGCAGCCATACGGGCGGTCAACACATTCCTGCCGGTTCATCTCAATGAACTCCTGCCAGGAATGGAGAGCGCATACTGGCCATAAGGCCACGGCCCCACTATCAGTATTCGGTCAGTATTTTTTCTCAGGCGCGGGAGCCAAAACCAGATAAGGAACAGTCAGAGAAAAGGTATAATAGAAACAAGTCACCAATTCTGCATTTATCATCCACTCCTGGTTTTGGCTCCCACTCCTTAGAAAAAATACTGACTGAATACTGACCAAATACTGATAGTGGGGCCGTGACCTAACACTGCAAAACTTTCTGGGGGGGAAGTTAGTAAGAATGGCGTTTTTTATGCCGGTCTTAATAGAAAAGCATGCTGCAGGAAGATGCACGTGTCTTGCTATGCGTGACCCAGAAAATCAAATTAAAAGCTAGCTATGCGCCGGTATATATTTGCACAATAAGTTATGTAACTTTCAGGCATAAATAATAGGAAACTTACTGGATCGCATGTCACTGCACCTCCTTCACTATGCTCTGCGCACATCTTAGAAAAGTGTCATGAGCAGCTGAACCCCCTCCCAAATAATCACAAATTATGGCATAAGTTTGGTGTGTGCCATCATTTGTAACTTTTTCTTTTTACACCAGAAGGCTAATATAGGTCTAATGATAAAGGTCATCCATGTGTTTCAAAAATCCTGTAAATTCCTACACTTCCATCAACTCTTAGAGTGTAACCGTCATTTAATTTGCTTCTTCATAAATCAATAGTACACATGAAAATAAAACTTTGTAATATATCTTATTAAAAGATATACATTTTTCTTTTCCTGGACTTATCTAACACTTTGTAATCTCTGTATTCAATGGTAAAATCTGTATTAGGTGAAGATGGATTTTCACATTACTGAAATAGGAGATGGCAGTTACTACTGGTAACACTATATGGAGAGGGGAGTTGGAGGCAGACACAGACATTCTGCTGCAAGTTCTTCTGAATTCACAGTTACACATTAAACTTTTTTATTTTTTTTAAATTGTAACTGTCGTTTTAAGAGAACTAGCAGCAGAATGTCTGTGTCTGACTCTATCTAAACATATTCCCCCTCCTCTCTCCATAAAATACTATGAACACAAATTGTCATCTCCTATCTCAGTAATGTGAAAATCTGTATTCACTGAAAACAGATTTTCCCCTAAATTTGGAGTATAAAATAAATCCAGGCAGAGAAAATAATCAGATTGCTCTGATAAGATACATTACAAAGTTGCCTATTTTCATGTATACTATTGATTTACAAAATAAAAAAGGCAATTACTCTTTAACCCCTTCATGACATTTGACGTACTTATATATCATGGTCGGATAGGGGTTCCCGACCAATGACTTATAGATACGTCATGGCGTTCGTGCGTGGCACAGGAGCTGTGCTAGCGTGATTGCCACTAGGAGCTCGACTTACGTGATAGCCGTGACCCGGCTGTCCCCATCCTTGTTTGTTTAACCCCCTAAATGCTGCAATTGATCGCAACATTTTGTGGGCTATGAAAGGGTGGGGTCTCCCTCTTTTTTCCAATCGGCGACCCCACTACGTCATCGCAAGGGCCCAATGGTCGTCATGACGACCTCCGGGTCTGCCAGTGGCAGTGGTCTACTTAGACCATGCCAGGAGCATGGATTAAGAGGCTTCTGTCAGTGTAATACTGACATGCAGTGCATTGCAATGCATTATACCAGCGATCAGAGTAATGAAAGTTAAAAGTCCCATAGAGGGACTAAGTAAAAACGTAAAATATATTTTTTTTAATTATATATATATTTTTAAATTTTTGTATTTGTATAAAGAAATTAAACAAAAAAAGTACACATATTTGATATTGCTGTGTCCAGAATGACCTGATCTATAAAACGGTCGCACTAGTTAATCGTTTCAGTGAACATCATAAAAAAAACTTAAAACAAAAACGTGGCACAAAACTGCTTTTTCATCATGTCGCCAAACAAAAAGCAGACTAAAATGCGATCAAAAAGTCAAATGTAAATAAATCTCTGAAATGCACAATTCAGACGGAACCCCCGACGGAAGATTCCTTACAATGAGGCAGATGGAGGCACAGTGGACTCTGTCTGTCCTATGATTTGCGATGTCTGTCTTTTTAGGCGTGCATAAAAATGTGGTCAGCCACAGTTTTGTGCATCTCTGAAAAGAAGGACACTGCTGAACAGAGGCCAGACGGAGTCCAGAGTAACTCTGCTGCCTTATTATAGAGGGTGGTTTTAGGTAACTGTATGTGTACATTGTCCTCCTTTATTTTTCTCTTTGTGAGTGCCTGGACGGCTGAGTGTTTGACATTGTGTCCTCTTGCTCCTCTTACTCAGAACATAGCATGAGTTTGACATACCTATACCTTCATAGTTAATGAGCTTTTACAAACACTCGCTCATTAACCCTTGGATACCAATCTTAGTATCCTATTGGGGCATATACTCACAGTCACTCAATTTTGTGAAATTTTCATAAACATTAACACTAACTGTGTCCTCATAGTGGTTTATTATACTCAGTATTATTTATTCAAACCCTAATAACTGGTTTGCGGTTGCTCGTTTAAGCATTTTGCCCCTTATTTAGGTATTAAATTATTACATTTTGGAGCAACACTCCTTTAACATCTTTTTTGGACATGCACTTTTCTGATTAAGCCGTATTAGCTATTAGATACACGCCAAACAACATTTCATCTGAGCTTACATCAATCTTTCACCACTAGGTGGAGATATTTATTAGAATTTATATTGATGTGAATTCAGTTGAAAAATAACGGTGTTACCTTTCTCCATATGGGTTTGTTATTTATAGGAAATATGAATAATTTTAGAATAAGAAATGCATTGTGCATACTAATACCTCTTAGGACATTCACAATTATTTCACTACACCTGTAGATAAATTCCCAGAGTGGTGTAATTTCCAAAATGGGGTCACTTGAGATGGGATTCTGCTCTTTTGGCATTTAGGGGCTCTGTATATGGAGTCTGCAAACTATTCTACGATAATTTGTTCTCCAAGAGTCAAATAGCGCTCCATTCCCCCTGAGTTTCGCTGCGTGGCTAAGCAGTACTGTACAGCCACATATGGGGTATTTCCACGTTCAGCAGAAATTGTGTGACAAATTTTGGTTCCATTTTGCCCATTTTCCATTGTGAAAAAGTAAAATCTGGGGCTAAAACAAATTTTTTGAGGTAAAAATGTAATTATTTTTTCTTCACTGCCCAATGGTATAAAATTCTATGACACCTGTGGCGTCAATATAATCACTGCACCCCTAGATGAATTCATTGAGAGGTGTAGTTTGTAAAATGGGGTCACTTTTGGGGGCGTTCTGCTACATCAAGGGCTCTGGCAATTTGACATGGCACCCTCAAACCATAATAGTAAAATCTGTACTGTAATATGGCACTCCTTCCTTTCTGAGTTTTGCACTGTGCCTGAAAAGTATTTCCCGATTACATGTAGGGTATTGGCGCAATCAGGAGAAATTGCACAACAAACTGTAAGGTGCATTTTTCCTATTAGCCCTTATGATAATTAAAACATTTTAGTGTTAAAAATGTAATTATTCTTTCTTCATTGCCCAATGGTATAAAATTCTGTTACCCACCTGTGGTGTCAATATGATCACTGCCCCCCTAGATGAATTCATTGAGAGATGTAGTTTGTAAAATGGGATCACTTATGCATGGTTCCACTGTTCTGGCACCTCATGGGCTCTGCCAATGTGTCATGGCCCCCTCAAACCATTTTAGCAAGATCTGAACTCCAAAATGACGCTTATTCCCTTCTGAGCTTTGCACTGTGCCTCCAAAGTAGTTTTCGACCACATATGGGGTATTGGCGAACTCAGGAGAAATTGCGTAACAAATTGTACAGTTCATTTTCTTCTATTATCCCTTTTGAAAATTAAAAACTCACTACACCCCTATATGAATTTCCTGAGATGTATAGATTTTAAAACTGGTTCACTTGTGGGGGTTTCTGCTGTTTTGGCATGTCAAGGGCTCTTCAAATGCCACATGGCATCTGCAATCTATTCCAGCCAAAATTGCGCTCCAGAATTCAATTGCCGCTCCTTCCCTTCAGAGTGCCCAAACAGTAGTTTTCCACCACTACTGTTTGGCCACTAGGGTATCGGTGTACTCAGGAGAAATTGCACAATAAATTTTACAGCACATTTTCTTCTGTTACCCTTGTGAAAATGAAAAATATGTGGGTGAAGCAACAATTTATTCTTTCATTTTCACGGCTCAACGTTATAAAATTCTGTAAAGCACCTGTGGGTTCAAGGTGCTAACCACACCTATAAATAAATTCCTTGAAGGGTGTAGTTTCCAAAATGGGGTCACTTGTGGGGGTTTTCCACTGTTTAGGCACATCAGGGGTTCTGCAAATACAACATGGCTTCCGCTTCTGTACTCAGGTGAATTGCACAACAAACAGTATGGTCCATTTTCTCCTGTTACCCTTGTGAAAATTTAAATTTGGGGCTAAAGTAACAATTTTGTGGGAAAAAGTAAAAAGGAGATTTTTGTGTACTCAGCGTAAAATCTCTTTCTCTTAGCCTCTAATTGGGGGACACAGGACCATGGGTTATGCTGCTGTCCACTAGGAGGCGACACTATGCTTAATCTGAAAAAGATTAACATTGGCTCGTCCCATGCAGTATACACCCCTGGACGGCGTCAGCCATCTTCAGTTTTGTGCAAAAGCAGTGGGAGAAACGTAACAGATATCATAGTCATACCTATAAAAAGGCAACTATAGATAAATAATATAGTTATGCCTATAAAAAAGGTAACTATATAAGAACTCAAAGGAAAACCAATATGAGAACTCAACTTTAACGGCCCTGAAGGGCAACAGGGTGGGTGCTGTGTCCCCCAATTAGAGGCTAACAGAAAGAGATTTTAAGGTGAGTACACAAAAATCTCCTTTACTCTGTCGCCTCATTGGGGGACACAGGACCATGGGACGTCCCAAAGCAGTCCCTGGGTGGGAAGCAATGGACGAATATCATGTGGGCGGTTCCCTAGGATTGGAATACCGCCGCTTGTAGCACGCGTCTGCCCAGGCTCACGTCTGCTGAGGACTGGGTATGAACGCTGTAGTGCTTGGTAAATGTGTGTAGGCTGGTCCAGGTGGCTGCCTTACACACTTGTTGTGCCAAGGCCTGGTGGCGAGTGGCCCAGGAGGCCCCTACCGTACGTGTAGAATGGGCCTTAATACCTGCTGGAAGGGGAGAATTTTTGAGGCGGTAAGCCTCTTGTATGGTGGACTTAAACCACCTGGCAAGGGTAGCCTTAGAGGCTGGAAGACCCTTGCGACCACCTTCCAAAAGGAGGAAAAGAGAGTCCGATTTTCTGAAGGGCGCAGTCCTAGACACATAGATACGCAGTGCCCCAACGAGGTCAAGCGTATGCAAAGCCTTTTCCACTCTATGAACCGGAGCCGGACAGAGGGATGGTAAGGAAATCTCTTTGTTGAGATGGAAGCCTGAGACAACCTTTGGGAGAAAGGATGGAACCGTACGAAGGACTACCTTATCCTGGAGAAAATTTAGGAACGGTTGTCTGCGGGAGAGTGTCGTGAGCTCAGACACTCTTCGTAGTGACGTGATCGCCACAGGGAAAAACCACCTTCTGAGATAGAAGACGGAGTGGAGTTTCCTTAAGTGGTTCAAAGGGTGCTTCCTGTAGTATTGTGAGCACCAGGTTAAGGTCCCACGTTTCTAGTGGTCGATTGTAGGGTGGAATCAAACATGAAACCCCCTGAAGAAAAAGCTCTGACTTGCGGTCAGTGTGCAATGCTTTTCTGAAAAAGTACAGACCGAGCTGATACTTGGCTTTTAGGGGAGGCCAGAGATAGTTTGGCTTCCAGGCTGGATTGAAAAAAAGCCGAGTACCCTAAGAAAGGAATAGGGTAGTGGGGCTTGGTTACAAGATTCGCACCAGGTAAAGAAGGCTTTCCAGGTACGGTAATAAATCTTGGCAGAGTTTGGTTTTCTTGCTCTGAACGTGGCTGTAATGACGTCTGGCGAAAAACCTGCTTGTGTTAACACCCAGGTTTCAATGGCCGTGCCGTCAAACTGAGGGCTTCAAAGTTCTGATGGTAGAACGGACCTTGTGACAGAAGATCCGGGCGGTCGGGAAGACGCCAGGGAGCGTCTGCAATGAGCCGTACTATGTCGGCGTACCATGTACGCCTGGGTCAGTCCGGAGCGATTAGGATGGTTGGAACTCCTTCCTGTTTGATCTTTCTCACCACTCTGGAAATCAGAGGGAGAGGCGGAAAAAAATACAGAAGTTGGAACTTGGCCCAATCCTGAACCAGGGCGTCCGCCGCCAGAGTTCGCTGACAGTGTGATCTAGCCATGAAGTTGGCGACTTTGGCATTGAGGTGAGATGCCATTAGGTCCACATCTGGAGTGCCCCAACGATGGCAGATCTGCTGGAGGACTTCGGGGTGGAGAGCCCATTCTCCAGAGTGTATTTCTTGTCGGCTGAGGAAGTCTGCTTCCCAGTTGTCTACACCCGGAATGTGGACTGCAGAGATAAGAGAGTCCGTTGTCTCTGCCCAGTGGATAATGTGTGTCACTTCTCACATTGCTTGAGCGCTGCGGGTCCCGCCTTGGTGACTGACGTATGCCACGGCCGTGGCATTGTCCGACTGGACTCTGATGTGGGAAGCCGCCAGTAAGTGTTGGAATGCTCTTAGCGCCAGGAGGATGGCCCGAATTTTCAGAATATTGGTGGGCAAGGTTGCTTCCGCTGGAAACCATTTGCCCTGTGCTCTGTGGTGTAGATATACTGCACCACAACCCGTCAGGCTTGCGTCGGTGGTCAGGATCTTCCATTGACCTGGGAAAAGGATTTTCTTTTTGTCAGAGAGGACCGGTTGAACCACCAATGAAGGGACTTCTCGGCTGACGACTTCCGTTGTAATCTCCTGTCGAGGGAAGAAGGATTCCTGTCGCAAGACCTGAGAATGTCTAATTGGAGAGGTCTGAGGTGAAGCTGAGCAAATGGAACTGCTTCTATTGACGCCACCATCCTGCCAAGGACTCTCATGGCGAATCGGAGAGATCGGGAGGATTGAATAGCATTCCTGGAATGTCGAGGATTGGGTTGGTGTTGGTGACGGCTTTGCAAGTTGACTAACCAACCTAGGCGGTTCGGAGTGACGATCGTGATTGAGACGCTGAACTCGCAGTCCCTGAAGGTGGGACCCTTGACGAGGAGATCGTCTAGGTATGGGATGACTACTATATCTCTGGAGTGTAAGACCTGCATGGTGGTCGCCAAGACTTTGGTGAACACTCTGGGAGCTGTGGCGAGCCCGAACGGGAGAGCCACAAACTGGTAGTGGTTCTGATTGATTGCGAACCTGAGGAATGTCTTGATGGGCAGGTGCGATTGTATATGATTGCGAACCTCTTGATGAGCAGGTGCAATTGTATGTGTAAGTACGCATCCTGAATGTCTAGGGATGCGAGATATTCTCCTTTTTCCATGGATGCTATGATAGAGCGAGGCGATTCCATTCGAAAATGACGTACTCTTACATACTTGTGAATGTTTGAGATCTAGAACGGGCCTTGCTCCGCCTCCTTTCTTGGGGACTACAAAAAGATTGGAGTAGGACCCGTGAAAGCGCTCGGCTGTTGGGACAGGCCTTATGACTTGCGCTTGAAGTAGTGAGAAGACCTTCTGGTGAGAAGCCTGGGCTTTTTCTATCGGCTTTGGGGGCACAGAAATGATGAATCTGTTTGGAGGGGATTCTATTTTGTATCCTGAAGATACTAGCTCCCTGACCCGCCAGTCTTTTGTAACAGGCAGCCAGACTTGGCAAAATAGCGAAAGTCGGCCGCCTACTGGTGGGGACTCCTTTAGAGACCGTGAGCGTTTGATTGGCCGGTCTTTGACTGCCATGTCTTGTCCGACTTTTGGGTCGACCTGGAGACTTGCTTGCGGGTGAAGCGGCTGTTAGTCTGTGCTGGACGAGAGACGGACCAGCCGGAAGAGTTCCGAAAGGACCGGAACCTAGTTTGGTTACGTTTATTAAAATTGCGTTTTGACTTCAGTTGGGGAAGAGAGGTACTCTTACCCCCTGGGGCGTTGGATATCATTGTGTCCAACCTTTCACCAAAGAGTCGACCTCTGAAATATGGAAGATATGTGAGAGACTTATTTGAGGTTGCATCCGCTTTCCATTCACGTAACCAGAGAATGCGTCTAATAGTGACGGCATGTGAATGCTACCGCTGCGCATCTTGCTAAATCAAGAGCCGCATGGATTAGGAAATCTGCCACAATTGCTATTTGAACTGCTTGTTGAGACAGTTCAGGGGAAGAAGCTTGAAAGCTAGTTTGTAAATTGTCAGCCCAAGCTATTATGGCTTTAGATGCCCAAACCGAAGCGAACTCGGGAGCTTGCCAAACTTTCTACCTGCCGATCTGCCGCATCCCTGAGGGTTGAGCTATCTGGCGGAGAAAGAAGTGGCTGTGCTGCCAGCCTGGATACTGGAGGGTCCACTGCTGGGGGTTTGTCCATTCCTTGAAAGTTTCCTGAGGAAAGGGGTATCTGATTCCCACAAGCTTGCGAGTGGCGAGCTTCTTGTTAGGCTGTAGAAATTGAACTTAGCCGTCTTGAGTGTGTCGGATCAGAAATGTTCAGTACCCGATGTATGGACGAGATTATGTCCTCCGGTAGCGCTGCATTGCTAGTTGGAGATGGCGTTAGAGATTCGTCAGTCTCCTTATCTGAGTCGGAGTCACAAATGCCTTGTGACTCCTGTGTGTCACTGATGTGTCTGCTAGGCGAGTCAGGATATTTCTCTGGCCGGTGAGTGGAGAGGAGAAATATAGTCCCTGTTCCTATTAGGGGACTGTCTAGAAGATCTGGGACTACGGTCTCTGTCTCTGGACATGGATGACCGTGTACTGTGTGAAGACGCAGAACAGCGTGATTGGGTACGCTTGCGTCCTGAGTCTGACCTGGACGTGCCTGGGCCAGAGTGTGGATGGGAGAGACCTTCTGTTTGTGTATGCTTCATAGAAGAAATATGACTTTGCATATCCTGAAGCAGTTGAATTTTATAGACTGTGACATAGATTGTGACAGTTGAGTGACCGATTCTGGCGTGGCAACATGATATAGTAGGGGCTGCTTGGGACTCTGGCACAGTAGCCTGTATGCAATCCTTACAATACGGATACGTGCTACCGCTGGGGAGAGCAATGCTACAGGCTGTAGGAAAGTGTAGAAGCTGTCCTGCCTGGTTTCGTAGGCTTTGAGCCCAGCATAGTGCACCTGGAGTGGCTATGCAAAGGGGCTGTCTGTGCAGAGGAGGATGCAGTATATGCAGAGTTTCACAGCTGAGGTAAACACAGGCTGTGCACTTACCCCACCCTTAGTGTGCCCCTGTGAGCGCTGATTAAACCTGGTCCTGTGCTTCCCCGGAGAGCTGGCTGGTCTCGTTCTGCGTGCAGCTAAGATGGAAGCCGACAGTGTGAAGGAGAAGGGGGGCGGGGCGCTGAGAGGGCGCGTGTAACCATAGGGATGCGCGCCCTGCAGTTCGGCACCGCCCTCTGTATGACGCCTGATAGAGTCAAAAGCATCTTCGGGGGGCGTGCTGGGGGGCGGAGAGTGGGTGGCGGCTTCGGCCCCGAAAAGGGCTCCAGGATAGAGTGGTGAACCGGGGGGAGGTCGGATAAGCACCGGACCCCCCGGTTCCATAGGCAACATGGCGGTGGGGAGATCGATAAAGGGGGGGACTCTGAGGAGGACCCCCTTTTTACATAATAAAGTTGTCGCTGGGGCAGACACTGTGAGGGCCTGCACCACTTGAGCCATGGACGCCTGCACCTTCCCCGGCTTGTACAGGAGCCTCCAGTGAAAACTGTGGTTCGTGTATGTGCTGCTGGATGACGGCTGCTATGTGCTGCTGGAGGGGTCTGCAGCTGCAGCTCACCGAAGCCTACCTGACGGTGTCTCAACCTAATACCCCCCGAAGGGGGATTAGGGAGGGTGCCGCTGTCACCTTCAGGGGCTTTATCCACCCTCAGCTTCTGACCAAGCCGTGGAGAAATGGAGAAGGAGCCGGTTCTCAACCTCGTACCAGACCCTACGGGCCGGCGAGGGAGCAGTATGGTGGCAGCGCCATCTCCACTTCAACCATGCCCCACAGACGGGGGCAAAGGAAGGAGCCATACCGGGGGCTCTGTGATCCTGTGCTTGAAGCGAGGAACGAGTGAAGATGAAACGGTGTGCCTCCTACTGACACTAAGCTAAAACTGAAGATGGCTGACGCCGTCCAGGGGTGTATACTGCATGGGAGGAGCCAATGTTAATCTTTTTCAGATTAAGCATAGTGTCGCCTCCTAGTGGACAGCAGCATAACCCATGGTCCTGTGTCCCCCAATGAGGCGACAGAGTAATGCTCATTTTTTATTCTTCCACATTGCTTTAATTCCTGTGAAGCACCTGAAGGGTTAATAAAGTTCTTGAATGTGGTTTTGAGCACCTTGAGGGGTGCAGTTTTAAAAGTCGGGTCACTTTTGGGTATTTTCGGTCATATAGGCCCCTTAAAGTCACTTAAAATGTGATATGATCCCTCCAAAAATAGTTTTTTTAAATTTTTGTTGGAAAAATGAGAAATTGCTGATAAACTTTTTAACTCTTCTAACTTCCTAACAAAAAAAATATGTTTCAAAAATGATGCTGATGTAAAGTAGACATGTGGTAAATGTTATTTATTAGCTAATTTTGTGCAATATAACTATCTGGTTTAAGTACATAAAAATTAAAAGTTTCAGAATTGCAATATTTTCACAATTTTTGCCAACATTACGATATTTTCACAAATAAACGCAAAAAAATATCGACCTAAATTTACTACTAACAAAATACAATGTGTCACGAGAAAGAATCACTGGGATATGTTGAATGTAATGACTGACACTTTGCTCTCCTGATCTCACTGCTGAGCTGTGTAGGATTATAACACATTACAGCAGAACTAATCTTTGTCTCACTACAAACAAAGCTTCAGCTGCAGCTCTCCTCCTCTGCTGTCAGGTCTGCTGTACTGCCCTTCTTCCCCACATCAGCTGCTTGTGAAATGGAAACTGAAGAAGTGTTAGTTGAAATCAGGCACAGCTCTGCCGCAGTGTAAGTGGACAACTGCAGATGTGTTTGCAATGAGACAAAGATCAGTTTTGTTGAGTGTGATTATATGTGTCAGTCATTACATGTCTCACACTGGTAGCGCCCCCTTTCATATAAAATAAGCTCTGAAGGCAGATTCTTTGGGCGAGCTGCGTTCGGCCGATAGATCTTAACAGCTCATTTACATATTAAGGAAAAACATGGATTTCTCTGGAATAAGACATTGGATCGCAGACATCAAGATATCACTTTATTCAACTTCCTATGACCTACATGCCCATATAGATGGCTTAGGAAAGTTGATTCTACTGACAGTTTACCTTCAAAATAACACATTCTCTTAAAATGAAGGGAACAAATAGCTAAGTGCTATCATTCCTTTTCTAAATATAGTCTGTAATTTATAATGAAGTAATCGTTTACAAGGAACATTAAAACTAATTTTACCTTTTTATTGCAGGTTGAGGTAAGCTGGGAGCAGCATTTCTTGTGACAAGCAAATCTACATACTAAAACAGAGCAGAAGATTAGTACAGAGCCCCTATTCATTAAGTATTACCATTCTACTGCAAAGAGCAATGATTTCCATAGTTAAAGTAGTAATGTCACACCAGGGCTGTGGAGTTGAAGTCGGAGTCGTGGAATCGGTATAAAATGGACCGACTCCGACTCCTAAAATATATAATAAATTGGGTACAGTAGTTTAATGCAGTTTGTGGGGAATATTTTTTCATAAGAATTTTGGAAAGTTATGAAATGTCCTATAAATGTCTGTCCTATTTCTGAACTAAGGGTCTAGACTTTTAACTGAGATGAATCTGTGCTAGAGTTTATGTACATGATAAGTAGTGAAGCTCCTCCTCTACAGATAAGGGGGAAAAAAAACAAACACACAGGGAAGGAATGCCTGTACTCATCTCAGAACTGCTGGAGTGAACAGGAAAAGACCGTTTTACTACAGTAAATTTATCACTTAAACAGGAGTCGTGTATGGGGGAGTCGGAGTCGGTGTCGGTGTCATGGAAATTGAGGAGTCAGAGGTTTGGCTTACCGACTCCACAGCCCTGTGTCACACTACAAGATTCACTGACTAAGGACTAACACTGAGTTTTTTCTAAGGCGCTGTGGATTTAAAAAATATATATATATAGTCATTCCTAGATATGTACTCAAAAAAAAAAATGTTGGCTGGGGTTCCACAACGGTGTATCTTTATCGTCATTTTATACAGTTGTGACCAGATTTAGCATCATCACGGCCCGAACAGATGGCCGATGCACTGCCGCTGCCCCGCCCCACCCCACCGTTTGGCAAACTGAGATCATCGATACATACAGTAATATCTTTGTAATCATGATGGTCTTGGCTATAACACTGGCAAGGTCACATTACTGCAGTTTGCAGACAGGTGAATGGGGATGTTTAAGGTTAGGGTATTGTAACTTGCAGAACGCCTACGTTATGGTCTTCCGTTTTGAGCAATCATATACTATAAAGTTTTGACACTCTCATTGCAACATGAGATCATAATTCTATAGAGAATTAGTCATTCCCTCCAAAGCCTCCAAGAAAAACATGAGATTACAGAAAAATAATCCAATAACTAATGCAAATTAAAGAAAGTCCTTACAGTCTTACATAGTTAGAAAGGGCTCCTGCAAATTGGTGAATCACAGTCTATGAAAAGGACTGGTGCTTCAACAGGGTCTTACCACATACAGTAAAAATAAGATGAAGCCACCTCACCTGGTGCCCGCATCTTAGCCTGGCACATGCAGATAGAGGTACAATCCATGACAGCTGTAACAGCTTTGATAGCTGATCAGTTTATGGACTAATTCTGTGCCCAGTATGTGAAATTCCAATTCCAATTATCTAGATTTTTCAGCCAATTACCAATGGCACAGATCGGCACTACTTGTAGGTTTGCAAATTGAATGTGGTTTCAAGTTTTGATGCCCCAGAAAATAAAAAAATTGTTAAAAATATTGTAACTAGAGATAAGCGGTTCATGCACAATTCAAATTCCCCTGTTCAAGCAGATTTTCTCAGGAAATTTGAATCGCAGAAACGCTATTCTGCACAACTTGCATGTTCCTTATTATGTTCTGGGGTCCCTCAAGATCCAGAGCATAATAAAAAAAAAAGTTGTAAAAAAAATAGGTCTACTCATCTTAGTACTCTTTGCGGTCTTGGCCGTATCTTCTTATCATTGCCGAGAGTGCTAAATCCCTGGGACTTCCAGCTCTGATGAGGCCCAGAAAGGTTCTGCACAAGCGCGACTAAGGTCATAACATGCGCCGTAACCTTGAGCGCACATGAGCAGAACCGTCCTAAGGCTCATCAGGGTTGGAGGTCCCGGTCTTGCATGAAGAGATCTGGGGATTACAACACTTGCAGCGATGAGAAGAAAATGCGCTCAGGACTGGAGATGTGAGCGGTAAGGTGAGGATAAGTATTTCATTTTTTTTTAAACCTTTTGATGGCCTGTTATGGTTCAGAAATCTGTGCAAAAGCAAATTACAAAAAAAATCCACATTTTCATAAATGCAGATTTTTGTAATATTCCAGTAGAATTCATTGCACTTCATTATATTTGCTCAGTCCTAATTGTAATCCAAGGGACCAGTGTGTCTCAAGCAAAGTCTCGATAATACAGAAATTGCTTTCCGACACGCCAACACACAGGAATATTTGATTTACAACATTTCACATGCCAAAATCTTACATTTACAAACAGCAGCGCGGTCCATGATCCAGATAAGAGAAGAACAGAACTCGCAGTACGTGGGAATGTTGTACTGAGTGGCCTTAAATATATGTCCATTGTGTTCCTCAACCTGAAGTGGGAAATAGAAAAGGACAAATATGGAAACCAAACTAAATAAAACCAAAAGAAAGCAAAATAGAAGGACGACAAAGAAATAAAAGTATGGACAATTACTGACAGGCACTTACAATATCTGACTCTTTTTTCCGTCTTTTCTTTCTTTCTGGCTTTTGTGTCTTGTAAGAAAGAATATCCAAAAATGCACAATTAAAATAATATCTTGCTTTATTTTCTCTAGCTCAAGCTTTTCTCCACTCAATAATTACCTTTCCTGGGGTATAATTCAGAGGTTTATATTCAGTGACAAATTCATCTAAGAAAACCTTGAACGTATTGATCCAAACTCGCACTGGGGATTCGTTCCAACTTCTTTGTTGATGTTGCTTCATGGTTTTGTCTAGGATCTGCTCAAAAAGTGCTCCGAGGTCCCGGTAGCGAATGCTTTTCCCGTCTTCTCCCTTTTATAGGAGATGGTGGTGTAGGTATGAAACACTTAAGACAGCGTTTAAACAAAGATTTATCTGAGTAGAACGCGTACAACACAAACTTATGGTACAAGGAATGGACTTTCTTTAAAAGGACATTTTTCATATCTTCTGGTCTTAATACCCTCATATTTCCTATAATTTAGTGGCTTTGAAGCCATTTACATGTCACAACTGAAAGGTTTCAATTAGCTCTCCTCCAAAAGGAAAAAGGTCTCTCTAGAGCAAGGGTCCTCAATCTGTAACTCGAGAGCCGCATGTGGCTCGTGGGCCCATGATGTGTGGCTCGCGGCTCTCTGCCAGCTTGGTGCATTAGCACCAGCTCTAGCCAACAGCTATTAAGAGCAGATCGCTAGATGGTGAGTTGTGTGTGTCACCCTGCACAGAAGAGCAGATCTGAATGGGAGTAAGATAGGAAACCCTGGAGCTTGGCATACTGCCTTGGTGTGATTTCAGTGGAAAAGCTTTGGCTGTCATTATACCAGTACTAGGGAACTCTGGGAGTCACTACTGCGATTGGAGCAGGAGCTGGATGTGGCTTGCGACCCTCTTTCATAGCTGAATGTGGCTCTCAAGGTCAGAAAGGTTAATGACCTCTGCTCTTGAGACACCTATAGGGTGCTACTCTGTAAGTCCAACTCATTAAAGAGATTGTCCACTACCCAGAAACTCCCTTTTTAAATTAAGTAGAACCCCTATTAAAATAGCAATGACGGATACTCTTGCTCCTCCACTGGCTCCATTTCAGCTGTGTCTGCTCTGGGTCTATTGTGACATTGTTGTTATGCCACATGAGCCCTGTAGTCAATCAGTGGCCACTATTAGACTGTTGCACACTCACTTCCTTCAGATGAACTTAGGAAAGATAGAAGAATAGAGAGCACAGCAGTAGCGGTCAGAAATTGGCAGTACGGCTTTCTTGGCAGTGTCACGTTGGTATAGAGCAGGTGCATCAAGTGATTATCTGTCTTTTTTTTTATTTTACAAGCGGTCTACTACTTTGTTTAAAAAGGGGTTTTCCAGGTAGGGGGAAACCAATATAAAGAGCATTAAAACATGGGTGTTTCTGCTGCAGGTGATATATTTAGCCATCTGCAGACAACACTTTAAAGGGAACCTCTCATGTCCCCAAACACTATTAATTGGAGATATGAGGTTAATAGCGTTCTAAACCTGAACGGTTGCAGCACTGAGAGCCCAGCTGCTGGGAGGAAATTAACTTTATTCCTCCCAGCAACCTCCAGCTTTCAGTCATAGAGCATAGTAGAGGTATTTATGGAAGCAAATTAGAATATTGCTCTTTCATACACTGCTTCTGCCTTCAGACAGAAGGACGTGTTAGGATTATTTCTGGACGTATCCTCCTAACTGAAGACTGATACACATGCCACTGTGTAGGCATACGTTAGCAATTGGCTCTCTGGCTCTCATTGTTTCAGGGAAAAAAGAGTGTGTGTGTGTGTGTGTGTGTGTGTGTGTGTGTGTGTGTGTGTGTGTGTGTGTGTGTGTGTGTGTGTGTGTGTGTGTATATATATATATTAACATGTATACAGTGTGTGTATGTGTTTATCTATGCATATAAATATATGCACAGAGATATATTTATACAGATATCCTGCTTCATAGGTAAATACGTACGTATCTATAAAATATATATATATATATATATATATATATATATATATATATATATATATATATATATATATAGACATACACACACTGCTCAAAAAAATAAAGGGAACACTTAAACAACAGAACAGAATATAACTCCAAGTGAATCAAACATCTGTGAAATCAAACTGTCCACTTAGGAAGCAACACTGATTGACAATCAATTTCACATGCTGTTGTGCAAATGGAATAGACAATAGATGGAAATTATTGGCAATTATCAAGACCCACTCAATAAAGGAGTGGTTCTGCAGGTAGGGACCACAGACCACATCTCAGTACCAATGCTTTCTGGCTGATGTTTTGGTCAGTTTTGAATGTTGGTTGTGCTTTCACACTCGTGGTAGCATGACGGACGGACTCTACAACCCACAGAAGTTGCTCAGGTAGTGCAGCTCATCCAGGATGGCACATCAATGCGAGCTGTGGCAAGAAGGTTTGCTGTGTCTGTCAGCGTAGTGTCCAGAGGCTGGAGGCGCTACCAGGAGACAGGCCAGTACACCAGGAGATGTGGAGGGGGCCGTAGGAGGACAACAACCCAGCAGCAGGATCACTACCTCCGCCTTTGTGCAAGGAGGAACAGGAGGAGCACTGCCAGAGCCCTGCAAAATGACCTCCAGAATGCCACAAATGTGCATGTGTCTGCACAAACGGTTAGAAACCGACTCCATGAGGGTGGTATGAGGGTCCGACGTCCACAGATGGGGGTTGTGCTCACACAGCCCTCCATGTGATCGCCAGAGGTAGCCTGACTGCCATTAGGTACCGAGGTGAGATCCTCAGACCCCTTGTGAGACAATATGCTGGTGCGGTTGGCCCTGGGCTCCTCCTAATGCAGAACAATGCCAGACCTCATGTGTCTGGAGTGTGTCAGCAGTTCCTGCAAGATGAACGCATTGAAGCTATGGTCTGGCCCGCCCATTCCACAGACCTGAATCCGATTGAGCACATCTGGGACATCATGTCTCGCTCCATCCACCAACGTCACGTTGCGCCACAGACTGTCCAGGAGTTGGCGGATGCTTTACTCCAGGTCTGGGAGGAGATCCCACAGGAGACCATCCACAACCTCATCAGGAACATGCACAGGAGTTGTAGGGAGGTCATACAGGCAGGTGGAGGCCACACACAATACTTAGCCTCATTTTGACTTGTTTTAAGGACATTACATCAAAGTTGGATCAGCCTGTAGTGTGTTTTTCCACTTTCATTTTGGGGGTGACTCCAAATCCAGGCCTCCATTGGTTAATAAATTTGATTTCCATTGATGATTTTTGTGTGATTTTGTTGTCAGCACATTCAACTTTGTACAGAACAAAGTATTCAATGAGAATATTTCATTCATTCAGATCTAGGATGTGTTATTTGAGTGTTCCCTTTATTTTTTTGAGCAGTATATATATATATATATATATATATATATATATATATATATATATATATATATATATATATACATACACAGTTATATGAAAAAGTTTGGGCACCCCTATTAATCTTAAGCTTACTGTTTTATAAAAATTGGTGTTTTTGCAACAGCTATTTCAGTTTGATATATGTAATAACTGTTGGACACAGTAATGTTTCTGCCTTGAAATGAGGTTTTTTGTACTAACAGAAAATGTGCAATCTGCATTCAAACTAAATTTGTCAGGTGCATAAGTATGGGCACCCTTATCATTTTCTTGTTTAAATACTCCTACCTACTTTTTACTGACTTACTAAAGCACTTTTTTTGGTTTTGTAACCTCATTGAGCTTTGAACTTCATAGCCAGGTGTATGCAATCATGAGAAAAGCTACTTAAAGTGGCCACTTGCAAGTTGTTCTCCTGTTTGAATCTTCTCTGAAGAGTGGCATCATGGGCTCCTCAAAACAACTGTCAAATGATCTGAAAACAAAGATTATTCAACATAGTTGTTCAGTGGAAGGATACAAAAAGCAGTCTCAGAGATTTAACCTGTCAGCTTCCACTGTGAGGAACATAGTAAGGAAATGGAAGAACACAGGGACAGTTCTTGTTAAGGCCAGAAGTGTTGTTTGGTCATACAAAAAGGCGTTATGCATGGCGGCAAAAAAACACAGCATTCCAAGAAAAACACTTGCTACCCACAGTAAAATTTGGTGGAGGTTCCATCATGCTTTGGGGCTGTGTGGCCAATGCCGGCATCGGGAATCTTGTTAAAGTTGAGGGACGCATGGATTCCACTCAGTATCAGCAGATTCTTGACAATAATGTTCAAGAATCAGTGATAAAGTTGAAGTTACGCAGGGGATGGATCTTTCAGCAAGACAATGATCCAAAACACGGCTCCAAATCTACTCAGGCATTCATGCAGAGGAACAATTACAATGTTCTGGAATGGCCATCCCAGTCCCCAGACCTGAATATCATTGAACATCTGTGGGATCATTTGAAGAGGGCTGTCCATGCTCGGCGACCATCAAACTTAACTGAACTGGAATTGTTTTGTAAAGAGGAATGGTCAAAAATACCTTCATCCAGGATCCAGGAACCCATTAAAAGCTACAGGAAGCGACTAGAGGCTGTTATTTTTGCAAAAGGGGGATCTACTAAATATTAATGTCACTTTTCTGGTGAGGTGCCCATACTTATGCACCTGTCAAATTTTGTTTGAATGCAGATTGCACATTTTCTGTTAGTACAATAAACCTCATTTCAAGGCAGAAACATTACTGTGTCCAACAGTTATTACATATATCAAACTGAAATAGCTGTTGCAAAAACACCAATTTTTATAAAACAATAAGCTTAAGATTAATAGGGGTGCCCAAACTTTTTCATATAACTGTACGTACGTATTTACCTATGAAGCAGGATATCTGTATAAATATATCTCTGTGCATATATTTATATGCATAGATAAACACATACACACACTGTATACAAGTTACTCTATAGTAAACAGAAGGAGACAATTATTTTTCCCCACTGTATAGGAAAACATAATGTACTTACAGCAGCCACAGTTCCTTTAAAAAGCTGATCTGTGGGGTGCACCAGGTGTCAGACCCCCATTAATTTGATAATGATGTCCTATCCATAGGATAGGTCATCAATATCCAAGTCCTTAGCAAGCCCTTTAAAAAAAAGTACATGTCTACAGCTAATAATTTGGACACATCTCAACATTTAAACTACGTTTTCCCTAATCTTGCTCGGCTTCATCAGGGTGAGAGAAGGATGGATGATGAAAGAAGCCCAGCACACTACCATTGACAGAAAAGAGAAGAGAGAACACAAGCTTCACAAGGGATAAACAATGAACACAGTCTTAAAACAAGAAAAGCAACACAGAAATCAGCCAGCAACTTAGATACACATGTAAGTAAATCTCTCAGTAATACAGCGAAGGAGGGATTTCTTAACAATATTTAACATTTGCAATAATTCTTGGCATGGTTACCATAAGTGAACTGGAATAGAGGCTGAAAATGTTCTGGCGGAATTCTTTTAAAGCTCGTTTAAAAAGAACATCAACCATAGAATCCTTCTTTCCATCTTCCGAATCCAGATCCCCAATCTGAAAGAAAAAAGGCTCATAAACAAACAGCTCTATGTAAAACGTTAGGATACTTGCAATATTGTATCTATGGAAAGACTTGTTTCTCATACAAAGCCTAATACTCAACTGATTAATCTAACGTCAAAGCAAAACTACCACTGGGGTTCATCAAACAAAGTCTCACGTATCTATCTTAATATATAGTTTGCATTTCTGGATCTGAAGGACATCTGAATTACAATATGGACTCTCTTGTACTATGGGATCCTAAAATTGTGTATAATACAACATCCAGCTTGAAGATTTTTTCACAGCTTGTACAAACCTTTCTTAAAGGGGTTCCCCACATCGGGTGAACCCTGCTTGTTAGAAGCGCTCACTGCCATACTGAAGTTAATGAGCCTGAGGAATTACTCACATGACAGTATTTTTTCTTTTAAAGATTTTTTTTCATCATATACATTAGAAACTCGCGAATATATCTTTTTGTATCAAAGAGACAGAATTGCTCAAAGAGTGAGAAACTCCCAAGTACTGTTCTATTAAATAGAAAAAAATATACTTGTATTGGATTTTATATTTTATAATATCTCCGTAACCTAAACAACTTCCACTTTACCTTTTTCAACAAGAATTCATCCATACATTTCAAGTCGCTGGCGCTGCATATGATCTGCGCCCGCTCATCCTGCCATTGTGCAGGTTCCAGTGCAGCACTACTGATCTTCACACTCTTCCTACGTTGCACCTTAGGGGATGGGTCCTTATTCTCTTTCTCACGTCCTCGACTAAGATCAGGACTGTGAGGAACAAGCCAAGATCCGAGATCACCTGGGAGAGCGTCAAAAAACATAAAAGTGTTAGATAAATTTTGGTGCAATTTATAGCCCCCGAACATCACTGAGAGGTACAGTCAGCTGCACAAACAAGTGGAATAGATTGTACTATAGGGATATGAGAGATTTTAAAAGGGAATCTGTCAGCAGATTTTTGCTATGTATTGTGAAAACAGCATGAGATAGGGGTTAAAACACAGATTTCTGCGATGCCTCTCTTATCAAGCTCCGTTTTGTTTGCTTGCAATGATTGTTTTAGCCCCAGGAGCTCATCATTGCTGGGACACAGCAGCTTGTGACTGCTGGTCCTACATGCCCCCTCCTGTGATAGGCATCTCACGGTCTATGGGCTTTGTTTATATAGAGCCTGGTGTGGGCAGAGTTAGCTTCCTCAGCTCGGCTTCATTCTACATCTAAAAACTCTGATTGTGACAGAACCGCCGTACTCAGTAATCTAAGTGATACATCATTGGATTCGGCTTCTCTTTGCCTACATCAAGCAGCTCTCAGATGAGGTAGCAAAAACCTGCTGACAGATTCCTTTTAACTACCCAGATTGTGATTGAGATCATGGATCCACCTCAAAAGCAAAGTCAAGGATATGTGCAGACAATGTCTTTTAAATTCGGGCGAACTTGCTGAGTTTCATAAATGGAACCAGCTTCAGGAAACACCCGTGTTTTTTAAAAAAAAAAAAGTCTTGGCATTGAGGAATAATGCCATACACCACTGAGATACTGAAGAAGGGTGTCAGAAGAATGATGGTGCAGCAATGCAGCTTAAAGGTGACTAAGATTAATAATAAACCAGTATATGTTTGTTTTTATAGCGGTTCACGCTACAGAGACACAGCAGAGAAGTGGACAAGGCAGTATTTATTGAAGAAAAGGATATGAAGAATGGAGTGAGGCACGTGTTATTAAAAGGATGACCAAGTGTAATAACCATTCTAAGAGCAGCTGGAATAAAATGGACTTGTTTTTCTTTTTTTTATTATAGCAAGGCTATAGTTTTACTATTGTGTTGTCAATGGCAGCCTAGGAGTAAAATATGAAAATTATAATGTAGCAGTGTAGTTATAAAGCAGAAATGTGTGCACAGCATAGGAACTTTCTTACCATCACTGAAATGGGTCCCTTCTTTTCCCAAATTATCTGTGTCATTCTCGAGTACCTCTGTCTGTGGTGTCAACTTTTCTGCTGCTTTCATCTTTCCCCAGAAGCGAATCTTTCCTCTCTGGGGTCTGACATAATAAATGAATGAATCAATCACACGATGTCAGACAATGCGTACATATATCATCAACAGATAAAATGTTTTGTTCCTTTTCCTCCATCTTGTCACATGGCTGCATTGGGCAAGGGTTTACCTAGAATCCTGTTCTTGAGTGCGGTGAGCAGGCAGAATGCGGGACATCTCCCCTTGAGACACAGCTTTCTGGAGTTTGCTGAGCCGCTCCCCTCCCGGACCTTTCTGTAACAACTGGGACAAAAAAAGGGATTTTCAGTCACAACCAAGTGATAGCAGTAGCACAGAATATAGAAGGCCGGTGACACAAGAAGCTGGAGAGAATATCAGTAGAGGCTTCTCTAAAAGGGAGGTCATGTTTATCAATTGCCACAATTTTTTTTTTGTATAATTTCTGACCATTCAAATGTTTGTTCAGTTCTAAAAATAATAATAAAGGATAAATGGCGAGTGTGAAGTCCAAAGTCTAATAGGTTCATTGCTTTACACAATCAATAAACTATTGCTTCCGTGTGATAAAAATGCAGTACACACCTAAACATTGAAATTGCAACACCAAGAAGGAAAAGTTGTGGAATTACGGAGATCGGGGAATGATACAAATGTTGATATGATTTTCAAAACAACTTGGTTTGCTCAATATCAAGTATGGGCACCACATGCAGAAATACACGCACCTACATGCCATCAATGAGGTTATTAATAGTTGTCAGTGGAATGTTCTGCCACGCTGAAAGCACTTGAGCGCGTAAATCATCAAGATCTGCTTCTAACAGCTTCCTTTGGAATTAACAACCAATAACATCCCAGATGTTCTCAATAGGAGACAAGTCTGTGGACGCTGCAGACCATGGTAGCTCGTTTAGGCCACACAGCATGCTCACAGTAGCACAAACAATATACGGCCTGGCGTTGTTCTGTTGAAAAACAGCTTCTTGAACACTTTCACGATCCCTTGTGAAGGTCTCTTCCCAGTGTTGACCATGAGGTCTCCAGAGCAATCTCCAGCGATTATTCTGTTTAAGACAAAAGTGGAACCCATCCCTGAAGAAGACAGACTTCCATTTCAGCCTCCACTGATGTCTTGCTCTGCACCATGATAGCCTTTGAGAGTGGTGGTGTGAGGTCAACGTGAGATCTTCTGATGGTTTGTCTAGATTCAGTTTGACGCCTAAGGCTTGTATATGATGTCTACTTTCACTTGCAGGATAGAATGAATAACTACCCACCAATCATAACGAACGGTAGTCAGATTCCTGCAGTCTCCATTCCAGGTACACTAACAGCTAGGTATTACATTGATTTGGTTGTGGAACAAGTGGTACGGCCCCTTCTACAAAGTGTCCCAGGAGTCGTTTTTCAACAGGACAATGCAAGGCCGCATGTTCCTCGTACTATTGTGAGCATCCAGCGTGGCCTATATGTGTTATCAAGGCCTGCAGAGTCTCCGGACTTGTCTCTTATCAAGGTACATCTGGGACAGATAGGCAGTAGAAAAAGGAAACTGCTAGCAGCGGATCTTGATGATTTCTGAGCCCAAGTGCATTCATCATGGCAAAATATTCCTCAGACAACCATTAATAACCTCATTGATAACACACTCACTTCCACACCTTCGCATATTTCTGTGCATGTATTTTCAGTACTTAATACAGAATTAAATCGAGATGTTTTGAATTTTTTTTTCCCAATTTTTCATGAATAGCATATCATGAACAGGTCTATCGATTCTCCAATTTCCATAATTCAACTACTTTTCCTTGTTGGTATTGCAATTTCAATGTTGAGGGGTGTAATTTGACCTATGACTAATCAGATCCAGATATAGTCTTCTGTTGGTAGTCAAAGCAGGGGCAGACAGACAGAAGAGGGTCCCTGTATAAGAACACTATAAGGGCTTATTGCAGTCCAATATCTCATCATAATGTACAATTCGACCGTCTTTGGAGGTGATGGTGGGCCCCCTTACCTCTTGGACCCCTGTGCGGCTGCACAGCTTGCAACATTAACTGTGACTCAAAGTATGCCTAAAAGCCAAGCCTGTCTTAGTTGTGAGTGCTTCCTTTTCAAGACAGAAATATTACTGTGCTTGAAAGTGAAGAAGGGTAAAAACTGCTTGGCTGCACCCTGGTCATGCCAGTCCCAATAAAAGTCTGCTCTTCTAACTTATTGTTTTTCTGTTAACGATAGCATTTTTGTTCATGATGGATCCATCAGATGTGATCATACTGTACATCCAAGATGGAGAAAGCCAGGTAAGAGAGGAACATACAGAGGAGACAGTCTTATGATCTTTTTTATGCATTGGTGCTTTGAATAAGAATGTATTAATATCAGAGTCAGCATGGGTTTGTAACTAACAAGTCATGTCAGACTAACTTAATTTCCTTCTATGACAGAATCACTGACTGGGTGGATCAGGGAAATGCTGTAGATATAGTATATCTTGACTTCAGCAAAGCATTTGACAAAGTATCTCACATCATCCTTATTGAAAAAATGACCAAGTATGCAATGGACCAGGCAACTGTTAGGTGGATTCATAACTGGCTTAGTGATCGGACTCAAAGGGTGGTTGTAAATGGCTTCACATCCAGCTGGATGAATGTCTCAAGTGGGGTACCACAGGGCTCCGTCCTGGGACCTGTATTGTTCAACATCTTTATCAATGATTTAGATGAAGGAATTGAGGGTAAACTGATTAAATTTGCTGATGACACAAAGCTAGGAGGGATAGCCAATACTAGAGAAGAGAGAGAGAGGATTCAAAAAGACCTAAATAAACTGGAGCAGTGGGCAGCAACCAACAGAATGGTTTTTAACAGGGAAAAATGCAAAGTACTACATCTGGGCAATAAAAATGAAAAAAGCATATACAGAATGGGAGGAATAGAGCTAAGCAACAGTACATGTGAAAAAGACTTAGGTATACTAATAGATCATAGACTGAACATGAGTCAACAGTGTGATGCAGCAGCAAAAAAGGCAAATACAATTCTGGGATGTATTAACAGAAGCGTACAGTCTAGATCACGTGAAGTCATTATCGGTCTTTACTCCTCTTTGGTCAGACCTCATCTGGAATACTGTGTACAGTTTTGGGCACCACATTTTAAAAAAGACATCGACAAACTGGAGCAAGTTCAGAGAAGAGCGACCAGAATGGTGACTGGTCTGCAAACCATGTCCTATGAGGAACGGTTGCAGGATTTGGGAATGTTTAGCTTGCAAAAAAGAAGACTGAGAGGAGACTTAATAGCTGTCTACAAATATGTCAAGGGCTGTCACATTGTAGAAGGATCATCTTTATTCTCATTTGCACAAGGAAAGACTAGAAGCAATGGGATGAAACTAAATGGGAGGAGACACAGATTAGATATTAGAAAAAACTTTTTGACAGTTAGGGTGATTAATGAGTGGAACAGGCTGCCACGAGAGGTGGTGAGTTCCCCTTCAATGGACGTCTTCAAACAGAGGCTGGACAGACATCTGTCTGAGATGATCTAGTGAATCTTGCTTTGAGCAGGGGGTTGGACCAGATGACCCAGGAGGTCCCTTCCAACTCTACCATTCTATGATTCTAAGTAGCATAATATGTGTTTTACAGCATTAACAAATGTCCTAGGAACAAATAAAAATGTTTAAATATTCATAAAGTATACCTGTAGTTTCAAGTCATTTTTAAGATGAAGTAATTGAGTGTGTACATGAGGAATAACACGATTTCTGCACGTTATAAAAGATTTGTACACTGGATTTTTCCCCAGTTCTACCCTCTGTAGGCTCTACCTCCAGTTTTCAGTTGTCCCTAAGCTAGGGGGTGGAGACTAACTACTATGAAATATCCCAAACACAATACACAGAGAGAGATGAGGGATTTTCTGTAGCACAAAGCCAGAAGCATCATCACTGAGCTGTGTAGCTGTGAATCCACTGAAGCAATATAAATTTAATCATAATGAGACTGCTGGAATGTCTTTTGTACAAAATAGGAAGTAAGAGTCTTGTATTAGGTTTAGTGTAAAAAATATTATTGTCACTCCCTATGGGGTCATGGGGCAATAAGAGGGGTTGGTAGTAAAATGTTTTTATACACATCTCATACATGCCTTATGCACATTTATTGTATATCACATAATTGTAAAGCAAGGATTTACAATGCCTCTTAAAATAGATGTTATGAGATATCAGATATCTGGGCATTAAAGTTTGACTTTATTTAACAAACTATATATTATCAAAAATTGTCAAACTCTGTACTGATGAGGGGTAAAAACCTCAAATATTGCTGTCTACAGGCGGATGTTACGTGCTACTTTGCAACAATTGTTAAATAAAATACATTTAACATAAAATCTTGGTTTAATAATGGCACATTTCCTATGAGTGAAGCTCTCCACAATAATCCAGAAGAGTATTCTGGATAGTTGCAGCCCTTATACCTCAAAATCTTTTTTTTTCTCGCTATGAATCATTTCATGTGTCTGGCACTACACTTGATCTGATGTAGCAGTTTTCCAAATTTAGGGAATGTCATCAAAAAAAGTTCCAGTAGATTCAACTATTCTCTATTCTAACTGTGCAACATCCATCATTTTATAAAAGTTTACTGGTTCAGGCAACCCTCTGTCTTTCTATCTGTCTGTCCTGCAATTAAATTCTAAATTAAAATACACAAAGGACATCACAGTTCTAGAGCAACAGACTAACTACAATCAATAGTGAACAAGATAAAATAAAAGTCTTGCCATTTTAATGGATGGAAGTAAAATTAGCGACGTATCTAATGTCTCCAATTCCTAAATGTGCATGCCGTCATTATTCTGAATGGACATTTCACTTTTCTATTAAATTTAACCCGTTCTAGTAACAAACCTATATGTGCAATATACACAAGTGATGATGGTGGTGGCAGTAATAGTTACCAGCAATCATTCGATCATATCTGTGTTGTAGCTGAAATGAACATGTATCCTTGTCTTCAATAGCAGAAAAGAATGAGGATATTTTTATGTCTATGTAATAGAATATGTTAGGAATTGGTGAGCAATAGACAATGATGAATGTGAAAAGATTAACAAATGAAAAAAAAATGATGTAATGGGAGTTATACAGAATATGTAATAGAAGGCCATGCATTAGAAGGAAGAGGATGTCCTCAAAGAGTAATTCTAGATGTTCAGCGTCTGTTACTGGACTTTACCATTTCAGAGTCGCTGTGACATGCCTGGATCTGTCTGCCTGATTCCTCAGTTGGATCAGAGGGGGGAATCCGCTCCCCCTGTTCATCTGAGTCCTCCTCAGAGTTTTCCCCCCCAAGAGCTCCTCTAGTCATGAAATCTGATCGAGTTCGTGCCATACGTGCTTTTCGCCTGTGCGGCGCCTGACAGACAGAATGACAACGGACATGGGGAACACAAAATAAAAACACAAGCACGTGATGGAGAAGGACAAATCAAAATACATAAAGCAACAAAATAAATTCACATATCACAGAGTGGGGAAACCAACAATATGAAGAGTACGGAATGAATAAAGACTGCAGAAAGTAATAACACAGGGACAAGAAACAATTAGAGCAAACAGAGAGAGATAGACTCCCTATACCAAAAGGGACAAATAAAGGGCTGGAAATTAGATATAACTCAACGGAGATGCGGTGATGGCAGCACCTGACCTATGTAGACATGGCCCCTTGATGCAGTTCTGGTGCACAGGCAACATTGCATGCTTTTGGACCCACCCTGTCAGGCTATGTGCTTGCTACCTAAGAAGAGCTTGTGGCTGCTTAATCCTGTGTTGTGCACCGCTTCCAATCTGGAGGACCATAGTAGGAGAATATAAACTGGGAGGGCCGGGGAAGTGAAGGAGGTGGGCTGGCATCGGAGGGATGATTACTGCTGCAGATTAGAGTTACTGTGATAATAAACAGTGAGATCCCGGAAAATGACCCTGGAATGATGATTACTGCTGCAGATTATAGCTACTGTGATAATAAACTGAGGGATCCTTGAAAATGGCATCGGAGGGATGATTACTGCTGTAGAGTATAGCTACTGTGATAACAAACTGAGGGATCCTTGAAAATGGCATCGGAGGGATGATTACTGCTGCAGATTATAGTTACTCTGATAATAAACAGTGGGATCCTGAAAATGGCATCGGGGGGGGGGGGGGGTGATTACTGCTGCAGATTATAGCTACTGTGATAATATACTGGAGGATCCTTGAAAATGATATTGGAGGGATGATTACTGCTGCAGATTATAGTTACTGTGATAATAAACTGAGGGATCCCGAAAAATGGCATCGGAGGGATGATTACTGCTGCAGATTATAGTTATTGTGATAATAAACAGTGGGATCCTGAAAATGGCATCGGAGGGATGATTACTGTTTCAGATTATAGTTACTGTGATAATAAACAGTGGGATCCTGAAAATGGCATCGGGGGGATGATTACTGCTGCAGATTATAACTACTGTGATAATATACTGGAGGATCCTTGAAAATGACATTGGAGGGATGATTACTGCTGCAGATTATAGTTACTGTGATAATAAACTGAGGGATCCCGAAAAATGGCATCAGAGGGATGATTACTTTTGCAGATTATAGTTGTTGTGATAATAAACAGTGGGATCCTGAAAATGGCATCAGGGGGATGATTACTGCTACAGGTAACAGTTACTGTAATAATGGGGGATCCCAGAAAATGACCTTGTAGGGATGATTACTGCTGTAAACTGTAGTTACTGTAATAAACCGGAGGATATGGAAAAATGACATCGGAGGGATGATTACTGCTGCAAATTATGGTCACTGTGATAATAAACTGAGGGGTTGGGGTAATTGGGATCTGTGAGAATTCACATTGAACAGAATGGAAGAGCAGTCTATTGGTTAGGCCCTCCACAAGAGTCCCACTTTTACTAGTCTAGAAAATACATTTTAAAAAGCCTGTGATTCAAGCCCGTGGATGCAAGTTTCTACAGAGGTTGTGAGTAGCATATTCAATCTGCTTTTCTTCCAGCAGCCAGAGAGATTCTCACCTCACTTATTCCGGATGGCTCAGTTGCATCCAACCGCTTTGCAAGTTCACTGCGTGCAGATCGATGAGGCTGAAGGGAAGAACTGCTAAAATAAAAGGTTTTAAAATCAGTACCAGAGACAGAGAAAAAGAAAAAGAAATAGGAGTTGTTGCCATGTTCATGACATAAACGGAGCAGAAAATATCAGGGCTTTGGTACACAGTCCATTCTGAATCAGCGCATAAAAGTGCTACCATAAAGGTCAATTAGGCCTCTACTTTTACTACAACCCTCCATTACTATAAAGAGGCACATGGGGATTATTCTATCAGACTGTATGAATCCCATAAAATAAAACAAATAAATAAAAAATTGTGGCATGTTGCTTCAACTTCCCAATGTACTGAGATATTCAACCCAAGAGCAATGCTTCTAGGGAAAAATATCTGTATATGCGGAATCTGAAGGAGTCTATGCAAGAAAGCATTGCATAGAGGATAGAAAAAAAAAACAAGGAGATTCCAACAAAGGAGTTCAAAATGAAATTAAAAAATAAAAAGACACGATGGGACCCCATGACAACTATGCAAGACGGGGTAGACAATTCACCCGGTCATCACTACATAAACAGTATTCTTTTGTATAGGCTACTGTCATTGAAGGATATATTCACATGCAGTGGTAATGGTGGTGCAGTGGTAAAGGAGATCTGAACAACAACAACAACAATGAAAAAGTCTATACAGAAGCAGTGTTTTAACTCTGCAATTATAGAAACATTAAAACTTACATTACATGAGGAACTGTGACTATTTAATCCAAAACCAAAATTGCAGAAACACAGCCAACAAAAAAGAAATGCGTGGATTTATATGCAGATTTGTTTGTTAAGTCGCCACAGATTTCACCGTACGCAAAGGGTGAAATTCTGCAGAGTGAATTAATATCCTGTGGATTTAAAGAAGCACACCCATGAATAATGCTATTCGTTACATTTGTGTACGTGTTAATATACTCACCTACCGCCACTGTATCTGGGATTCAGAGCCGTTCCTCTCCTCTTCTCAGTCACGTCTCCGCGCTTCAGACTCTCCGGCTCTATACATGAGCCAGAAATCTCTTTTACAGTGAAAGCCTATGGAGTTCTGATGCTCCATAGACTTACATTGTAAAAGCCACTTCCAGGTCAAACAGAGCGCAGTGTGACCTGGAAAGTCTGCAGAGCAGTGATGTTACTGAGAAGAGGAGCAGAACAGAGCTGGACACCGAAGAGAGCGGCTGTAGGCGGTATATTAACACACTCACATTTAATGAAAAAAAAAGTATTAATGGGAGTGCTTCTTTAAAATCCGTATAGCATGTCAATTAAGATATAGATACTTTTTCATAGCGAGTAGATGAAAAGGTCTTCACTTTGCTGCTACTTTTAATACACTGAGGATTTTCCGACCACCAAAAAAAGACAAAAAACTCCCAGAATTTTTGTTACGTCTGGCCAGAGCCTTACTGCTGCGTGTGAATGTTCCCGAATCCTCCACCCTTTGAATGACTTCTTCCACAGAGAGACAGTCAAGGAATTAGGGTATAACTGGAAAACAACTCTCAGTGATCGTTGCATAAATCCTTTTTTCTTGGGTGGGGAATCCATTTTTAAATGCTACTGTAACTTATTTGTGAAATACTTGCATTTTGTCTCTATGCCAAAAATATACATTTATCACTTACCCTGCTTCACTATTAATAGTCCCTTTAGGGATAAAAAAGATATTGGAATTCACAGCACTTTGCAACCAAGGACGTCTCCCTGGATCACCTACGTCTCCAGTCACATCTCCTTTTTGAGCTTCCCGTAACTCCCTTTGTTCCAAGAACATGCTGACTGGACGGTCAGTGTGTGAGACCAAGCCAGTCTTCCCTTTAACTGTCAATCCTTTGATCTCAGTCTTAGAGGGTGGGCTCTTCCAGGGTGTACTTTGTAATAGAAGAGACTGTGGCCTATCAGACTGCTTCTTCGTAGAACTCCTTGGAAAGTGCAAAGAGTTATCTTGATCTCTGTTATGTCCCTGTTGTTCTTGCAGTTTACGTAGTCTCTCCAGCTCTTGTTTTTCTTTGCGAATTTGCTCCATCATAAGTCTTTCTTTCTCTTGCTGCAGCTGCTTCTGGAGCTCCTCCTTCTCTTTATTAAGTTTCTGAAGTCTTTGAAGGACGGTGTCTGAAGGAGCAACTCCAAGATCATTGTGCTCCTGCGTTTTAAGCATTCCTTGGTTAGGGACATAAAAAGTAGGCAGGCTACAGGAAAGTTGAGGATCACGACTGTGAGACTTGTAAGAGAAGGGGACGGAAGTTTTGGCTGGTGCACTTTCTGACAGTTCATGTGCAGAAGGCTTTTGTCTCCAGCTAGACGCAGAGCTCCATGCAATATCAACTGCATTGGTTAAAGGTGATGGGGAATGATGGGATATGGAGCTTGTCTGGATATCAGAAGAGTCTTCATGTGGTGTTAGAAGTGTTTTTGTATCAGAGACCAAAGACTCTTGGACTGTAGGACTTGGTAAAGAAGTTTGAACTGGTGATGTGACATGTCCATTGGAGGATACATTTTCTTCTCTACTAGAGATTGAGTTTTCTTTGAAAGAAACACAAGTAATGCCATTAGAATGAGGCGTCCCACTAACAGAAATCCCCTCAGCACTATTGGAGTGTGGTTTTGGTAAAGAGTTTGCAGCTTTTGGACTAGAAATACAAGAACCTGGAAGCTCACTGTTGGAGTGAATTGTTGGTTTGTCATCGGTGGCTTGAGTTTCATGCTTAGGAGTGTTTTCAAAGTCTATTGTGACTGAGCTGACAGATGTACAAGAGTGATAATCCATTGGTTCAGAAATAGACTCTGCTTCTTGAGAAATCAAAGAGTCAGGCATTTCAAGGGAATCTTGTGAAGTTTTACTGGAAATTTTAGGTGGTCTATGAGTTGGAGAATCAGATGGTTGGTTGTAGGATACTACAATTGCAGTAGGTTCCCCAGGAGTCTGTGGGTTTTCTTCACAGCTAATAAGTTCCAAACTGCCAAAAGATCCCTCACTTTCAGGGGTATCTGGAACTTTATCTAGAATTAACTCTGCAGACCAACGTCTTTCATCTGATGGAGATACTCCTCCACTACTACGGACTTTCAGCAATTCAAGACTAAACTGTGCCTGCTCTAGCTCTCTCATTCGACGACTTTCTCTTTTGGCTCGGACCACTTTCCTTTGATTGGGATCCTCCAAGGATTTTGGTCTCTCTCTAAACTGCACTTCACCACCCCTTCCAGAGAGTGCTGCACTTGGTGGGTTTGAGTGGCTCCGCTCAGAGATGTCTTCCCAATGGCTAACATCAGTGTCAGGAGATTGCAGTGGTGACTTGAAAACTGCATTACTATTATCATCCAAGGAATTGTCATCCAACAAATGGTTTGGCATTTCTTGCTTTAATGATCGCACCCTATGAAATAAAGAAAAATATATGAATAGCTTGAAAATTGCAGACAATAAAAACTTGCTATAAATGCTTAAGACACAAATGTATTACCTTTGTCTTGCTAAAAATCCTCTGCATGCTGCTTGCAAAGTAATAATGTGTTTTCGCTTGCACTTATACTGTCTCCTCGCCGTGTGGCTCCTCCATGCAGTTTGGATGCATATTGCTGCCCTCTGCCTGCGAAGCCAATATTTTCGCCAATATGACTGTATAATGGTAGTGGATTCCTTTATTTGCTGGTAACTTTGTCTGACTTTGTAACCTTTCCACCATGACTGTATAATGCAAGCAGCCTGATAAAAGGTATGTTCTTTGGCTTGCATTTCTTCTTCACTCCATCTTTTCTTGTAATACCTCCAGTGTCTCTGCAATAGATTATTATAGAAAATTATTCACCAACTCGTAAAAACCATGAACTAAAATAACAAGCAGCTGAGATAGAAGCGATAGGTACCTGAATTGTGATAGCGGCATCTTTAAGGTGCAAAAATCTCTTTCGCTCCAGCATGGCTCTTAGCCATTGCTGTAGGAGGATGATGCGTTGTAACACTGTCTGATGTAACATGTCTCGCAGGCACTGTCGCTCCTGCTCCTTCAGAAAAACCTAAAAAAGAAAAATAATGAAAAATCGAAAATCTGAAGAATTATTGCAAAGTAGAAGAAAAACAGGTGCAATATACAAAAAGCCATCATTTTATTTTGCAGGAAAAGTGGCGGATTATGGTGCTCACCATGGTTTTGCCAACTTGATATTGATCAGGGCTGTGACCCATCCTCCAAAAAAATTCTTGAATCCTTTGGCGGGTAGGGGTAACATTTTTTGGCAATAATACTGAAAACTGAGTTACAAAGTCCTAGAAAATACAATAATATTGTAGATTTATAATAGCATCCAATACATTTACTAAGATGATTAAAAAGAATTTTTGACAATTGTTTTGTGGCCTTTTTCAGGGATAACAGGACTTGTTGTGTTTATCATCATATACTTATAGTCAGCTGGGTTATGCCGTGCTCAGACATTAACCCCTTCAGGACCCAGCCTATTTTGACCCTAAAGACCTTGGCATTTTTGTCAATTCTGACCAGTGTCCCTTTACGAAGTAAAAACTCTGGAACACTTCAACGGATCCTAGCGATTCTGAGATTGTTTTTTCGTGACATATTGGGCTTCATGTTAGTATTAAATTTAGGTCGATAATATTTGCGTTTATTTGTGAAAAAATCAAAAATATGGGAAAAAATTTGAAAATTTTGCAATTTTCAAATTTTGAATTTTTATTCTACTAAACCAGAGAGTGATGTGACACAAAATAGTTAATAAATAACATTTCCCACATGTCTACTTTACATCAGCACAATTTTGGAAAAAAAAAAAAATTTTGGTAGGAAGTTTGAAGGGTTCAAAGTTCATCAGCAATTTATCTATTTTCCAGCAAAATTTACAAAACCATTTTTTTAGTGACCACATCACATTTGAAGTCCCTTTGAGGGGTCTTTATGACAGAAAACACCCAAAAGTGACACCATTCCAAAAACTGCACCCCTCAAGCTACTCAAAACTACATTCAAGAAGATTATTAACCCTTCAGGTGCATCACAGGAACTAAAGCCACATGGAAGAAAAAAATGAACATTTTTATTTTTCTAACAAAAATTTTCTTTTAGCCTAAATTTTTTAATTTTCACATGGGTAACAGGATAAAATGCATCCTAAAATTTGTTGGTCAATTTCTCCTTAGTACACTGATACCTCATATGTGGTCATAAACCACTGTTTGGGCACACGGCAGGGCTCAGAAGAGAAGGAGCTCCAATGTTTGGGCACACAGCGGCTCTCCAAACGCAACATGGTGTCTTCTAACAATTTGAGCCGACAATTTGAAAGCGGACACCATGTTGCTTTTGGAGAGCCGCTGTGTGCCCAAACATTGGAACTCCCCCACAAGTGACCCCATTTTGGAAACTAGACCCCCCAAGGCACCTATCTAGACGCATAGTGAGCACTTGGAACCCCCAGGTCCTTCACAAATGAATCCGCAAAAATAAAAAAGTGTTTTTTTTTCCACTTTTTCATTTTTATGAATCAATTTGTGAAGCACCTGGGGGTTCCAAGTGCTCACTATGCATCTAGATAGGTGCCTTGGGGGGTCTAGTTTCCAAAATGGGGTCACTTGTGGGGGAGTTCCAATGTTTGGGCACACAGCGGCTCTCCAAAAGCAACATGGTGTCCGCTTTCAAATTGTCGGCTCAAATTGTTAGAAGACACCATGTTGCGTTTGGAGAGCCGCTGTGTGCCCAAACATTGGAGCTCCCCCACAAGTGACCCCATTTTGGAAACTAGACCCCCCAAGGCACCTATCTAGATGCATAGTGAGCACTTGGAACCCCCAGGTCCTTCACAAATTAATCCGTAAAAATAAAAAAGTGTTTTTTTTTTCCACTTTTTCATTTTTATGAATCAATTTGTGAAGCACCTGGGGGTTCCAAGTGCTCACTATGCATCTAGATAGGTGCCTTGGGGGGTCTAGTTTCCAAAATGGGGTCACTTGTGGGGGAGTTCCAATGTTTGGGCACACAGGGACTCTCCAAACGCAACATGATTCCAATTTGTTAGCGGACACCATTGTGTAGTGTATGTCAGGTTGGTGTGCGGTGTGGTATATTGTAGTGTATACACCACACACACACACACTACAACACACACACACACCAACCTGACATAGCCTCCTAAGCTTAGTACGCCCTAGACTGGGATGAGTGGGACGGGCGGGACATTTTGTGTGCTGTGTGCGTGTGTAAAAAAAAAAAAAAAAAATCGAAACTTTATTATAGTGTGAGTGTACGTGTACGTGTGAGTGTACGTGTACGTGTGTGTGTGTGTGTGTGTGTGTGTGTGTGTGTGTGTGTGTGTGTGTGTGTGTGTGTGTGCTTGGTGTAACCTTCTGCAGTCACGTGTGGGGGCTGTCAGGCGTAGGGGGCTGTCAGGCGTAGGGGGGGGGGCTGAAAAGATGGAGGAGCCAGCAGCTGCAGCAAGGGGGGTGATCACTGGGGCAGGAGCCGGCAGCAGCAAGGGGGGTGATCACTGGGGCAGGAGCCGGCAGCAGCAAGGGGGGTAGGAGGCCGGCAGCATCAGGGGGGTGATTACTGGGGCAGAAAGGGGAGCAGGAGCCAGCAGCAGGGGGGTGATCACTGGGTTTGCGGGGGGGGGGATGATCACTGGGATGGGGGGGTGCACACTGGGGATGGGGAGTGAACACTGGGGACAGGGGGGGGTGAACACTGGGGGGGGGTGAACACTGGGGGGAGGGGTGATTATTGGGAGGTGGGGGGTGATATCACTGGGACTGGGGGATGGTGGGTTTGATCACAGGAGCAGGGCATTTACACTGAGCCTGCTGCTGCTGTGATCACAGTCCACCAGCTGTCAGAAGGAGAGCAGCAGCCGGTGGATGAAGACGTGGGAGAGGGAGCAGAGGGAGCGGAGGTCGGGGTGCAGGTATGAAAGTGCAGGGGGGGTCGGGGATGGAGGGGGGGTCAGGGTGGAGTGGAGGGGGGGGTCAGGGTGGAGTGGGGGCAATACTACCTGATGGAGATCAGCGGCGGCAGCAGGCGATCAGCGGCGGCAGCAGAGGGTCCACGGGGAGGCAGCAGCAGAGGGTCCACGGGGGGCAGCAGCAGAGGGTCCACAATGGCCGGCACACGATCCATGGACGGGTAGGAGCTGGGCAGTTGCGGCCATCATGAAAAACTCCCTCCACATCTGATTGGGGCTAGTATCCATGTGACGCTAGCCCCCCAATCAGATCTGGGGGGAGGGGGGGACAGAGGTGACACTCCCCCCAGCCAATGGCTGATGCTGTAAGCATCAGGCCATGCCCAGATTTAAATATTACACCAATTTTCATTGGTGAAATATTTAATTCATACCGATTGGCAGTTTCACTAAAAGTGAAAATGAAACAGCCAATCGGAGGGGTCCCAGGCACGGGGGGGTTAATCCACCCCCCGGGGGGTCGACTTCAGGATGTCCAGTTGCAGTAGCAACTGTGAAACCTGAGCGACCCCGCTCGCAGGCGCTGCAGGGGCTCTTTCCCTCCATGTCACAGACGCTGTGACATGGGTCGGGAACGAACTGTTTTCCATGTCACAAACGGTGTGACACGGGTCGGGAAGGGGTTAATGACAGGCATGCTGATTTCTGGCATTTTGTGTGTTATTGTGCTTTAGTTATTGAGTACTTTCATCTTAATGCTTGCAGAGCGGGCAGCAACATTTCCATTCTACGGTAGGAGTTGGATGTATTCCTGATCTGTAGACCCTGCCACCGATTGGCACCTTTCTTCCAGTTACCGTTCATAGGAAGAGAGCTGTCAATCAGTGACTTAAGACTGGGAGGGGGGAGTTTAGAGTACGCTGGCAAATTAGGAAAACATAAGACTCCTGCCCCCATAGTGGACACATCACTGCAGACCATAAAATCAGCAGGTCAGGTAGTACTTTACGTTGCCCTCAGAAAGCGCAAGCAACCTGATGAGCTCCCTTTAAGGTGTATAGTGCTCGAATATTGAACCTTGCTCTATTCTAATGGTGCTTCCCTACCTTTACCATTCTTTGTTAAGCCCAGGATGTACATATAGCCATAATATTATATATCAGACCTGAAAGGGAACCTTGCAGCTATAACCAGACTGGCGAATTCGGACAGTTTCCAGCATTCCTGTGTAACGAAGTTGTCTGAGCACTAATGTGTCATTGAAACGTAAAGGCACCTGTGAAAAAGAGTCAAAATAAATTCATAGTGTGGTGTGGTTATTAACAAAACCTGTTTCCTAGTTTGTATTTTTTCACAAAAAATATCAATTATCCCATTTTAGGGTTGTTTAATACTCGGGTTACTAAAATTTGGGTTACCAACAGAGTAAAATATGAAATAAAATATGCAATATATATATATATTATATATATATTTTATTAGATATACATTAAAATCCTCAGGCAAAAAAGAAGACTGGGCTCTAAGAGGGAAAAGGTACATAATCCGAGCACTCACTGTAGTGCCGCTCCAATTCTGAGGAGTCCACTGATGAACCCCACTATGGAAGGAGGGAAACGTGTCAGTATAATGGACCTCTATCAATATCGTATCGAGCTAAGTACTGCCATACAATGTGGGATCATCTATCCGTATTGACGGATTCTAGGTTAGATCTTTACAATTGGCTATTTGTTGCCACTATTCATGGGTGTGATAATGTCTTTGGGCTCTATTCGATTGTTTGGGCACAAATGGTCTATTCTTTTGTCTCATACATATTTGTGACTTAACGCCTTAATATCCGTGCCCCTAAAATACCCGGGGTGCTCCCTGGAATCTCCCGTAATGTAATATATGTTCTCTATTTACCAATACCTAATGTCACACTCCTTGGTGACAGAGTACTGTACTTTTACAATTAGTTTTTATAGACTATTGGTTCAAGCTATACATTATTTAGTATTCTTGACGTCAATCACCATTGTTAGGACTCAGTAGGGTTATTCATCGTTGAGCGGGGGCGCAACATAGTCTACACATCAGGGTTAACCTAGGGTACATCTGGGGGCAGACAGGTCTGGACTCCATGAATAAGAATACCCATAGATATTTTTTCCCTCTTAGAGCCGTGTCTTGGTTTTACCCTATTTTCATTTTTGTTTTTTGAGTGCAGATTTTAATGTATATTATAATAATTTTAATAATAATAATTTTATTTTTATATAGCGCCAACATATTCCGCAGCACTTTACAGACATAATGGGCACTGTTCCCATTGGGGCTCACAATCTAGATTCCATATCAGTATGTCTTTGGAGTGCGGGAGGAAACCGGGGAACCCGGAGGAAACCCACGGAAACACAGGGAGAACATACAGGTGCATCTCACTAAATTAGAATATCGCCAAAAAGCTAATTTATTTCAGTTCTTCAATACAAAAAGTGAAACTCATATACTATATAAAGTCATTACAAACAGAGTGATCTATTTCAAGTGTTTATTTCTGTTAATGTTGATGATAATGGCTTACAGCCAATGAAAACACGAAAGTATCTCAGTAAACTAAAATAATTAACAAAAAACACCTGCAAAGGCTTCCTAAGCGTTTAAAAAGGTCCCTTATTCTGTTTCAGTAGGCTCCACAATCATGGGGAAGACTGCTGACTTGACAGATGTCCAGAAGGCAGTCATTGACACACTCCACAAGGTCCCAGAGTTCCAATTTTCATTTGGAAATCAAGATCCCAGAGTCTGGAGGATGAGTGGAGAGGCACACAATCCAAGCTACTTGAGGTCTAGTGTGAAGTTTCCACAATCAGTGATGGTTTGGGGAGCCATGTCATCTGCTGGTGTAGGTCCACTGTGATTTATCAAGACCAAAGTCAGTGCAGCCATCTACCAGGAAATTTTAGAGCACTTCATGCTTCCCTCTGCCGACAAGCTTTTTGGAGATGGAAATTTCATTCTCCAGCCGGACTTGGCACCTGTTCACACTGCCAAAAGTACCAATACCTGGTTTAAAAGCAACAGTATCACTGCGCTTGGTTGGCCAGCAAACTCGCCTGACCTTAACCCCATAGAGAATCTATGGGGTATTGTCAAGAGGAAGATGAGAGACACCAGACCCAACAATGCAGAGGAGCTGAAGGCTGCTATCAAAGCAACCTGGGCTTCCATAACACCTCAGCAGTGCCACAGGCTGATCCCCTCCATTCCACGCCGCATTGATGCAGTAACTGATGCAAAAGGAGCCCCGACCAAGTATTGAGTGAATTTACTGAACATACATTTCAGTAGGCCAACATTTTGGATTTTAAAATCATTTTTCAAGCTGGTGTTATAAACTATTCTAATTTACTGAGATAATGACTTTTGTGTTTTCATTGGCTGTAATCCATAATCATCAACAGTAACAGAAAGAAGCACTTGAAATAGATCTCTATGTTTGTAATGACTCTATATAATGAGTTTCACTTTTTATATTGAAGAACTGAAATAAATTAACTTTTTGATGATATTCTAATTTTGTGAGATGCACCCGTACAAACTCCTTGCAGATGTTGTCCTTCTAATAAAATAAATTTTTTAGGTTTTTCTTTTCCACTTTACTCTGTTGGTAATTGACTTTGAGCCCCTTCCCCTCTAAACCTGTTTTCGGTCTGCTAAAATCTGTGTTACCCCTGACATTAAAATCACTAAATACATTAAAATTATAAAATGATGTATCTCCAAATAACCACCACATTCTTGATCTGTGGAAAAGCAATGTCTTGTAGAATTTTGGTAAGAGTGAACTGTAAATTGAGGTCAGAGAAGAGGTTCTCACCATGTCTGTTAAGGTACTAGATTTTGGGTGGCGACAATCTGAATTGTTAGTGCAGAAAACTGAAAGCCCTTCTTCAAGGAAAGAAGTACGGTACATTTTACACTGGCCAGGCTCTAGATTACCAATAAAGTATTATCCATGAAATATGGAATCAAAACATATATAACGAGAGACTAAGAAACTACAATTTGCAGTGTGAATCAATAGAGGTCTAAGATTAAAATCAAGCACAGAGGGGATAGCAAGTCAATCCTAATTTAGGTCCATGTCTTGTGAATTATGTAAACGGAAAAAATCCAGACTATGACTTAGTAGCTCAAACCAAAGAAAATCTATATAAATCTTTATAAAATGTTAAAGGGTTCATTAAGTACTATATGTCCGTGTCTTAAAAAAAAAAATAGCACAAAAATCCTGTACCGCTGCTGTTCTAACAATGTTGGTGCTGGGTCCCCAGACGCTCGTGTGACCTTGGTATGTCATGGCACTTCAGACAATCAGAATTTAACTAATGGGCAGCTTTACTTACACTTCCTTCAGACAAACCTCAAACTCCTGAAGGAAATGAGAGAATTGAAGCCCAATAGCAACCATTGATTGGTTGCAATGTTCAAATGACATAACAAGGCCACGTGAGACTCGGCACAGAGATTGCTTGAACGGTGACGATATGGGAGGGGAGTTTTAGGATTTTTTATTTTACAATGGGGTATAAGATTTTTAAGAAGGGGTTGTCCAAGTAGCGGACAACCTGTTTTATCACACAAGAGACAAAAGCAGTATAGGTGGCTCTGTTCGTAAGACAACAAAAACAGATTTCCAGATTGGAGTTTACCTTTTCTGCATTAGAGCGGATGCATTTCACAAAATAAGGTTCTGCCTGCCCCAAGGTTTCCATCAGTTTGTTTAAGGATGCCTAAAAAGAGAAGAAGAGACAACTTTCAAGACCTCCTGGCATAGTGGCAAATGGCATTTTGTTGAGAAATATTACATAGACAGGCGAGTTGTACCTGGAACTGCGCACTTATACTCGGTGGCTTCTTCTTCTTATGAAGATGTAGCAAGGACTTGGTAATGCGATCGTGAAGGGTGAGATTAGACAGATGTTTCAGGGACTTCACATCCAATAGATGCTGAAGTTTCATACAGAGATAAGAACAAGATTTGCCATTTAAAATCTTTAGAGAATAAATTAAATGGGATTTCTCTTAAGGAGACATTATTCGACAAGAACACATTACAATCCGATATGGTAGAGAACTTATATGAATAGTTGGAAAGGAAGAAAATGACACAGAATGGACACTACAAAACTGCTCAGCTCAGAGAGTATTGCATTCATTCCCACTCACCTTAGGAAGAGAAGGTTTAGATTTGGTGTTCTTATTTCTCCTGTGAATAAATGGATACATAATGTTTTAGTGTCCTTTGATTCTTACATATACTTGTTGTCAAAATTGAACCGTGTGTCACATTTTCATTTGCCCTTGCTCTGCCAGCCCATCTATTCTGATATCATAATGACAGAGTAAAACACATGCCATGACCCCCATTTTCATGCACATATTTCTTTCTTCAAAAATGTCCCTCTGACCAAGTCTTTCGGCTCTGATAAGTGCTCTTACATAAGAATGCCATGTGCCCTTTCTAGCAGTTTGCTATCACTGGTGTTCACATTGGAAGTGGAGGAGCTGATGAAGATTCCACCACCGTCAAGGAAGGAGTTGGAGGACGACAGGCGATGTCTTCTTGTTGACCACGTCATTTCCCTAAAATAGAAATTCACTCAATGAAAGTGGCATTCTGAGGGTTAAACATGACTACCCCCAAAAAAATTACAGACGATAGAGTGGAAGAAAAGAGAAAAGTGTTAGGTCCAGTATTCACTTACCGTGGCGTTCTTTCTTGTATTGTGTTTACACCCTGTAGGTCAGAGAGGGGCGTACGAGGTGTCGGGCGAGGAATATCTGGAAGGAAAAAGGAACCTTCGATTTAAAATGACTGTAAAAAAAAAGGGAACCAAAAAGTCCCCCAACAGTGTGCCTATTCCTTATAATTGTGGCACTATGTCTGTGATTTGGACTCTACAAGTGAATGAGTGTGAGAGAAGGTGTTCGGTAAGATGTGATTCTTTAACCTGTCCGTGCAAATCACAATATCACCCTGTATGACTGAGTGCTTGTATATTGGTGAGGCACTAAAGTGTTAGCAACATGCCCATGTAACCAGTTCTCGCAGATCCACACTTTTCCTGCAGACCTAAAAATTGTGTTAGAAATAGAAGCACATTAATATATGCAAGACAAGAGCACAGGCAACAGTTCTAGAAAAAGGTGCACAAAAGCCACAGTGATCATTCCCATGCCAAAAAATGGAGTGCTAGAGATATTAAAGACAAAAGCAAGTAGACCGGAAAACATGCAGATGGGTTAAATGGAAAGAAAAATGGCGTAAAGACTTAGAATGAGAACCAAACGCATCCTTTATGGCCAGAATGTGAACGGTCCATTTACCATGCACTGTACTAAAGAGCAAAAATGAAACAGATTTACAATGCCTTCAAAAAAACATAAAACTAAAAAAACAACCCCATAATCTCCGGGAAGAAGCAATCAATCATTAACCCTTAATCTATAATGTGCACAAGACAGGTAGCAGAAAAAACGATCTCCATGTATTGGTGTCATTAAGAGTGGATTATTAACCAGGAGGGCAATTGACGTTGACTACTGTGGTAAAAATATTCATTCTATGTCTAACATAAATAACAGAAGGAAATACAACTTTCTTCACACTTCTAGAAAGCGTTTGATTCTCATTCTTTGGCTAGAAAGGGTTCCTAATGATGAGGGAATCTCATGATCATGTCTGGGTTAAATCAGACATCTGAAGGCCTCAACTAAAATAAGACTTCTCATGTGGGCTCTCCATCATTGATTGCATTTGGAACAAACTTGAAAGCTTTGAGAACTAACTGAATAATTAAAGTACAGGCCGGTGTCAGAAAAAAGATTTGGTCACGTTGTCATTCACTTATTTGGGAATGCCATTGTAAAGTGTAACTGCACTTAAAGGGGTTTTACAGTTTTGGAAAACCCATGGCCCCCCCAGCTGCATTTTGTTTCAGAAAAATAATTTACTCTCCCTCCTCAGGTCCAGTGCTGAGTCTTCTCTGCTGCTCCCAGTGTCTGTAATTGTCTGCAGCGCTGATGTCAAATTGATAGTGCTGCAGCCAATCATTGAGCTCATCGGATCTGAGCGGATAATGGCATATACGTGACGTTAGCGCTGTAGACAATAGGGGCAGCGGGGGAGACACATCGCTGGACCAGGGGGAAATGAGAAACAGTTATTTTTTAAAAAAAACAAACTGCAGCCGGAGCATGGAAAATCCATTTCACTTCTCAAATTAACAGACCATTTGTGGTTAAAAAAAAAAGTACAAGTTGAGAGAATTTAGGTAGAAATGTATATAGATTAATATATCTGTACTGAAAATAATTTAGAAACAACTATTAAAAGGCTTGTCCAGTTTTGATGTATTCAAAAAATAAGTCATTATTATCAGATTGGAGGGAGTCCCACATCCAGCACCTCCACCGATCAGCTCTGGCAATGGCCACTGAGCCAGAACAGCATAGCACTGTTCACTTTGTAGCGTTTCCGGGGGGCTGCAGCTCCACTGCTAATCACTTTAATAGGAGCTGAGCTCCTGCAACACGGTGTGGCTACTACACATTGAAGAGATCTATGTTGTTTGGCTCTGTGTGCTGTACGCATCTGACCATTACTGGAGCTGAAAAACAGCTGATCGGTGGGGGTGTCGGGGTCAGACTCCATCCAGTTAGATAGTAAGGCATCATCTTAAGAATAGTTTATCAATAAACTTGTCACTCCTTAAAGACAGCTTGTGCCATTAAAATAAAAAGAAGTTAACTTGTAAAAATCCCCTGATTCTGTCGCTTTTTTTGCTTTTCGAGCACAGTATGTGAAATCTCTGCTTCTAGTTCAACTAGGCATCTGTTTAGCATCTTCTGAAGGCGTGCGCTTTGACCCTTCCCTTGCAGATGATGCCAATCACAGCTCAGCAACATCTGAAACTGCTAGATCTGTGATTGGCAACATTTTGGAGGAAGAGGTGAAAGTGCACACCCCCAGAGAAGACTTTTAAGAAATGCCCAGTTGGACTACAAGCAGAAGCTTCACATGCTGTGTGCCTGAAGAAACAAATGTGAATGTCTCTGCAATGAATCGATGAAGCGTAAAACGGGAAAAAGCGTCAGAATCAGAGAGCACAAGAATATTTAAAACTTATTTAACTCAACTTTTTTTTGAGCAAGTGACGGGTCCTCTTTAAAGTTTTATACTTTACTAAGCAGAATCCCTTTTATGTGGTATAGCTTCAATTAATAGATGAGCATAGATTAAGTTTTTTTGGGTCTCAGATTATATTAAATAAGTAAGTTTGATTTTTTTTTTTTTTTAAGTTTGCCCTAACATTCAAAACCAGAGGGACAATGCATCATGAATGAATGATGAATCCAAAATGAATCCATTTAAATTGATTCCTAAATTATATCCTCTTCTAAATCGTCATTATTTTCATTTCCATAGTACTTGGTAGTTATGACAGCCACCACTTTCATTTTATCTGGGGTAGTAGCACATTTAATCGATTGAGGGTGGGGTTATAATGTCAGTTTCCAGGTTGATTGCAATTTATTTGGGTTATAAATTATTTTGCAAACATGTTAATAACAGTACTCGTGTCACTAACCTCGTGAAATGCACCAATAGAGGATGATTATATTACATTGCACATAGTTGAGTTTTATGTAGGTTTGTGTACACATAGCAAGCATACAAGTCAAGAAAGAAGGGTACGGAAAGGTTTTCGTGCAGTAGAAGGAGAAGACTTTTGTATAAAGCCTGCTGTAATTTCTTTGGTGGTCCGCTCAGGAATCTGTGTGTGTTTTACATGTGTACAGATGATAGGAATGGAGCCTTGTGTTGATGAATTTGCAGAGGATTTTGGGACGGCAGCCTTACTGTATTGGTCGTTCTGACACCTCTGCAGGATCTGTAAACTCCTTTGGTGGACGGGGTGCTGCAGAAAGCTAAAGCTAGAAAGGCCTTTGTGAGATGAGCCAGGAGGCCCCGGTGTGCTGAGGGGGCCCGAGCCTTGAGAGCAAACACACAGGAAGAGAAGACAGAGATAGATTAACCAGAGAGAGCGCAGAGTAACAACTCCCAGCAAAGAGAGAGGCAGAATACCCCAAAGATGCATCTACTAAACCCCGAAATAAGAGACAGAAGTAAGAGAGCTGGGACATCATAAGGCAACCATGAGGAAGACTTATGACATAAGCATGTGAACATATGTCTACAATATACCAGCTGGTAGATTTTTTAAGTTCATTTTCAAAATATTTATCCAATCAAAAAGAAAACCCTGAATAAATCCCCAAAAAATCTCCACTCACAAAACACCTGTAATGCAATAGAACTACAAAATAAGCATCCAAACATTGCCTTCAGCCTCCTCCCATGATCACGGATAGTGATCACCCAGCATGTTCCAAGGCATGAGCCACTTACCAGTTTTCTTGCCCGTGCTATTTTTCCCGCTCTGCCTAAAAGCCCAGAGAGCTCTGAAAAATGCTCTTAGTAATGCCCAACGAAAAGCTCCAACTGGACTAATCGCAATCATTCCACGGATGAAGGCGTTGCGGCTGCTGCGCAGTAAGGCCACAATGTCGGGGCGCATGTGATCTGTGTTCTTCTCACGAAAATCCTACAACATATATACACCTAACTAGGACTTCTTTGCAAATGAAATAATGAAGGTAGACAAGACTATTGCAGAAATCAAACAAGAACATATTTACAGTAAAACCTACAGCGTAGTAATATTATCATTATACTTCAATTAAATGTCACCCTGGGGTGGCCTGCTACTCACAGCAGTCTGTGCCAGGGAAACCTATGGAAGCACAACATTCCTTACGTTCTGATTCAGAGGCGTTCACTGCATGGGCCCCTCTAAGATATCCATACAGCTTAAGAGGGCCTACAGATAGGTGTTTTTTCCATAAAAACACTCACTTAAAGGTTTATTCTCAAAATAGTAAGTTATCCCCCTATCTATAGGATAAACAATAACTTAGGATCGCTGGGGGTCCCAATGGTTTGATCCTCAGTAATCTCAAGAATGGGGTTCTGTAACCCAGGATCTGGGCTCAAAAAAGCCTCCACTCCATTTAAGTTGGGGCCGGCTCCTAGGATCCAAAGTCCCATCTTCAAGATCGCTGGAGGGGCAAGTGGTCAGAAAACCAGCAATCAATTAGTTATACCCTATTCTATGGAGAGATGATAACTTACTGCTTTGGGAATAAACCTTAAAAAAAAGCTTTATTTGCACTTGAAATTAATTTTCAATACATCATTTACTACTGTCCTGTTTACAGACGAAGCAGGGTGGTTTGCAGGACATTCAGCGGGATATAAGGGGGAAAGGTTCTTGCCAACAATAAGCCATGCTGTGCTCACCTTAACACCATATTTCACCTTGCCAGCATAGTGCTGGATTATGAACGCTGGCTCCATAACTGCTGGAAACTCTATGTAGGGGTTGCTTTCATGATGGCGTTTAAACTTCTCAAGCAAGGTTTGATGAGTAGCTTGAGGGAAACTAAGAAAAAAGAAAAGAACATACAGTAAAACATGACAAAATAATTTTTTTTTTTTTTTTTTAGAGGTGAGAAACGGAGGCCAAGTGCATATTTGGGATCTTTCCTGACCTCGACAATACGTGCCAAACAGATAAGATAGTTATTGATGGATGACCAAGTCATTAAAGAAGTTGCATAATTCTTACTTGCTTTCCTCATCTAGAAGCTGGATCAGTCCTGTTGGCCTCTTACTGATGAGATTGATGCAGCGTTCATTATCGGTGTAATTGATATTACTCCAGCTAATTCCTTCCAACCTATACTGCTCCTATAGAAAAAAAAAGAGAAAGTGGAACTAGAACCAGGCAAATAATTCCTTATAACCCCAATTACAAAAGAGTTGTAACGCTGTATAAACTGGAAAGAAAACAAGAATGCAATGATTTAGAAATGGCCTATAGCCATATTTTATTCACTACAAAACATAGAACACAGATCAGAAGGCATAAGTTAGACAATTTTCCATAATATTTAAAAAAAAAAACTTGTTTAGAAACTGATGGCAGCAGCATATCTCCAAAAAATTGGGACAGGACCATGTCTACCATTGTGTAGCATCCTTCTTTTTAGAATTTGTTAACATTTGGAAAGTGATGAGACAAATCGCTGGAGTTTCAGGAGAGGAATGTTGTCCCATTCTTGCCTGATGTAGGACTCTTGCCGCTCGGTAGTCCTGGGTCTTCCTTGCTGGATTTTTCATTTCATAATTTCAAATGTTTTCTACTGGTGAAAGTTCTGGACTAGTTCGTCACCCAAATGCTTCTTCTGCTAAGCCATGCTGTAGAGATGGATGTAGTATGTGCTTTACCATTATATTGCTGAAATATACAAAACTGAAATAGACGTTGTCTGGGTGGGAGCATATATCGTTCTAAAACCTCTACATAATGCCAGCATTGACAGTGTCTTTCACTCTTTCATAATGTGTAAGAAGCCCCTGCCATAGGCACTAATGCAACCCCATACCATCAGAGCTTCTGAACTGCGTGCTGATGATAAGCAGGATGTTCCCTCTCTTTTCGAGTCATCAGGACACAGCTTCCGGGGTTTCCATAAAGAACTTGTATTTTTAATTTATGTGACCACAAAACAGTGTTCAAATCTGCCTCAATCCAATATAAATCAGCTTTGTCCCAGAGAAGACGGCAGCGTTTCTGGATTGTGTTGATATATGGCTTCTTCTTTGCAGGATAGAGTTTTAACTTGTATTTGTGGATTTCAAAGCAAACGGTGCTCACAATGATTTCTCAAAATATTCCTGAGCCCATGCAGTGATTTACATGACCAAATCATGCTCGTTTCTAATGTGGTGTCACCTGAGAGCCCATAGATCATGAACATCCAATTTTGACCGTTGGCCATGTCCCTTGTGCACATAGATTGCTCCATCATCTCTAAATCTTTTGATGATATTATGTACTATAGATGGTGGAATATTCAAAATCTTTGCAATTTTATGTGGAAAAACATTTTTCTAAAATAGTATCACAATTTTTAGATGCAGCTGTTCACAGATTGGTGAAACTCTGACTATCTTTGCTTCTAAGAGACTCTGCCTCTCTAACATTCACTTTTCATACAGTCATGATTTAGTGGAAAACTGACCCTCCAGCTGTCTTTCATTAGTATCACTTACTTTTCCAGCTTTTTCTTAACCCTGACCCACCTTTTTTTGAGATGTGTTGCTGCCATCAATTTTTTAATTTGTTACTTTTTTCAAATAAAAATTAAAAAATGTGTAGCTTTTATTTTCGGATCTGTGTTCTATGTTCTGTAGTGAATAAAATTTAGAATCATAGAATGCAAGAGTTGGAAGGGACCTCCAGGGTCATCGTATCCAACCCCCTGCTCAATGCAGGATTCACTAAACCATCTCAGACAGATGTCTGTCCAGCCTCTGTGTGAAGACTTCCATTGAAGGAGAACTCATCACCTCTCGTGGCTATAAGAGATTTCCAAATCATTGCATTCTTGTTTTCTTTACACAGAGTTCCAACTTTTCTGGAATTGGGGCAGAACATGTCCTTCCTTATAAGACCCAGTGCAGCAGGGTAAGACAACTATAATGCACGTAGACGAAGGTTTCTTTTGCTTGAATACTGATGTTCATAGTGAACTAAACCGGAGCACAAAAAAGTAACTTGTCAACAACGTTCTGGTAATCATTGCCATGCATGGTTGCTGAAGCGCAAATAATAGCTAGTTTCTGAACATATACAAAATGTTAGGAATCATCTGAAATAATAAAATGTTTCTAGCAAGCCATAATCTGCAAAGGAATGACACTTCAGGACATAAGCTCCAGACAAAATGTGTCATCTAGTTTGATTAAAAAAAAAAAAAAAAAAAAAAGCAATTATTGAATTACTGCTTAAATTAAATCGAAAACCATTTAGGAGAAGGAGCTGAATGCTGCGAGGGATGAGTCTTATTCAATTATGGAACCATACACCAGGAAATGAATATATTCAGTGCATCTATTCAGTCAAGGCCAGGCGTAGATATTATCACTTTCTTCGAGACACACTCAGTGGCCAACCCAGCCGCTTTACTCAGCCTCCACCCACCGCCAAAAATGTAAATGTCAAACCTGCTCCAGCTGAAACAGATGCTGATTGAAGTAATGCTGCAAACGTTCATTGGCAAAGTTAATACAGAATTGTTCAAAGCTGTTGCTGCCGTAATCCTCAAAGCCAAAGATATCAAGGACCCCGATAGAAAGGGTCTAAAAGAAAAGAAGATAGTAAAGAAACACACTTATTACAAAACTAGAAGTGCGTTTTTAGTGTAAAAGGACATTTCTAATAGTAGGCTAAGAATCTGTGAGCAGATGGCAGATGTAGTCCATGCTCCTTGCAGTCACTAAACATCTCAATCAACTGCAGCGAGGTGGCGAGAATTCGGCAGGGGATGTTATTGGACTTGTCAGATCTCTCCCTATAGTCCCCAGCCGACTTTTCTCTGAAAGAGTGAAACCTGCATGTCTGCCACCGTGCAGCCAGACTTTAATTCACGCAGCCCATAGTTCGACTAGCATGAATATAGTGACAGGATTCCCTGGCCATACACAAGATAACTGTGGCCAAACATTGTGTTTTCAACAGGGAGAGAGAAGAAAGATGCTGCCAAACAACTGTGGCAGCGGCTTATCTCCCCTGAAAAAAAAAGTGTCTGTCGGCCACAGCATTAATAAACAGTCATATTCTTCACTCCAACTAAATTATTTGTTTGCCGAAAGTGTATGGGGCCTTTAGAAAAGTATAGTTATAAAATGCTAAAAGCTAGTGCTGGTTATCAATCAAAGATCTTGTTCACATCACATTTGTAATGTAAATTTGGTGTGTAAGCCAAGAAAGCTAAGGACGTACAAACTAAACGTGTCCCCAGATTTCCATTGGCCCAATAGAGGCCAAATGAGTGCCCTTTTGGTATGGAATAGCTCAGCAGCAAAGCTCCTGTTATCATGATTAAAGAAGAATTATAAAAGCATCATGCAACAAATCGAAAGCACAAAACTGCACTCAGTGAACCATTATCAAGGGAACCATTAGCAACAATAGATACAGTGACCCACATGCCATTAAACCTCCTCTTCAGGATGAACGCCCTTGCTAGATGCAGATTTACTCCTGGCTGTTCATGCAGGCGAGGTGGTTCAGTGGCATTCAGGGCACTTTTATTGTTTCTATAGATTGTCGCTTGCAGTATGTAGTCAAATAATCTATGTTTGCTGGAAGGACGGGCTGCTATTAGGTTTAAAAGGACTTTCTCAAGTTGACTCTTCGGAAGCACCCCACTCGCAAGTGCCTGTCTTGCTGCTGGAAGGTGGTGCGCTCCTGAAAATTGACAGTTTAGATCAGCAAAAAGGCCGCACCACTGGTCCAAATGGTGCTCTCTCCCAGGTTTCAAGCAGGAGTAGCTTTGCCTCTGCACAATGGTAAAAGCGCAGGGGGCTGGAGCTGGCTGTATACAGTGATCCAACCAGCTTTACAGTGGTGCGAGCAGGCTGCTTGCGCCAAGTGCCCCTTGCCTAGGTTACCGGTCAGGCTGGAACTGCAGGGTGGCTGGCAATCTAAGCAACAATCTATACACTAAATTGAAAAATCCTTTCGTTCATGCAAACAAAGGATTTTTAATAAGGTGTAAATTGCAAAGTTGCTTTTTTTTACAAGCACTTTGCAATTTTACTCATTTATGAACTTGAGACAACCACTAAGTATTGGCTACCACAAGGTTTCCCATAGAACAGTATCCAGGAAAAAACAAACATATATTGCACTGAACGACAGATGACACCCATCCATTTTATGCACATGCCCTGGCCATAAGCGTGATGCTCACTTTATACCCTACTGATGAGTCTCAAGAAACGCTAGCCGGGTTGAAGATGGATGTGACAGACCCTCCTCAAGCCTCTCCATATAGAATGTGGCTGAACCAACAGCAACAAATCAGATTTTGATGACAACCTCGGATTTACAGCCCAGGTTAGTGCACATAGGCAGCAGCAGCTGTCACTGAGAGTAATGACCTCTCTGGAGTCTACAAGGAATTTCAGAATAAAATGAACTTTCTGGACGCCGACTTTCCTTTCTAAAAAAGCCACTAGTAATTACATATTTATAGACAGCCAGAGAGGTTACGATCCTTTCCACCTGTTTAGTCGTTAGAATGATAGCTTTTCAGTCTTTAGTGCTGTCTTGCAGCCACGTCTACATACTCCTGCCACCTCACCTGGCTTCCTTCATCGATCGCCTTGCTGTTAATGTTGAGCAGAGCGTGGTTAATGCGGAAGACAATCCAATCAAACAAGGCGCTATAAAGAGACTTCGCCAAAGAGTCCCTGACTGTAACAGCCTGAAAAATAAAAGAAAAAAATATTATAGAATTGTTGTATCAGACAACAAATATAGATTTAAAAAAATATTTTATATTTTCCCCACCTCTGGCAGACGGTACGGCAAGATAAGTTTTTCTCCAACAGTAACAGTTTTCCTAGTAATCAGTGCATCCAAGAGCATTTCTTCTCGAACCTAAGACACAGAAAACTGTAATTTACATTAGGCACTGACATTAGAAACAATATACAAATGTTACACTGTATATAAACATTCCACATACAAGATTGAAAAACGTTACAAGAGTACCTCCGAGCAAGTTTTCAGGAGATCTGGGCACCTTACGGCATTTAGGCATATTATTACATATTTTTACAAGAGGATACGTCTTTTAACTTTCTCGTTTTATTAAGTCATACACATGTAAAGTATACGAAGATTAACTAGAGTCAGAAAAGAAACATAAACAATCCTTTCCAACAGGCATTCAGTAGGATACCTTACTAATAGGCCAACAGTAACACACACATATGGTGGCTTAAATTTGGCCTAACACTAACTTACCTAGATCTGGATGTCCCCCAAAAATTGATAAAAAGACAAAGAAAATTGGCCCAGCAGACTGCCAAGAAGCCTACAGAAACATAAAGGGAGCTGCAGGAATTTCTGCCAAGTACTGGTTGTGTACTTCATGTGACAACAATCTCACATATTCTTCATATGTCTGGCCTGTGAGATAGGGTGGCAAGACAAAAGCCTTTTTGCTTAAAAAGTAAAATAAGCAAGCCTAGCTAAAGTTTGCGAAAATGAAGAGTGGGCAAAGGTTGCCAATTCTAGATGTGCCATGCTGCTAAACACCTTCCCAAAAAGACCGTACACTGTCAGAAATTCAAAGGTTACCTTCAGCAAAGTATCAGTTTAAGGGTGTGCATATTTATGCAACCACATTAGTTTAGTTCTTTATTTTTCGTTTGCCACCTGAAAAAAAATCAGTTTGTTTTCCAATTGAATTGTACAGATTCTGCGTGACAATAAAGGTGGATAAAAATTCTGTAATTATTCTACTTGGTATGAGTTTTTTTTAATTTTATTTATTTATTTTTTTTAACATGACAAACCTGCCATTTTAACAGGGGTGTGTAGACTTTTTATATCAACTGTATATACATACACACAGTATATATTACTACGCACCTTTGTAGTATATTCTGTTATTGCATACCACGAAAAAATAAAAGCAAATGGATGTATTCTGACACTCTTAACCTATATAAGGTTGAGCTTTACAAATACATTTTGGTGCAAAATGTTCAATACTTGTACATCTACCAGCATCACTTCTGGCCAACCGACCATAAAGGACAGAAGGTAGCCACGGTGCTACTGTGCTAAGGAAAGCGGTCTTATAAGGTATTACCCTTCACTTTTAGAGATCTCTCCCCAATTATAAAGAGACGACTTTATCAGAGTTCAGAAATGTAACCGCTTTAATAAATTGAAACTAATACATTTCAACAAAATACAAGATGTTAAAGAATTCCAACACCATAATGTTGCAGCATTTTGGGCTCCTACAGAAGAGTCCTTTGTTTCGGCCAGATGTATTGGTGAAGTATGACCTGAACGAGATATAGGACTTCAACCCTCATTTACAATGCAGGCATTTATGCCGCAGGGAGAACGGGAAGGTTGAACAGATTTAAGTGATAATGTAGCCTGAGTTCATAGACATTTCATTAAAGCAAACTAGTATTAGAATAAGGGTCACACCGCCCGAGGGGTTATGTAAAGTCTCCTATTGTGGCTGCACTGTGACATAATAAGGAAGGAGATCTTCCACCTGAGCCATAAGCTTGTCCCTCCTGGAAACAACGAGGTTTCTTCTTTCTGATTACATCAGTTACCTGGAATTATTAAGCTCGGAGAGACTTGTGGACCAAGGAATGTGTCAGAGAAATTTCAGTCTAGCAGGGGGCAGCAGAAAACATTAATAGGAATTCTGTGCAACAATGATTCAGAAAATAAAGCAGTCCGCCCACTAGTTGGTGGCATCAAACATTACCCAGTCTTTATTGAAAAGTTTAAAAGTAATAGAATAGAATTGCTGTCACTTGTGTGGTATTTCATATCATAGTAGAGAAAAGGAGGATCCAACTTCAGGGGTGTAAAATCTTAATCTTTATTGGTGAGATTCAAAACATCTTAGCATCCACAACTTAGTTCTTGTAGTAGAAACACCAATGCGCTTCTTGTGCACATGACACCTTTATTCATGGATCCATGTGCACCAGAAACACAAAGGTGTTCCTACTACAGGAACTAAAATGTGGGTGTTAAGATTTTTTTAATCTCACCAATGAAGATGAAGATTTTACACCCCTGAAGCTGGACCTTCCTTGTCTCTACTGTAAATCCTTATTACTTTCTTGACGGAGGCGCTGTCCGAGCTCCGCACTAAGGCTATGTTCCCACGATGCAGAAATGAAGCAGAAAATTTCTGCAGCATTTCTGCATCTCCCTGGCAGAAAAAACGCATGCAGATTGTGCATGCGTTTTTCCTGCGGAATACATGCGGATTCACATGCGTACCCACATGCGTTAACGCATGTGTTTCCGCATGCGGACTGACAAGCACTTTCCAAGCGATAGCATCACTTGGAAAGTGCTTGACAACTAGGTCACACTATATAAATCCATGCAAAAGGCATGGATTTATATAGTGTGACCGTAAAAATAAAAAAATAAAGCTATACTTACCCCCGATCCCCCGCCGCGTGTGCTGTCGCGCTCATCCTGGCTTCTTCCGGGTTGCCGGCATCTCGCGAGACAGCCTGCGGTCACATGACCACGACGTCATCTCAGGTCCTGGAAGGAGAAGCGCTGCTGGGGCCGCCGGACAGGTGAATATAAACTTTTTATTATTTTATTCTTTTTTTTACAGGTACAATGGTACCCAGGTCTGGATGAGAGTCTCCTCTCCACCACACCCGGGTACCATCCGCACATAGAGACGCATAAAGTCCGCTTGTACAAATGTACAGACACGGATTCTATGCGTCTCAATGCAAGTCAATGGCGGCGCTTCTGCAAAATTAATGAACATGCTGCGGATTTATTTGCGCTGCAGAAACGCTGCGGAAAAATCCGCAGCATGTGCATTGACATTGCGGAATGCCATTGGGGACCATGGGGTGCGGATTACCATGCGCTTTTGATGCGTTTCCGCTACAGAAATTCCGCAGCATAAACGCATGAAAAATGCATCGTGTGCACGCAGCCTAAATCAGGCTTAAATATGGTGAGCTACCTCTATACTTATTTCATATCATAGCCCTTAAGGTTAGTTTATTACATTTCGAGTCTGCTAGAACTTTCTTGGTCATCTGTAATAGATGTCAGCCGTAAGTGACGGCACATTTTCTAGGAGGCCTATTTCTGCTGTCCGAAGTAGAGAATTAAAATATAGCATAATACTCTTAAAGGGAACCTGACAGTTGACAATTCCGCCAAATCCACGAGCAGCATGTGTCAGACAGTGGCAGTATGCTTTCAGCCATATATGTTTCACGATGAAACGTTGGGGCATCTTAGTGTAAAACATAGTTTAAAAGTCAGATGGGACTGAACCACACAGGAGACAAGTCAGACAGGAGGGTCACTGGCGGCTTCTCTCCGTCCGCTGCTCTGGAGTGACAGGTCTCTTAATACACAGGCACACAGAGGAGACCTGTCAGTCACTGGCAGCAGACAGGGAGAAGCCACCAGGAACCACCTAGCTGACTAATCTGCCATGTGGCTTAGTCCACGGTGGCTTTTAAAAAAAGTCCCATAGCAAAGCCCACAAACACACCACAACCACTTCCCTATGATAACACACGTTTTCCGTCTTTATGGTCCAGTATTGCTGTGATTCATTAACAACTTACATTTAGGAGCCAATCACCAATATATGGTTGAGAAGGATTAATACTCTGGGAATATCATTTATGATTTCTGCCTATCAAATGAAAGTCAAATGTAAAGTGGGCTGTCAGCCATAGATATGCTCCATTATGGACCCGCGTCCTATTAGAAAGTTTAGAGAGATGCCACAAAGAGGAGTCCCACTGTGAGCAGAACTCTGAAGTGAACATGGCTTCTGTAAACTAGAGGAGCCCTTTAATGTATTCTTCCAATTTTATGGTAATAGTTTTGAGAATATGAATGTGGTCATATCATCTAAATGGGCAAACTTGATTTGTTAAAAAAACAAAATGTTTTGAGATTTTATTATTTTATTCATATTTAGTGGGTCAGATCAAAAAATCAGTGATTTAATGCCAGTAAACACAAATATGGATTTGTACACACTTGTGTTCTTTTTCAAGGCTTATACAAGCTTTTCTTAAGTAGCCCATATAGTATTTCCTACCTTCAGAAGATCAGAAACTATATGCAGGGTATCAGGATTTGAGATATCAATTGACTCATCTCTATAGGTCTTCCGCTTATACTGTATGTTACCGAGGTGAAGGATTGCAGACAAGAGAGAAACAATCCTATAGAAATGCAAAGAAAAGAAAGGAAGGCTGTGAGGATCAATATGAAAAATGCTAAGAAACAAAGGGAAAACGAATCCCCATTAGGCTGGGTTCATGTACCGGTGAAACTCAGATCGCAATACCTGGCATGACTGCTGGCTCTTCTGCCCAGGGCTGGTAGCCTCATTGGCATATAAGAGTCCGTTAGCTTAGGTCTTGGCCGGGTATTGCAATTTGAGTATGGTCCAGGTTTCATGGTCACAAGAAACAAGCCCAAGATGTATGGATATAGAAAATCCTTACATGGGAAAATGGAAATGACACTACTGCAAGTCCTAAAGTGTCAGCAAACTAAGAGACAAAGTAAATCCCCCATGGTGTTTCCAGATTAGAACTGATGTGACGAACTTACTTATTATCCTTGGTGTAATACACAGGACTTACTGTTTACGTGTAGCCGACAGGAAGCCAACCATCTCCATTGCCAGCTGCAGACGCTCAAAGTCATGTCTCAGGTCCTCACCCTCCCCACTCAAGGAATCCTGGAATATTCAAGACACTGTCAAAATCTGTGATAGCACAAACAGTATCCAACAGCGCCAACACAAGACTCCATTGTGCAGAACAGCTCAGAACTGTAGTTACAATGTAAATGATAAAACACAGAAAAAAGCAGAACAGACTGTTAATATTCAAGGTAAAACAAGACTGCAGAAGACACTTACTGTTTCATCTTCACCGTCATAGTCTCCCCAGTTCTGTCTTTGTGGCTTCCGCTGCCTCTGAAACAGACATAGTGGACGTAGAAAACCCGATGTGCACACATCACTCCCGTACATTTGATTGGGCACTATGCTCTCACACTGGGGCAAACCTCTCTATAACTTATATATGGCAGACATTTCTTTTTTTTTTTTTTACTATTTATGTTTAAACGGTTTTCACGTTTTCCATTTTAAAAAGGTGAAATTCACAACAGATTTGTGAGATATAGAGGGTGCCAGTGATATAAAAATTGACAGCATGTCCTCAAACAGGTGCAGATTTATTTGCAGAATGTGAAACCCCATCTAATGTTAATTTATAGTGTAGTGGCCATAGAAAATCTGACACATGTGACCATGGCTTAACACATAATGAAGAATTTTTTTTTTTTCCATAGAGGTCTTTTAAAGGGTTATTTAAAAAAAATCAATGTATTCCCTATATACAGGGAAGAACATGCTGATGGCTGGAAGTTTGATCACCAAGACCCCTAGATCGAGGTTCTGCTGCCCCATGCTTAATAGAGCAGAGGTGGGCATGCTCGGCCTCCACTTCAATCATTCTCTATGGGACTGCCAAGTACAGTGCTCTAAGGCAGTCCTATAGACAATGAATGGAGCAGAGGTTGAGCATGCCCACCTCTGCTCTATTAAGCATGGGGCAGCAGAGCCCCATTCTCAGTGTTCCCAAGCCCCGATCTCAGGAATGCTGGGGATCCGATTGGTTGGACCAACAGCGATCAACAAGTTGATATTGAATGCTGGGGATCCTATTGGTTGAACCCATAGTGATCGGCAAGCAGATATTGAGTTTTGGTGGGAAAAAAACCCTTTACTGGTCCTCCTAATTTTACACATATAAATTTAGACATGTGTAACGTTACTTTGTAACTACTTGTCATTGTGTAGACATAAACATTGTGAGCCATTGTAATCATTTTTTTTTTGATGACTAGATCCATTATTTCTGCCCTTCAATACATCCATACACCTGTCTATTGTTCTCATGGGATTATTCCAGTCTCACCTGGTTTAGGTAATGGTAGCTTTCTGGACGATCAAGGTGAAATTCAGTTTTCTCCTCTTCACTTGCTCCAGCCAGTAGATAGTAGAAAACATGGTAATTCCTGTCAAAATGGAATACTTTGTTACAATTCAATGTTCTCAAACATTCCGCTTTTACGTGGTGAACATCGCAAAGCTTGCTTTTAGAATAAAAGAAAAATAAAAGGAAATAAAAAAAAAACATTAACAAACAGCAATAAAATAAATGAATGCAGAATAGAAAATAGCTATGCAAATCACTCTCAACCTGTATTATGCATGTCTCCGTTAGTGAACTTTGTGTGCCCTGCTTTAAACAACGTTGCCAACACTTGTCCCAGAGCTGGCAAAGCAGAGGTCCCTCTGGGCTGCCCAGAGGAAGTGGTTAGGGATGGCTGCAATAAATTATGTACCCATATGGCAGAACACCAGACAGTGGCTTCAAGTACCAGAAGCCACAGAGCAGACACGCAGGACTATTTTTGAAATCAAAATTGAAGACGTCTGTAAACCATAAGTTATATAAGAATATAGCCAGCGGATGTAAGGCAGGTCAGAATAGAAAATGGTTCTCTATAGACTTCAATTAAATCTGAGGGATGGATCTGTCAAGGAAAACATACAAAAAATAAACACCACATTGACAATGTGTTTTTTTATATATTAGTCTTGCAGAATCTGAATACATAGAAATAATAACAACGCTAATATATTATTATTGACGGATATAGAATTTGTAAACTTCCTTCAAAAAAGGTAAAAGTTAAGTAAAAAATAATGTCCTGCTTTACAAGTCAGATGTGTGAAAGGGACTATACACCTTAGATAGATGCCAGCTTACAGTTATTTCACCCAACCCAATTCTGGTGGAAGGTTATCTCCTGTGAGTGCTGAAATTGGACATGCCCAATACTTCATTTGCCACCTCAGTCAGGACACTCCCATACACATTACATGGTCATGGGGTTTGAGCAAATTTAGGGTGCTTTGACATTGCGTTCCGGCACCCGTTCGTTGGCCCCATTGGGGTTTCCGTCCGATCCCCCAGCAAAATAGGAATGGGGCTTATGCGCTGACGGCTGGGCCATAGACTATAATGGTGCAGATGGAGCAAAAGTGTGATCTGTCATGCATCATGTTTGGCTGTGTATGCCTACTGGAGGAGGACACTCAGATGTAGTAGACTGCATACGATCGAATTCAGTTTTGCAGGGGTTTTGGACACAAGCCAGATGGGGTCACGGGTGCCTGAACGCAATGTGAAAGCACCCCAAGTCTTAAAGTGTGTAGGAAATATGCAGTGTAGAAAAGCCAGGTAGGCTAGGGTTAAATCTTAGATCTACATGGTCTGATTATTTGCACCTGGCTGGCTCTGCATACACCCAGACTAGGTGTTCACCTTAGTCAGTCAGCTGGGGGAAGCAGACCAAAGTGGATTTGTGTTGAAGCAGACGAGAGAGACAAGCCACAATCTTTCTGCAAGAGACTACACAGGCCATGTGCACCAAACTGCAAGTATCACTGGCTGCTATAGACAATAGCGGTTTTGTTTCACTAGATTGGGACTAGCTCAGCTGTGTATGAGTAGCCAGGGTCTGTGTTGTTTAGTTAGCGCCTGGACAAGGCTAGGCATTTATGTTTATGATTTTGTTTGGTACTGTGCAACCAGTGAAAAACAAACATCAAACTGGTTTGATATAAGAATCCAGTGCCTGTGTGAACGCTACCTACTGCCTACCTGAAAGCGTAAATCCCTACAATTGGTGGATGAAATGCGGGTGTGAAGTCCCAGAGAACACAGGCAATTGCAGTGTAAAGATTGAATGTCCTGGATAAAGGCAGCTACAGCATTGAAAACACAGTCTGAAAGCATGGTGGAGCTTGTTAAGTAACTGGTCCAGGCTAATATTCAGCAGCAGCAATGGCGGCAGCAGCAGCAGATACAGCAGCAGCAGGACCAATAAGAAACCAACAAACTCCTGATCCAGCAATTTCAACAGCAGCAGCAGGAGCAGCATCATCAGCAACAACAGTTTCAGCAGCAATTGCAACAGCAGCATCAGCAGCAGATGGCTCTCCTGGCAGAAACTGTCCGGGCCAGGGAGAAAGCACCTCCCGCGAGTCAAGTGAAGAAAGCCATGTGAGGCGAACAGTACTGGAAGCCTTGCAGAAAATAACTCTGGAGGATGACGTCGAGTCTTTCCTGACTGTCTTTGAAAGGGTGGCAGACAGGGAGAAACAGCCCCCAGTGCAATGGTGTCAGAAATGGTGATCAGAGGTCCTAGCTCCATACCTTACTATGACCTTGCACTGCCGGTTGCCAAAGAGTACGACAAGCTGAAAACAGAGATTCTGGCATGTTTGGGTTTAACCCAGACCATCAGGGCGCACTTCTGGCGCTACCAAAGGAACTAGCCTCCCCAGTCCCAGATGTTTAACCTGTTACACCTGGTCCAGAAATAGCTGCAGCCTGAGAACTGCTCCCGGCACAAAGGGTGGAAAGATTTATAGACTCACTACCTAAATTGGTAAAAAAATGGGTAGCCAATGGAGATCCTAAGAATGCAGATGACCTAGTGAGCCTGGTGGAAAGATACATGGCTGTTGAGAACTCCCTGAGCAATCAAGGGAGCCTGAGGTCACCTTTGAGAGATACCAAAAAGAAGGTGCCCCAAGATCACCTCTGAGGGGAGCCAAAGGTTCCAGGAGAGGTCAGAGCTGGGTTCAAAGGGTACATCTCGTAATATTGTCTGTTGTAGATGTCGTGCCCTGGGTCATATATCAGCCAATTGTCCCTTGACCTTGGAGCCAATGGATTGCAGCGTAGACTGGCGCAACTCCTGCTTCGCATACCCTTCCTGCAGTGCTGTTCCTCATCCTAGCGAGAGGCCTCAAGAATGCCCGGTGACTGTAAACTGTGTCCAAGTGATGGGACTTCTGGGCTCAAGGAGTTTAGTGACCCTGGCAAGAGTCACACTTCTACATGTGCTAGTCCTTGGGAAGAGGGAGGGGGTAAGGTGTATTCATGGAGACGCCAAGAACTAACCCATGGCCCAGGTCAACATATGCACAGACTGTGGTTCTGTGTCTCACCAAGTGGGAGTGTTCAAGGACTTGTTGCATACTTTTGTTATCGGTTGAGATTTTCCTTTGTTCTAGGAACTATGGTCCAAAGCTGTAGCACCCAATAGTCCAGTATGTTGCCAGGAGTCTGCTATGGTAACAAAGTTACACGATGTCAACGGTGAACTTCCATTCACTGTACTGGCTAGAAAGGAAGATGAGGAAGCATCCCCTGAAGCCAATATCCCTGACCTGGAGGAGTTCCAGGACAACTAGGAGACGGGAGCCGATAATCAGTTTCTGCAAGGGGTCAGGCATAATGATCGGTTGTGCTCGTGGGACCAAAGTGAAGGGACAGGTAACAGAGCACCTCCTCAAGGCCCAAGAGGAAAAATCCAGGGGGTATAATAGGTCGGCTCAAGTGAGAATTTAAACCGGGGGATTGGATACTTGTGTTAGTGCGCAGAGTGGAAACAAAGGTCTTTACCCAGTGGTAGGGACCCTTAAGGGTCGTGGGAAAGGTCAACTATAAAGTACACCGACCATGGAAAAGGAAGCCCTTCCCCATATATTATGGCAACTTGCTAAAACCCTGGAAGGTTAGGGACCTGCTAGAAACCCCTTGCTGGTTGGTCTGGTCAGAAGCCAACATTGCGGGTGTCAAAGTGGCAAGAAATTTGCCACCTTCCAAAAATCAGCATGACAAAAAAAATTGGTACCCAAAAATAGGGGCAGGTTCTTGGAATTACTGGGTCACCCTCGTGTCATCAAGCATGAACCTCACGTTCGGGTCATTTGTAGCAAAGCCAGGTAGGCTAGGGTTCATTCCTAGCTCTACAGGCTATGATTATTTGCACCTGGCTGGCTCTGCACATAACCAGGCCAGTTGTTCACCTTAGTCAGCCAGCTGCGGGGAAGCTGACTAGAGTGGATTTGTGTTGTACCTGAAGAGAGAGACAAGCCAGAATCTCTATCTGAGAAGAGACTACACAGGCAGTGTGCACCAAACTGCAAGTATCACTGGCTGCTATGGATGATAGCAGTTTTGTTTCAGTGGATTGGGACTTGTTCACATGTGTAACCAGAGTCCGTGTTGGGTTAGTTAGCTTCTGGACAAGCCTAGGGAATTAACTTGCTTGGGTGAATACTAGCTAATGCCTACCTGAGAGAGTGAATCCCTACAGCAGGTAAAAAGTGCCGGTAGTACTTTTATATGATGTTTGTTTCCACATGAATCTTCCTTAACATTTTTCAGCAAGAAAAATAATTATAAAACATTTGTGTAATTTGTAAAACAAATGCCATCACTCTTACATCTTGCAATTAACTTAGATCTTAATAATTTACTGCACTTTCATGCTTACTACTATTGGTCACACAAAAAAAAAAATTATTTTGTGATTGCACTTAAAAAGGTTATTTTTCATTCACAAATTGCCAAAACGGCAAAGAAATATCATATTATGCTAACAAAGACTGTAGACATCTACAGTGTAAATTAAAGTTGAGCAAAAAGATTCGCAGTCACTTGATCCAGTGGCATGTCACTAGTCCATGGTTACAGAAACAAAGCCCTGCGAACCTTCTCCTACCAGGTGACATCGTCATGCTTGGACTACTAATCAGAAGATGCGCCTGGACGCCAGCAAGAAGGAGAAGGTTTGCAGGGCTCCAGTTGACAGCTATAGATTACCGATGTGGCCGCTGGATCAGAGTCCTGCAAATATTTTGGATCAAATCTAGTATATATGTATAGTAAACGTTTTACTTGTATTAATGTGTACCAACATTGCCAAAATGAGAGTTAAAATCATGACTTTGTTCTGGAGCAACTGATTCAATTTGGGACAGTTCAACTCTCCACAATGGCAGCAGAATGATCACTCAGAACAAAACTGGTGTGAAAAACTGTTAGAATAGGATGTGCTGCAGTCCACAGAACTGGCCTTTAATCAAAACTTGGACAGAGTCCGTACCCCCATAAATCTAGCTTCTTCAGGGAAACAGGTGCATAGGCAGAGGAAATGTCATTGTCAGGTTCTTTTATGAACTGTGATGTTACAGAACAATTCTCCCTGCCTGGACCAATCATACTGTGTAACATGATGGATAGCACCAGTAGCCGGGCGGCACGGTGGCTCAGTGGTTAGCACTGCAGCCTTGCAGCGCTGTGGTCCTGGGTTCAAATCCCACCAAGGACCACATCTGCAAGGAGTTTGTATGTTCTCCCTGTGTTTGCGTGGGTTTCCTCCGGGTTCTCCGGTTTCCTCCCACACTCCAAAGACATACTGATAGGGAATTTAGATTGTGAGCCCCGATGGGGACAGCGACGATAATGTATGTAAAGCGCTGCGGAATATGTTAGCGCTATATAAAAATAAAGATTATTAAAGATTATTATTATTCATCATAAGCAGTCTAAAAGCACACAAAACGGTTTCAGCCAGGCATGGGCAACATATTGGTAGACCCAGTTTAAAACCCAGTTATACAAAGAAAGAATCTGATATTTTTTTTAATCAGAATTTTTTTTATTAATTTTCTGGCCATAAGACGGATCTGATTATTTTTAATGTAAGTTTCATAGACTTCAAGTCCTGCCTAAAACCAATGAATTTGTTATATCCAATATGGTGTCACACTCACCTCTCTTGCTGTTCCTGGTAAACAAGCCTTGATTTCTCCAGTAGATACTTTTCCACGTAAGCTCTGCACAGAAGTAATGATTCAGGACATTATTAAAACACCATTCCCACATACCATTTTTTTTTCCATTAACTCATTATTTACAGTGATATAAACACAGTTCAAAACATGTATTAAGTTTGGAGGTAGACTTATGTTTAAGGAATATCATAAAAAGCCCTATTAAAAGTTCTGTGCATGAAAGCACATATTCCCTTTGGCTTTCGTGCACAAAACTTTTAATAAAGACACAGTCAATGATGATCTTTCACATTTACTTCCCCATAATGTATCATTTAAAGACATCTCGTAGGAAAACTTGTCTGTACTTTTTACAAAACAGATGCATGTGTTTGCCCACCAGAGTTGTAGAGACACGCTTACATTTCATTTTAAACACTACACGGGACTACTAAACCTGGACTGTTCAGTACTGTCCTGCAGTCCGTGGACACTAAAAATCTATGCCAACAAGTCTGCCAGGGATAGATTCTGGTGAGCAAACTCCACAAGATGACCGCCACTCACTAACTTCCTGCTAGTAACCCCCATACTTCTGTGCCATGCCTTTAGAACAGTGCCAGGCAAACAGGACCACATAATCCCTCAGCAAATCACTTGATCACTGATCAAGATGCCAACTGACCACCAAATACTTTATTTACCGAACTTTGGACTTCAAAGAGGGCAGCATAGGTGAAATTATACCCACTACTGTACGTCTATGTAGGAATCATTTTGATTTTTTTACTTTACAATGTTCGCCATAGAAACAAGTTCTCTTGTGTAACAATGTTGGGAACTTTGCCCTCACAAGTTTCCAGCAGTAACACAATAACTAATAAAAGTCATCCTTTAACAAACAGAAATGAACAAGGTAAACCACACACACAATAAGAGCAACAATAATAAAATCTGCGTCAACTAGTCAACTATCACACTGCACATAGCCGTCCGTCCTACCCCCGCACTGTTCCGGTCTCGTGATAGTTGACTTGGATGAATTTTCCAAAGCGACTGGAATTGTTGTTCTGAGACGTCTTAGCATTTCCAAAAGCCTAAAATGGAGAGTAAAAAAGAATAAAAAGATAGAATTAAAAATCTTTTTAGAGTCCTACAAATAACTATTTGTACAGTCATGGTCAAAAGTTTTGAGACAGACACAAAATTTGGTTTAGAAAAGTTTGCTGCTTCGGTGTTTTTAGATATTTTAGTCAGATGTTTCCAAGGTTACTGATGTGTAATAAGTATTTCATAAGATTCCACACTTTTGATGACAAATACATCAAGTTTCTACATAGACTCAACAGTTACAGTGTTGAACCTCATTTGTCAAGATTTCAGCAAATCACCCTGGCAGCTCGATATCAACTTCTGCGCCAAACACTGAAGACAACACATTGGAGTTTATCACAATTGCTGTGTTTCTGTTTCACCACCTCCTTTTTTTTTAGGATTGATAACAGATTCTCAATGGGGTTGAGATCAGGGGAGTTTCCAGATCATGAACCCAAAATTTCAATAATTGTGATTACCAATATAGTTAGTTATCACTTTTGCTTTGAGACATGATGCTCCATTGTGCTGGAAAAAGCATCATTAATCACTATACTGCTTCTGGATCATTGAGAGAATTTGCTCTCGGAGGATGTTTAGATCCCACATGGATGAAAAGCAGCCCCACATGAATGGTCTCAGGATGCTTTACTGTTGGTATGTCACAAGACTCATGGTAGTGCTCACATTTTCATCTCTAGACAATCATTCTTCCAAATGTCTCGAACAGTTTGAAGGGGGCTTCATCAGAGAAAATTACTTTGCAGGAAAGGACAGGGATTAGATTGCAGTGGACTTGGTTAAAGTTATTTTCTCTGAAAAAGCCCCTTTCAGCCTGTTTGGGACATCTAGAAGAATGATTGTCTGGAGAAAAAAAAAGGTGAGTAATACCATAGGTCCTGTGTAATGCCAACAGTAAAACATCCTGTGACCATTCATATGTGAAGTCACTTTTCATCCAAGGGAGTGGGCGCACTCACAATTTTGTCTAAGAACACTGCCATGAATACAGAATGGTATCAAAACATCCACCAATAGTAACATCTCCCAATGACCCAGCAGCAATTTGAGATGATGCTTTTTCCAGCATGATGGAGCACCATGTCTCAAGGTAAAAGTGATTTAAGGGGCTTGGTGAATAAAAACATTAACATTTTGGGTTCACAGCTAGAAAACTCCCAAGATTTCAATGCTATTGAGAACCTGTTATCAATCTTCAAAAAGCGTGTGGACAAACAAAAACACAGAAATTGTGCTAAGCTCCAAGCACTGATTAGATAAGAATAGGTTGTCATCAGACAGGATTTGGCCCAAAAGCTGATATCCAGCTGTAAGGGCAAACTGCAGAAGTCCTGAAAAATAAGGGTCAAATATTGAATATTTACATAAACTTGATGAATTGTCAGAAAAAAAAGGATAAAAACATATAAAATATTTATAATTGTACTTCAGTAACATAGAAACAACGGACTAAAAGATCTAAAAACATTGAACCAACAAACTTTGTGTCAGTCTCAAAACTTTTGGCCAGAACTGTATAATCAACGAATCTCAAAAGAAACATAAAAAACTTGTTTTTGGAGCAATAAGTGTTTTTCATTGTAGTAGCTCAAAGTTGAAAAATCTTCTTTAGGCAAAAACAATAGTTAGGCCGAGTTTACCTCTTCGCTAAGCATTTCTGCCAACATGCTCTATCCTAAGAGCAGAACAATGAAAATGGCAGCAGTGCTACATCTGCCTCATCATGACCACTAGTGGTGCCCAACAGACCCAACTGATTCCAATTGGGTTCATCTGGCTTTTCACCGGACAAACTACAATTGCATGCTGCCCTAATTAGTCTGATATTTTTGGGCAGATCGGTGTTGGAGGCTCCAATGCAGATCTAAAGAATGCCTTATACATTATTTGCTGGCCACTAATACATAATCAGCAGACTATAGCTTATGCTTTCCAAAAGAAATCCTCTGTATTCATAGCTGGCAGAGTTCACATGGATAACATGACATCTCCTTTGGAACTTTAGGTTTCTAGTAATACATTTGTGTCTGGACCTATAAAACATGCCAGTCTGTAGTCCTCTGAGTGGGCAGAAGCCTACATATTGCTCACAAGGAGTAATTCACCAAAGGCTGAAGACCTTTTGATTAGATGACTCTGACATAACATTTTATGCTCTTGCTTTCCTAAGCCAAGATCAGCATTCTCTGTTGTCCCCAGTCACGTCAGACCATTGTCTTAGATGCCTACACCAGTAGTATTCATTATGCATCTGTTCTCTTGTGGCCACTTTTGTGGTCATTTTGACAACCTTATTTTCATACCCAATCTGCATTTAGTCACAAGACTCACTCAGGAATGCTATTTAAATTACTCAACAGTGTTGCTGTAGGAAAAAAAAAAATATGAAAAGGCAATATATGCTAACCTCCAGAACGGGTCCAGCACCTAGTATTATCTGTTCCACTCCACTGGCAAATCCTTTTTGGCTAAGGGCAGTCAAATGATGGATAAGGAAATTTGTACTTTGAGTCTTTCCAGAGCCAGTTTCACCAGAAATAACAATGCACTGATTCCGCTGACGCCGGAGCATAGCATGGTAAGCGGCATCTGCCACTGCATATATGTGAGGCTCACGGTCTCCCAGCCTTCGGTTATCATACATCTTCACATATTTGGGGTTGTAGATTGGTAAGAAACGGAATGGGTTAACTGCTACCAAGATGCTTCCAACATAAGTATAGATCTTCTCTTGTCGGAAGCGTGTTCTAAGAGTTTCAAGCAATGCCCTCTCACTTAGGTCAGGTAATCCACATAGGTCCTCACATTCCGGTCCCTGTTCCTGGGGAAGGAAACCTCTTTCAACCATGCGCCTGCGCTCTTCTGTTACTTTTAACCAAGACTGGAGACTGCCATAATGGATTGAGCCATCCACATTTTTTTCCCTCAGGAGAAATCGATAGTCCTCTCCAGACCCACGAGCCTCCAAGGCAAGCCTGGGCCACAGCATCATGCGCTGCACAGGACAGTCAGTGGGGTTAAGGATCCACTCTTCTCCACCAAACTCCTTGACCTCTGCCAGTACATAACACTTGGCTCTGTCCAAGCGCAATGTCGTAATGACAGCATCAATGACATCAGCAGCTGTGGTGTGCCGGCGGGCGGGCACTGGGCAATAGATAACATCTGGGGAGATGCTGCCAGGGTAAACCTGCAGAGTGAACTCTTCATCCAGCAGGCGGCGCCGCCCACCACCACCCCCCACCTCTGACATGGCGACACTCCGTGTCCCATCAGAAGGAGTGTGGACGGTTCCCCGTTAGTGGGGGGACACCTGGAAAACACAAATCAAGAAAACAATAATTATGTGTTATGAATTAAGGAACTGGTAAACAAGTCTTTAGACAGCAAGTTAAGCATTACAAGATCTGAAGCCAAGGTAAGATATTAATTCCATGAGTCAAATGAAAAGTAATTATTGAACACAATTCCCGTAGCTTTATGGGCAGTTCTGGGAAGAGTACAGCAAGATAAATAATACATGAGCTGGACAGAAAAGTGCACATAGGTTCATTTATGCATTGCCTGTATGTTTAGTCCCCCCAATAACAGGACTTTTAGACCTTCTCAGAAAGGCAGTTGTTCAAATGTGAATAGTCAATGTACATAAATTGGAGTTTAATTCAGGAATGACTTACAACAAAGCAGCAGTGAACCTCCAAATGATGGGATGTTAAAGTGGCTTTCTGGTTTACCAGTTTAAAAAAAAGCAGCGGTCACATAAGATCACTGACTGTGACTGTTGTAGCCGTTAATTCACTGCAGCAGTTATGTGCCATCGAATTGTAAACCAAGTCCAGAAGGACCACCACAAAGGTACATCTATTGTATTTTACAGCATTGGCAGCTGTTGTGTTTTTTTTTTTTGTATTTTAAAGTTGAATACCTATTTAAAGGGATTCTCAGGGAATAGAAAACAACTAAAAGGAAAGGTAATTATAAACAAATTACTAATACCTTTATTAGCAAATCACACTCATTTTATCTATGAAGGTAATCACTACAGACTTAAAATGTCCACCTTTTATATTTTTACACTTGCAGAAACTTGTCCTAGAATAGAAGGACAGGTACCTGTGACCATGTGCAGTAGGAAACTCCAGTACATATTCTAATACCAAAGGTGATGTAGTAAGAAGGAGCTGCTCATACAGCTGTTCACCCTGTGTATCTGATCCAATACTGGAGATGCCAGGAGTGCTGAGGTAAAAGAAGAGGCTGCTCACACTGCTGTCTACCATTTCTGTCTGATCGAATACTGGAGTTATCAGAGGTGCTGATGTAAGAGACTGCTCACACTGCTGTCCACTCTGTTTTTCATCTCTGTTAGTTGAGTTAAAAGGGGTGCTGAGGTAAGAAGAGGCTGCTCACACTGCTGTCCACCCTGTCTCTCTTACCTAATACTGACGTTACCAGGGGTGCCGTGGTAAGAGGCTGCCTCTATTTACCACCACATCCCTGGCATCTCTAGTATTAGATCAGAATATCCACAGGGAACAAATATTCCAATACAAAAAGGTGGCAGAGCTTCATACTGCATATGCTCACAGGCACAGGTCTTATTAACATTCTAGGACAAGTTTCAGTCAGTGTAAGGGCTCATTCAGACGTCAGTATTTTCCACGTATGTGAAAAACGGACCAATTATTGCCATCAGAGTGTGATCAGTTTTTCTCGTACGTGTAGAAAAAAAAAAGTTTCTCCACACTCATCTTTCTGACAGTCCATGAAAATCAGAGTGTGGGACGATTTTTTTCATGGACTCAAACTTGCATTGCAGATTTTGATTCAACGCTCAGGTCAAAATCAGACATGTTTCCAATATATTCCGAGCACCACTCAGCTCAAGGGGAAAAAAATGAATTGTACATGTGCACAGCCCCATAGAATAGCATAGCTACAAGAGTTATCCTTGAAAATCATGGATAGTGCCTGTATGAGAAAATCAGATGTGCGAACAAGCCCATAAAAGATAACTAAATATCCGCCACATAAATTCTGTAGTCTTTACCTCCCTCAACAAAATGAGAATCATTTGCTAATTAAAGGTATTTGGGAATTTTTTAAATAATTACATTTTCTTTAGTAAAAATAATTTTTTTCTATTTCTGGAAAAGCCCTTTAATAGAATTCAGTAGGTTTATATAGTGAAAAATAAATAAAAAACAAAACAAAAAAAAAAAACACACACAAAAAAGCTGCCAGGTAACATTAGTACAAATTAAGAAAACATTTGCTTTGCTACAGTTATATTTGTGAGGCAGTAGTCAGATTTTAGAAACCAAAATGAATGGAATGTAAGGGAACGCTGACATATCATTCACGTCCCAGAATCAATAATCGCTATGATAACCTTTACTACTTCCGCAGAGTTAAAACTGTGTTTAATAAGTTCAAATTGCTCTATGTACAGTTCCCAGCAAGAAGACTTCACAAGTATCAAGGTGTGAACAAACAAGGGCGTATGTCAGGGAACAATGGCCTCTAACACAAAGTATTTACTATGTGATTTCTAAAGCGGCAGGGCTGAGGTCAATGCTCTGTTGTAAGGTAAACATACCCTTAATGCATCGCTGCCACAGTCCGCAGGTAAACATACCCCAATACTAATGATGGCATGGAAGACAATCTGACATTGTCTATAGCCTGCCACACCACTGGATGATTCCCCAGCAGATTTACTCATACTACAATTGCACTTTAAATGGTACAAAGGATAAAGACAAATGGTATTACTCATAAAAATGCTCGTCAACACTAAATTATTAGTAACCTTCAATGCCATTTATCATTAGATAGACATCAAGAACTAAAAAAAATAATTTAAAAAAGTTGTTGTACCATTGGCCATTATCACTTATGGTTTGGCTACATTGACCATAATGACCCCTCTTTATACTGATGTCTTGTCTTAGGGACTTTCTTGACATGTGGAGGAAAGACTTATAATTTCAAACTCTTAGTTTTTGAGGAGAAACCTCCTGTCCCATTGTATCGACTGCCTCTGAACACTCTCCAGGTATATCCTTTTTATAATGATGTACCCAAAACTAAATCCAGGAATTGAGATGTAGTTATTTAGAGGGGTACTACTACATGGGAATCACGGGTAGTTCTCTTTCTGTTTTATGCACGCCAACATCTTGTTTGCTTTTGCAGCTGCTACTTGACATTGAGTGCTGCTGTTTAGCTTCAGCTAGGGTCACACTTTTTTTTTTTTTTTAAGAGTCTACCTAAAGTTAAAAAAAAAGAACTTGTTTCTCTTCCTATAACGGATCATAATGATGGAATTCCTACCATTAGTGTGAATCTAGCCTAATCCGGAATGCCCAAGTTCCTCATTGTAGTCCCAGTTTTATTTCAATTACTGTATTTGTGCCAAAATAATTACTTTACATTTACAATTCATCTGCCATCTTCTTGCCCACAATACCAGCTTATCATGGTCATTCTGTATTTTATAATCCGGCAGAGTATCCTACAAAGGTTTATAGAAAAAGCAAAAACAGTCACTTTACTATCAATCCCATCCACATTCTTTTTGGTATGATAGTTGAAAACTGACCACTGTTATTCTGTGTGAACTTGGCCTTGACAGTATTTCATGAGTAAGTATTAGCTTATCAAGTTGGCTCAGATAGATCAACATAAAAGTATGTGCACACAACATCTTTCTCAGGCAGATTCTGCCTGGAATCAGGTAGATTCTGCCTGGAATCCTCCCTTAAAAAGTGCTGCAAAACCATCACAAAAAATGTTATTATGCACAGCAATGTAAAAACGACATTGCTGTGCACATATTCAGTCTTTTGATACTGTTTTTAACCACTTTAAGATTTGGACACAGTAAAGTGGGTAAAAGAAGAGATGTTAATTCTTCTTCATAGTCATTCTGCGCTTTATAGTTGAAAGTATGTTAAAAAGGAGTCCGTCATTGCAAAAAAACAACAAAAAACAATGGCAAAATCCCAAACAAAGCTGCTTCACGAAAAGATTGTTAGTTTTTTCCTGAAGTGGTTTTGCCTAGGTAAACCTCAGCGGGTTTGCCAGTGTCTTAAAGAAGTTATGTGCACATACCTTTAGGAATCATTCTTTTTTCAGCAATACATACAATGAAAAATAAAAGCTTTGATTTTAAAAAAAAACAACAAAAAAACAAACAATCAAAGATCTAAAAGTTTCATTTATATGTATGTACTGGACATTACTGTGGCTCTGTTGTGTGGTCTGCTGCAATCTCAAACCTCTGTGTGGCCCATAGGGTTATGTTCACACAACGAAGATTTGTTGCAGCATTTACATGTTTTTTAGCAAAAATTGTGTTCAATGAAAATTTAAGTAGAAAAAAATAAAATAAAATTGTATTTCAAAACAGAACAAGCTCTGTTACTGTTTACACGCACTAAAGTTTCACATTTAGATATTCAGTAGGGGCCCTGGTAGATGCAGGAAGCTGCAACACTACATTGCTAAAACCATCGTCACAAAATGTGACAAGCCCGCATGTTTAGTGGACACGGTTTTATAGAGTTTCTTCTGAAAGAAGTAGTTTCAGGAAATCATGCTAGTATGATTGCAGCATTTGTGTTACATTGCCTTCTTAAAAGGGGTTGTTCATTCAATACAAGTTATCACACATGATCAGGATAGGTGCTAACTTACTTATCAGTAGTGTCCAACCTCTAGGACCTGCACTGATTGGCAGAAGGGGAATTTTTATCTGACATGGAGTTTTCTTTTCCCCCCGTTACAAAATGAGGCGGCAGGTCAGACCCTTGACATCGCTCTATTCATTCTCTACTAGATTGCCAGAAAAAGCTGAGCGCGGCATGTAACAGCCCCATTGGAAATGATTGGAGAGTTGGTTGAGCATGAGCACTGCCGCTCCATTCTATAGGGAATGATTGGAGAGCTGGTTGAGCATGAGCACTGCCGCTTCATTCTATTGGAGATGATTGCAGAGCTGGTTGAGCATGAGCACTGCCGCTTCATTCTATAGGGGATGATTGCAGAGCTGGTTGAGCATGAGCACTGCCGCTTCATTCTATAGGGGATGATTGCAGAGCTGGTTGAGCATGAGCACTGCCGCTTCATTCTATTGGGGATGATTGCAGAGCTGGTTGAGCATGAGCACTGCCGCTTCATTCTATAGGGGATGATTGCAGAGCTGGTTGAGCATGAGCACTGCCGCTTCATTCTATAGGGGATGATTGCAGAGCTGGTTGAGCATGAGCACTGCCGCTTCATTCTATTGGGGATGATTGCAGAGCTGGTTGAGCATGAGCACTGCCGCTTCATTCTATTGGGGATGATTGCAGAGCTGGTTGAGCATGAGCACTGCCGCTTCATTCTATAGGGGATGATTGCAGAGCTGGTTGAGCATGAGCACTGCCGCTTCATTCTATTGGGGATGATTGCAGAGCTGGTTGAGCATGAGCACTGCCGCTTCATTCTATTGGGGATGATTGCAGAGCTGGTTGAGCATGAGCACTGCCGCTTCATTCTATAGGGGATGATTGCAGAGCTGGTTGAGCATGAGCACTGCCGCTTCATTCTATTGGGGATGATTGCAGAGCTGGTTGAGCATGAGCACTGCCGCTTCATTCTATTGGGGATGATTGCAGAGCTGGTTGAGCATGAGCACTGCCGCTTCATTCTATTGGGGATGATTGCAGAGCTGGTTGAGCATGAGCACTGCCGCTTCATTCTATAGGGGATGATTGCAGAGCTGGTTGAGCATGAGCACTGCCGCTTCATTCTATAGGGGATGATTGCAGAGCTGGTTGAGCATGAGCACTGCCGCTTCATTCTATTGGGGATGATTGCAGAGCTGGTTGAGCAGGAGCACTGCCGCTTCATTCTATTGGGGATGATTGCAGAGCTGGTTGAGCAGGAGCACTGCCGCTTCATTCTATTGGGGATGATTGCAGAGCTGGTTGAGCATGAGCACTGCCGCTCCATTCTATAGGGAATGATTGGAGAGCTGGTTGAGCATGAGCACTGCCGCTTCATTCTATAGGGAATGATTGGAGAGCTGGTTGAGTATGAGCACTGCCGCTTCATTCTATTGGGGAATAAAAATTCCCCCTTTTCCGGATTGGTGCAGGTCACAGAGGTCAGACCCCCACTGATCAACATGTTATCGCCAATCCCACGGTGGTTTGGTGAAAACAAGTTATTGCAAAAAATACAGCAGCTTAGATATTAGGATTTATAAGGAGTTTGTATGTTCTCCCTGTGTTTGCGTGGGTTTTCTCTGGTTTCCTCCCACATTGCAAAGACATACTGATAGGGAACTTAGATTGTGAGCCCCAATGGGGACAGTGCCCATAGTGTCTGTAAAGCGCTGTGGAATTAATGGCGCTATATAAGTGAGCACAATAAATAATGTCTGAAAAAAAAACAGCAGATTTTTCTCCTGCATAGTGTAAACTACATTTGTACCTCACAACCAATGGCATTGTGGGTTATAAATAATCTATCGATAGAGTATATATATCTGGGGGAGAAAGATTGAACCTGATGGACTTGTCTTTTTTTTCAACCTATGTAACTACTATATGGAAATCCCATTCACTAAAAATATATTTTACTACAGTAATAAAAAGTGCTCAAAATAGTACAAAATGTATTAAGCCTTAGGCCTGGGTTACACTGCAATGTTATGTAGCACTACTGCTTGCTTTGGACTGTAGCTCAATAGTTAAAAATCAACTTGTTGAGTTGGTATGTAATTGGGTGGACTGCAGCTGCCACTTAATAGTTAAAGTCAATCAGTAGCACTACAAAAAGTCAGTGCAGCCCAGGCCTTAGGGAAAGACAGACATGATTCCCTAATATGTGATCAGAATCTCTCCCTTTTAAAGTGGGCGAGTTCTGGTAATTACCTCCAGGAATCCTACATTACCCGAGCTTGTCCTATAGACCAGTCAGCAGCCATAGGGTCCTATATGTCACGCTTACAGCCTACAGAAATGTGCGGTCAGATTAAAAAAGTTAAATCTGTGGCTACATCACAGATTTAAGTGAACTTGAAGTCGATCACACTGGTAACTCCCCTTTCATTTAAAACAATCTCTCATGCAGATATAAGTCCGACCCATAGATCCTAACAGTTAATTTACATGTATAAAAAAAAAATGTTGATTGCTCTGGAATAAGACATCAGATCGCAGATATCAAGGTCTACTTTTATTCAGCGTCCTATGACCTATGTGCCTATATAGACGGCTTATTAAAGATAATCCTACTGACAGATGCCCTTTAAAACCAAAAGGAGACTGGTTTATTCTGATATGCAACTGTCCTCTTCAGAAGGGAGAGGACTTGACCTTGTTTTTAGGCCTCATTCACACATCAGTAACTTCTCTGGAACGCACAACACGAACCGCTTTTCAGCAGTGTTTTGATCAGATTTCCATCAGTGTGTCAGTTTTTACCATCAGTGATTTTCTCCTATGAAAAAAACACTATTTACAGTGTGTGCGCTCAGGGATTACTCACGGACTCAGACTTGTATGGGTAATTTTGATCTGTGATTCGGATCCATGGTTTTTTTTTTTGCAGCACCACAGACTATAATGGGTACGTGTTCTATCCGTGAAAAAGAAGCATAGACCATGTACGTGATTCACAGCCGCCAGAACGAGGCCTTCATCTGCCAAGACTTGACATGCTATGTCCCAGTGTGCGGCTCACGATAGCAAGTCATTAGAGGATGAAAGGACAGTGACCATCTATCAGATGGCACAGTCAGCATAAAGCAAACCTATTATTTCGGAAATATCATTACACATAGGATGTGGGAAATTACAAAAAATGGGTGCAATAGACATAATTGTTCTTTCTATGGAGTCATATTCAGTTTCAATATCCTTAATAATGATGTGAATGGGTGTAGCGCAATTACACATTAGTATCACACCGTACACAATGGCAGTGGGATTAATACTGCATCCGTGATGACGCCACAGTCTGCAGGTACAAATCCTCCTATTGGAGTGGATTCAGGGACAATAACCAATGTAAGGAGCACGCCAATATCTCCTCAGGGGGGCATTTAGCTGCTGCTGACGCAACCACTCAATTCATGTCCCAATTATGGGGTTAGTCTGGTGACAAATGTCTTTTATACGGGTACTCTGCTGTGTTCTTATATAAAGGTCCGAATATATGAAGAACTAAAGAATGACGTGCCCAAACACAATACTATGGCCAGATCTAACACACATCAGTGCAAGGACGACGCGAAAGCATCGAGAAAGAACCCATTGGTATAAAAATAAAAGAATTACCTGCTGTTCTTGCATTATTAATCAGCTTTCATGTACGTTATCAATTATAGATGAAATGTAATAACCAGAACAGAACATAAGATGTATGGCTTCTGATGGCCGTGGGCTCTTTACATGCACACCGAAGAGGGGGGCTCATAGGGTGTAATATTGATAGCCTGATCGTCCAATAATGTATCAACAAGTGACTGGTGGGGGGTTAGCCCCTACAACCTCATGATCCACAAAATCAAGGGACTGCCGACCTTGTTTGGGGAGGTTTTGTCTGTGTTCCGTAATGTAGCTCAAAACTACAGCTAGAAAATAGTTCTTACTTATGATTCCCCCGGTAACTTCAAAAGTAGAATGTAGAAAAACAGACCATAGGTGACTATAAACCCTAAATAGCGGTCAGCTAAAATACTACTCACAAAGAGTAAAAAACAAAAATAGATCTAGCTCAGAGGTCCGTGCACCTGAACCAATTTACAAGTAATGAGCCAACTTTTTTCCTCCCTATGACTGTTACTGCTCACAAACACCAGCACCCCCACAATATCCATGCACGTGTTCTCAATCATTAGGGCTATATAGCTGTCAGACAATTCTACCTCTCCAGATTGCTCTGGCAGTGGAATACATCCAGTGAGAACCAAGGATCAGGCATGTTGGATCACAACATGCTCAATCTATCTTTCACTGACATCTACCATAGGGAAAGTGTTTGGACACCCCCATACACTTTAGATGGTCAGTCTTTCCCCCAAAATCTGAGACTTCAGCCCAAATAAAAGCTAATCATACTACCAAGTTCCACCAATCATTAAAGTTCAGAGGAAGACAGTATTTTACAAAAAAAATATAATCTTTATTGAATGAAGTTAAAATAACAACACATACAAGAAAAGTGCATACAGTGAAGGCGAGACATAGGTACAGCCATAAGTCAAAAGATTATGGTCACTTATTAATGGTCCCAAATGAATGATACCTATATGGAATCATCCAAAGTGCAATATAATAAAATCATCCAAAGTGCAGTGCAATAAATCCTTAAATAAATAATTATAAAGTGCTCATGTGCAAAATATCTCCAGATTCCCACTACTTCCTCTGAGTGGCAAAGAAGCCCTCTTCCTAGTATAGTGCAACTCCTAAGGTGTGCTAAATATGCATGTAGTAGGAATCCGGTAATTTAAGTTAGAGCATTACCTGCAGTGGGTAGAAATCTCGTGCTGTATAGTCTTGCCTGCCCCAACGCGCGTTTTGCCCATATTTTCATCAGAGGGCATCTGGATTCCTACTACATGCATATTTAGCACACCTTAAGAATTGCACTATACTAGGAAGAGGGCTTCTTTGACACTCAGAGGAAGTCGTGGTAATCTGGAGATATTTTGCACATGAGCACTTTATAATTATTTATTTAAGGTTTATTGCACTGCACTTTGGATGATTTTATTGCATTGCACTTTGGATGATTCCATATAGGTATCATTCATTTGGGACCATTAATAAGTGGCCATAATCTTTTGACTTATGGCTGTACCTATGTCTCGCCTTCATGGTATGCACTTTTCTTGTATGTGTTATTATTTTAACTTCATTCAATAAAGATTATATTTTTCGGTAAATTACTCTGTCTTGCTCTGAACTTAATGGTTGGTGGAACTTGGTAGTACGTTCAGTTTTTAGAGTATCCTCTATAATGAGGTTTTCCATTTGGGAATAGTGTTGCAAATGAAAGGTAATGTAAGCTAAAAAAAAGAAAATCCTCACAGCCTGGTTTGGTAGTCAAACCATGTCTATGGCCAGCTTAGGGACTTGCATTTTTTCAATATTGTAATGAACTTAGATCGCTTTGTAGAGATGTGTTTTGACTTGTACATTAGAGCATTTCTATTAAAGGGAATTTGTCAGCAAGCTTTTGCTACCTCATCTGAGAGCAGAATGAGGTAGGGGCAAAGACCCAAGTTCCAGTGATGTGTCACTTAGTATACTGGGTGCAGCAGTTGTGATACAATCAGAGTTTTTACATGTAGCAGAGCTGAGAAAGCAAGCACTGCCCCACCACAGCTCTCTATGTATATAGTCTATTGATAGTCACCTGCTTATCAGAAGAAGTGATTGGACCATTTGGCAGGAGGGAGCTAGTCTAAACAGTGATAACCTCTTGGTGATAAAACATTCATTGTATGGAAAGAACAGCACACAGCCTGAGGGCGCAGTCAGACGGCCGTATAAATCGGAAAGAGATCGGACTGCAATGCACAGACTTAATTCCCGACCTAAGCTTGACAGCAGCATACAAATACATGAAGCTGTCACGCTCGGGTCGGGGGAGCCGCCGGCCAGTCTGAGCATTGTGGTCCAATCTTGTTCCGATTTATACAGCTGTCTGACAACACCCTAATAAGTGACATCGCTAAAATCTGTGTCAGCCCCTGCATTATGCTGGTCTAAGATTACATATCAAAAACCTGCTGACAGATTCCCTTTAATTAGAGCAAACCAAATCTAAGTGTTATGAAATCCCTCCTCTAGGTTCTGTACCCTATAAAACGTGGCCCGCGAGGTTCTGTGAAATACCTGGCTTTTCTTACCACTTTGCTCCCAAAATACACATAACCCTTTAGTTGTACAAGCTCTTCTACCCTCCATTCACTGCATATCCTGCTCTGGCCTCGCCCTCCACATACCTTCCATGTTAACCCTACCAGGTCCAAGCTGGACAATACACGGAAACTGCAGGAGGAAATAAAGTAGTAACCACTCCCCTGCCAGAAAACCTGTAATTGTAGCCCTATTAATCCAGATACCTGAGCCGCGCTGTAGCCAACAGTAGCCGGCTGCTGGGGGATTATTAATCCTTGTTTTTACTGTTTACCTCAATGAATTCATCAAACAGAAGCGCTCCTAACAAAGCAAAGAAAAAGTGGAGATAAAACAGTTCAGGAGAATGTTATGGGGGCTACAAGCCATCTAAACTACTTGAGAACTTTAGTATTACGTTCCTGGAAATTGCAGAACAGCCAAAAAGCAGTTGTTTTTACAGAGTAATACTTGAGAGTATGCAAGCATGTCACCAAAGCAAGAGAGCATGACCAGAGAATGAGAAACCTTTATGGGGGGGAACTAAAACATTGCGGAGGGCAGGGATCGGTGAGAAGCATACAAAACAATGTGCTTATAACAAGGAAAATGTCTTCATGACGTGCTCCAAATTCACAAAACTGCTGCATGGATGCAAGCTCAAAAAGGAAGCTAATCGTCTAGACATCGTCTTAAGATCTTGCTCATTGGCTGCTCAGCTCCATTAGGGAAGATCGAGGACTACTGACTGCTCAGCAAGTGTCCGCAGGGAGGAGCTCCGCGCTCCCGCCTCCTTCAGCTCTGCCTCTTCTGATTGGCTGTTGTGTATAAATATAAGCCAATCAGAAGCTCACCAGAAAGCCAGTGCGTTGAGATCTAATTACTACTAGAACAAGAACAGAATGTACAAGATACAGAATACTGAGTGGAATGAGCCACAGCAATGGGAAATGTGGAGAATCCCTTTAAGGGTGTGTTCATACAGTTGTTTTTTATTACTGAGTTTTCGGAGCGGAAACTCATCAAAAGCCATGAGTTTCGATTGGAGAGTATCTGCTCCTGAAACTCAACAAAAAAAAGCTCAGTGTGAATCAGTGTCGGATTGAGGTGCCAAGGGCCCACCAGTAACCAACTGCAGGGCCCCACTTTTCAGCTACATACAAATGTGACATTATCCTCAAACACAAATTTATATAACAATGAGCTGGTTAGATTGTCACATGAATAAGATGCTGCCTTTGTCTGTAGATAGTGATTCATGTGTATTGTGCCAAATACTGCTCATATAAGAGGGTGGTGGCCCCCACTCCTGCACAGGGGTCCACCGGAGGATTCTCCTGTGAGCGAATCTAAGCCTGGTGTGAACATATGTGCCAACAAAAGTCTGGGAAAAATGTGCACACCCGCCTGAAAAAGTGCACAGCAAGTTGTTTTGTCATTACTGTGCATGTTTTAAGTCTTTTGTAACTTCTTTTAACCACTTCAGGTTTCGAAAGCTGTGAAGTGACCTGATCATCCTTCAGGAGGTTTCCATTTGGAGGTCAGCAAAAAGACATTGACGGCAAAGAAACCGCAAAATCCACCAAAGAGACGACAAAAGGAGACACTTCAGGAAAAACATATCCATTTTCGGAAGTGCTTTCAGCTTCGAAAACTGTGCAGGTACGCCGGCATCTATAAGATATCATGATTGACTGTTCTCAGTGAGAGAAACAAAATAATAATCTTGTAGTTATACCTTTTAATGGCTAACAAAAATAAAATAAGTCTTTTGTTAGACATTTTGTTAGACATTTAAAGGCATCATAACTGCAAGATTATTATTTTGTTTCTCCCACCGAGAACAATCAATCTTTTTTCAACTGGCTAACAAGGTACCAAAACCTTTTTTATCTTTTAAGATATATTGTGCAGTGCACACGCCCAGGGCTCAGACCCCCACCGATCTGTGGGGGTCTGTACTAGGCCCAATGTTATTTAATATCTTTATTAATGACATAGTCAACGGGATAAATAGTAAAATATCAATATTTGCAGATGACACAAAGTTATGTAAAACAATTAATACAAAAGAGGATAGTGAAGACCTACAGAGGGATTTGGATAAGCTGGGTAGGTGGAGCATTAAATGGCAAATGAGGTTTAACGAGGAGAAATGTAAGGTCATACATATGGGAAGGAAAAATGGAAGTCACCAGTACTCACTGAATGGGAAATCATTGGGGAATTCAGAGATGGAGAAGGACTTGGGCATCTTGATTGATAGCAAACTAAATTGGAGTGCCCAAAGTCAGGCCGCTGCTGTAAGGGCAAACAGGGTAATGGGATGTATCAGAAGAGGTATAGCTGCAAAGGATGAGAACATTGTTCTTCCACTGTACAAAGCACTGGTCAGACCACACTTGGAATACTGTGCTCAGTTATGGGCCCCAATATATAGAAAGGATATAAATGAGCTTGAAAAGGTACAAAGGAGGGCAACAAAATTAATAAGGGGAATGGAGGGACTGCAATACCCAGAGAGGTTGGCAAAACTAGGACTATTCAGCCTGGAAAAGAGAAGGTTGAGGGAGGACATAATAAATGTGTACAAATATGTTAGGGGACAGTATAGAGATCTTTCCCGGGATTTGTTCAAAAGGAGGGATATTACGGTAACAAGAGGGCATTCACTAAGACTGGAAGAGAAAAGGTTTCAGCACCAGCATAGGAAGGGGTTCTTTACGGTAAGAGCAGTGAGAATATGGAATTCACTGAGTGAGGAGACGGTAATGTCGGATTCACTAAACCAGTTCAAGCGGGGACTGGATGCATTTCTAGATACCAGGCAGATTTCTGCATATACTTAAAAATAGAATAAAATAGTAGGTTGATACAGGGATTTATTCTGACTGCTGGTTTCAGAGTCGGGAGGGAATTTTTCCTCAGGTGAAGATTGGCCAAATCATTTGGGGTTTTTGCCCTCCTCTGGATCAACTTTAGCAATTACAGAACTAACAGGTCGAACTTGATGGACGCAAGTCTTTATTCGGCTTTACTTACTAACTAATCTACGGAAAACTAAAGGGACTACAAAACAAAGCTTATCAACGTTTAGTTACACATTAATAAACTGTTTTGTGTAAACCTGGCATTAGTCTTAGGCCACTTTCATATGGGTAAAATGTGGTATTTATAAGCCAAAACCGGCAGTGTGTCCAAAACATGGAAGAGGGACATAGCTTACCATTATACCTTTTTCTTTGTAGGATTCATTCCTGCTTTTGGTTTATTAATACTGATGAATAAAACTGACCAAAACATTAGCAAATAAAAGTAGCTTTATGCTCCTTGTGCACAGCGCATACACACAGCCAATATGGCAGGGCATGAAATCTATGGATCCCGGTGTGTCAATGTACAGGCTCCATCAGGTGACCAAGGGACAAAAAAAAATTCTTCCCTAGAAAGACTGCTGCTAATCTAGGAGATAATACTTTAATGCATACATTATCCAATCGAACATGCCACATTTTTTTCTGTTGGTTATCACATGTCTCTGTATAAAATTGTGCAGGAACAGCCTTATGGTTTACTATGGGATTCCTATTACATCTCCATACATAAGTGAGCTGTCATATGTATGATGCTTGACAAAAAGTGGAACACATCCATCAAGGTCAGATCTCGTGCGGAGCTTGGTATTTAAAATATTTCTGATATCCCACAAATTATAATATATGTATAACTATGCTAAATTGTAAAACTGCTCATGTTAACATGTTATGTTTGGCACCGGAAACATTTAAAGAAGCACTCCTCCCATCAAAGTTTTTATCCTCTTAATATATTGCAGTCATCATATCATATAGCACTAAGTACGTACAATTACTCATTTTGCCTTTCTACCCAGGTAATTCTTCTCTTTTCTCTGCTCTATGTAGAAGCAGGAAGTCTCTTGTCCCTGCATTTACTGTATCATTCCCCTCTTCAACTCCTGACCCAGCTGCTCCTTCTTCCCCCTCCCAGGGACTTTTGCAGTGACTTATGACTCATACTGGCAAAATGTACCTCCTGTTTCTACATAGAGCTTAGAAGGATTCAGCTAGTCAGTTTTTAATCACGTGATGTCATAGACCTAATGGAAAACAGACGAATTAGCTGGGTAGAAGGGCAAAATGAGCAATTGTAAGTACACAGTGCCATATAATATGATGACTGCAATATATTAAGAGGATAAAAGGGGCAATAAGAAACACTGGTAAGCCTAGAAACTAAAAATATACTACGTACATTGGACATCTCTAGCTTAAAAATAAGCTAGGGAGAAATATACAATATAATATATATATATACAGTACAGACCAAAAGTTTGGACACACCTTCTCATTTAAAGATTTTTCTGTATTTTCATGACTATGAAAATTGTACATTCACACTGAAGGCATCAAAACTATGAATTAACACATGTGGAATTATATACTTAACACAAAAGTGTGAAACAACTGAAAATATGTCTTATATTCTAGGTTCTTCACAGTAGCCACCTTTTGCTTTGATGACTGCTTTGCACACTCTTGGCATTCTCTTGATGAGCTTCAAGAGGTAATCACCAGAAATGGTCTTCCAACAATCTTGAAGGAGTTCCTAGAGATGCTTAGCACTTGTTGGCCCTTTTGCCTTCACTCTGCGGTCCAGCTCACCCCAAACCATCTCGATTGGGTTCAAGTCTGGTGACTGTGGAGGCCAGGTCATCTGGTGTAGCACCCCAACACTCTCCTTCTTGGTCAAATAGCCCTTACACAGCCTGGAGGTGGGTTTGGGGTCATTGTCCTGTTGAAAAATAAATGATGGTCCAACTAAATGCAAACCGGATGGAATAGCATGCCGCTGCAAGATGCTGTGATAGCCATGCTGGTTCAGTATGCCTTCAATTTTGAATAAATCCCCAACAGTGTCACCAGCAAAGCACCCCCACACCATCACACCTCCTCCTCCATGCTTCACGGTGGGAGCCAGGCATGTAGAGTCCATCCGTTCACCTTTTCTGCATCGCACAAAGACACGTGGTTGGAACCAAAGATCTCAAATTTGGACTCCTCAGACTAAAGCACAGATTTCCACTGGTCTAATGTCCATTTCTTGTGTTCTTTAGCCCAAACAAGTCTCTTCTGCTTGTTGCTTGTCCTTAGCAGTGGTTTCCTAACAGCTATTTTACCATGAAGGCCTGCTGCACAAAGTCTCCTCTTAACAGTTGTTGAAGAGATGTGTCTGCTGCTAGAACTCTGTGTGGCATTGACCTGGTCTCTAATCTGAGCTGCTGTTAACCTGCGATTTCTGAGGCTGGTGACTGGGATAAACTTATCCTCAGAAGCA